>NC_041386.1:709332534-709357463 GCF_002162155.2 Triticum dicoccoides | reverse complement strand
CCCCCTCTGCGCCTAGGGTTGGGAACCCTAGGGGAGGGGGCACCTCCACTTGCCTTGGGGGGCAAGTTTCCCCCCTTGGCCGCCGCCCCCCTAGGAGATCCCATCTCCTAGGGCCGGCGCCCCCCCTGGGGTCCCTATATAAAGAGGGGGTGGGAGGGCAGCCGCACCCTGAAACCTGGCGCCTCCCTTCCCCCCTTGCTACACCTCTCCCTCCCGTAGTCGCTTGGCGAAGCCCTGCCGGATCCCTGCTGCATCCACCACCATGCCGTCGTGGTGCTGGATCTTCATCAACCTCTCCTTCCCCCTTGCTGGATCAAGAAGGAGGGGAAGTCACGCTGACCGTACGTGTGTTGAACGCGGAGGTGCCGTTCGTTCGGCGCTAGGATCTCCGGTGATTTGGATCACGACGAGTACGACTCCCTCAACCCCGTTATCTTGAACGCTTCCGCTCTCGATCTACAAGGGTATGTAGATGCACTCCTCTCTCTCGTTGCTAGATGAACTCATAGATTGATCTTGGTGAACGTAGGAAATTTTTTATTTTATGCAATGTTCCCCAACACTTTATATTCTTGCAAACATATCCTATCACTCCTACAAAGTACTTCTAGTTTCATATTTGTTCTAGGTAAAGCGAACGACAAGCATGCGTAGAGTTGTATCGGTGGTCGATAGTACTTGAGGGAATATTTATTCTACCTTTAGCTCCTCGTTGGGTTCGACATTCTTACTTATCGAAAACTGTTGCGATCGCCTACACTTCTGGGTTATCAAGACCTTTGAGGGAGTCCTGGACTAGGGGGTGGCCGGATAGCCGAACTATCATCATTGGCCGGACTCCAAGACTATGAAGATACAAGATTGAAAACTTCGTCCCGTGTCCGGATGGGACTTTCCTTGGCGTGGAAGGCAAGCTTGGCGATACGGATATGTAGATCACCTACCATTGTAACTGACTCTATGTAACCCTAGCCCTCTCCGGTGTCTATATAAACCGGATGGCTTTAGTCCGTAGGACGAACAACAATCATACCATAGGCTAGATTCTAGGGTTTAGCCTCCTTGATCTCGTGGTAGATCTACTCTTGTAACACACATCATCAATATTAATCAAGCAGGACATAGGGTTTTACCTCCATCAAGAGGGCCCGAACCTGGGTAAAACATCGTGTCCCTTGTCTCCTGTTACCATCCGCCTAGACGCACAGTTCGGGACCCCCTACCCGAGATCCACCGGTTTTGACACCGACGTTGGTGCTTTCATTGAGAGTTCCTTTGTGTCATCACCGATAGGCTCGATGGCTTCTCCGATCATCAACAACGATGCAGTCCAGGGTGAGACTTTCCTCCCCGGACAGATCTTTATATTCGGCGGCTTTGCACTGCGGGCCAATTCGCTTGGCCATCTGGGGCAGATCGAAAGCTACGCCCCTGGCCGTCAGGTCAGATTTGGAAGTTTGAACTTCACGGCTGACATCCGCGGGAACTTGATCCTCGATGGATTCGAGCCACAGCCGAGCGTGCTGCACTGTCATGACGAGCATGATCTAGCTCTGAAGCCGGACAGTATCCTGGAGGCCGCACTCGAGTCCGCTCTGATCTTCAACTCGGAGCCGGCTGCACGGATCGAGGACGGATGGCTAGACACCGCCTAGGGGGCTGCAAACTCTACGGCGATAGAGCCGAGCACTGATCTTGTCCCTCATGAAGCCCGTGACTCCGAGGTGCCGGACTCCGAGCCTCCCGTGCCCCCTCCAATCGAATCCGGTTGGGCACCGATCATGGAGTTCACCACGGCGGACATCTTTCAACACTCACCTTTCGGCGGCATCTTGAGTTCGCTAAAGTATCTCTCGTTATCAGGAGAGCCCTGGCCGGACTGCAGTCAGGACGGTTGGGATGCGGATGACGAAGAAATTCAAAGCCCACCCACCACCCACTTAGTAGCCACTGTCGATGATCTAACCGACATGCTAGACTACGACTCCGAAGACATCGACGGTATGGACGACAATGCCGGAGACGACCAAGAACCAGCGCCTACTGGGCACTGGAAAGCCACCTCATCATATGACATATACATGGTGGATATCCAAAAGGATGGGAATGGCGAAGGAACAGCGGAGGATGACCCCTCCAAGAAACAGCCCAAGCGTTAGCGTCAGCGGCGCCGCTCTAAATCCCGCCACAGCAAGAATGAAGATTCCGGCACCGGAGATAATAACACCCCAGACAGTGCCGAAGACAACCCACTGCAGCAAGATTCAGCACAGGAGGACGGAGATGTCAGCCCTCATGAGAGAGCGGCAGAAGAAGAGGTAGAGGATTATATGCCTCCCTCCGGAGATGAGGCAAGCCTCGACGACGACGAATTCGTCGTGCCTGAGGATCCCGTCGAACAAGAGCGTTTTAAACGCAGGCTTATGGCCACAGCAAACAGCCTCAAGAAAAAGCAGCAACAGCTTAGAGCTGATCAAGATCTGCTAGCCGACAGATGGACTGAAGTCCTCGCGACCAAAGAGCATGAGCTCGAATGCCCCTCCAAAAGCTACCCTAAACGCAAGCTGCTCCCCCGATTAGAGGAGGAGGCATATGAACCTGCATCACCAGCAGACAATACGGCTGACCGACCACCCCATGGTCGCGATAGAGAGGCCTCTAGGACCTTCACTAGAACCGTACCCCGGTATCGCTCGAAAAGCACAAGGCCACAGGGGAACGCTCCGGACTTGCGAGATATATAGGAGGATAAGGCAAGACAATCAAGATCAATCATGGATCACGTGGGCGCCCCATGATACGTGACGACAACCGTCGCGCCGGACATAGTAAGTCCGGCCGGGCCGAACAAAATAGGCAAAGCTCTTTTGAGCTCCGTCGTGATATCACCCAGTACAGAGGCGCCGCACACCCACTATGCTTCACAGATGAAGTAATGGATCATCAAATCCCCGAAGGGTTTAAACCCGTGAATATTGAATCTTACGATGGCACAACAGACCCCGCGGTTTGGATCGAAGACTATCTCCTTCACATCCACATGGCCCGCGATGATGATCTTCACGCCATCAAATATCTCCCAGTCAAGCTTAAAGGACCAGCCCGGCATTGGCTTAACAGCTTGCCAGCAGAGTCAATTGGGAGTTGGGAAGACCTGGAAGCCGCATTCCTCGATAACTTCCAAGGCACGTATGTGCGACCACCAGACGCTGACGACCTAAGCCATATAATTCAGCAGCCAGACAAATCGGCCAGGCAATTCTGGACACGGTTCTTAACCAAGAAAAACCAAATCGTCGACTGTTCGGATGCGGAGGCCCTCGCAGCCTTCAAACATAACATCCGCGATGAGTGGCTTGCCCGGCACCTGGGACAGGAAAAGCCGAAATCCATGGCAGCCCTCACATCACTCATGACCTGCTTCTGCGCGGGTGAGGACAGCTGGCTAGCACGCAGCAACAACCTCAGCAAAAATTCTGGCAGTCCGGATATCAAGGACCGTAATGGCGGTCGCGTCGCAACAAAAACAAACGCCGCATTAACGGCGATAATAGTGAAGATACGGCAGTCAATGCCGGATTCAGAGGTTCTAAACCCGGTCAGCGAAAAAAGCCATTCAAAAGAACTACTCCGGGTCCGTCCAATTTGGACCGAATACTCGACCGCTCGTGCCAGATACACGGCACCCCCGAAAAGCCAGCCAACCACACCAACAGGGACTATTGGGTATTCAAGCAGGCAGGCAAGTTAATTGCCGAAAACAATGACAAGGGGTTGTATAGCGATGACGAGGAAGAGACCCGACCGCCGAACAACAGAGGATAGAAGGGTTTCCCCCCACAATGCGGACGGTGAACATGATATACGCAACACACATACCCAAAAGGGAGAGGAAGCGTGCACTCAGGGACATATACGCCATGGAGCCAGTTGCCCCGAAGTTCAATCCATGGTCCTCCTGCCCGATCAATTTTGACCGAAGGGACCACCCCACCAGCATCCGCCACGGCGGATTCGCCGCATTGGTTTTAGACCCAATCGTCGATGGATTTCACCTCACCAGAGTCCTGATGGATGGCGGCAGCAGCCTGAATCTGCTTTATCAGGATACAGTGCGCAAAATGGGCATAGACCCCTCAAGGATTAAACCTACCAAGACGACCTTTAAAGGCATCATACCAGGTGTAGAAGCCAATTGTACAGGCTCAGTTACACTGGAAGTGGTCTTCGAATCCCCGGATAACTTCCGGAGCAAGGAGTTAATCTTCGACATAGTTCCGTTCCGCAGCTGCTATCATGCTCTGCTCGGACGTACCGCGTTTGCAAAGTTCAACGCGGTGCCACACTACGCATACCTCAAGCTCAAGATGCCAGGCCCTCGAGGAGTCATCACGGTCAACGAAAACACTGAACGCTCTCTCCAAACGGAGGAACATACAGCGGCTCTCGCGGCAGAAGTACAGGGCAGCCTCTTAAGCCAATTCTCGAGTCCGGCCGTTAAGCGACCGGACACGGCTAAACGCGCCCGGAGTAACCTACAACAAGATCACCTGGCATGTTCCGAGCACGCGTAGCAGTGCGGCCCCAACCCCAGCCCATGCAAAACGTCAAGACAGGTCCTTCGCGTACACCATTACGCTTTGGAGATACCATGGGCATGGGGAGAGGGGCACGACCACGATAGGCCCAGAATGCGGCTCAACCACACCAGGGGCTCTCAAGTGTGTTGTTCTTTTTTTATTTTTCCATTTTATTTTTACCCACAGGACTCCGTTCGTCAGAGGCCCTGTCCGGCAGCAGACCTGCCGAACTCACGATGCAACAGCCAGGGAAGGAGAAAGGCTACAACGAACATCTAGGTGGTCTCCATTACGAGCATTAAATTTGTTTTATACACCATTCCGCAGCCTACCCCTGGAGGGGGACATGTTTAATAGTCCCATCCCTTGCTTATCGCACCATTTGTATCGTTCTGCATTCACAGCAGTTTTTCTTGAATAAGTAATGCAGCACCTTTTTGTTTCCAATTGCATTTCTTTCTTATACATATGTTCATTTATGACATGTTGCATCCGTACATTTTGGTACGGCTAAATACACCAGGGGCTTATGTTTCCCGCATCATGGTGTGATAAGTCCGAACACTTTCACAAGTGCGGCACCCCGAACTTATAGCATTATATGCATCGGCTCCGAATCATGTCTTGGGTCAATAGTTGGGTTTGCCCGGCTCCCATGTTTTGGTACCTTACGTTCCGTTTTATCGGCTAAGGTAGCACTGGGAGAACCACTGCGATTGCGCCCCAGTTGAGCTGGGCGAGCGCCTCAGTGGAGAAAGCTAAAACTGACCGTCATGATGAGGCGAGAGCTGGTCACTGTTCGAGAGGTTTTTTGCGAGTCCCTAAAGACTTATGCCGCTTAGAGCGAGGAGCCGGCTTTATCCAGCCCAGGCGTGGATAGCGCCCCAAATTCGGCCTTCCGAATACTAGGGGTTCGACGAAATTTAAAATTATAGAATTCTATGGCTAAGTGAGAGTGTTCAAGCATTATAAGTCCGGTTGCCTTGTTCGTTGTGTTGAGCGCCTCCCTAGATGGACCCAAAAATGGGAACAAGAGTGCTCAAATTTATCCCGAACACCCCAGCACTCGCGGCATGGGGGCTGAAGCCGACAACTTGCCATCTCTCAGATTTGATAAACAGCCGCACAGAAGGTAATATTTTAAATTAACAAGCGTTGCTTAGCGCATATGAACTAAGTTTTCAGCGCACAGGATAACAAAATGCGAGTCTACTCAAATATTACATCTTTGGAGCACTCACCCGCAATAATGCGGGCACCCTTCAGGACACTCTTATAATACATCTCGGGCATGCGATGCTCCTTGCCCTGCGGTGGCGCGTCCGTCACAAGCTTCTGAGCATCCATCTTGCCCCAATGCACCTTTGCGCGGGCAAGGGCCCGACGGGCACCTTCAATACAGGCGGAGTGCTTGATGACTTCAACCCATGGACACGCATCCACCAGCCGCCGCACCAGGCCGAAGTAGCTCCCAGGCATGGCCTCCTTAGGCCATAGCCGAACTATGAGGCCCTTCATGGCCTGTTCGACCACCTTGTGGAGCTCGACCAGCTGCTTCAGTTGGTCGCTAAGGGGCACCGGATGTCCGGCCTCAGCATACTGAGACCAGAAGACCTTCTCCGTCGAGCTCCCCTCCTCGGCCTTGTAGAAAGTGGCAGCATCGAACACGCTACGGGGCAGATCTGCGAACGCTCCTGGAGAGCTCCGAATTCGGGTAAGTGATAGGTAATTCACACTCACATGCTTACTTTGCATGAAAAATGCCTTACCCGCCGCTATTTTCTTCAACGCCTCGACTTCCTAGAGGGCCTTATAGGCTTCTGCCTTAGCGGCTTTGGCACTCTCAAGAGTCGTTGCAAGCTCGGACTCTCGAGTCTTTGAGTCACGCTCCAAACTCTCGTGTTTTTCCACGAGAGCCTGGAGCTCTTGCCGTACCTCCGCCACCCGCGCCTCCTGCCTCTCTCGCTCGGTGCGTTCTGTGACCGCATTACGTTCAGCCGCGGACACCGGCTCCTTCAGGGTCGCCACCTCGCTTGTGGCCCCTGCAATACCCACGTTATCCTTGTCATTCTTCCTGCAACCAAAATCCTTTTCTGTAAGGTACATTTTTAATAAGGTGTTACTCACCTTCATTGTCCTCGAGCTGCTTCTTGGCACGGCCGAGCTCGTTCTCGGACCGCTCGAGGCTTTGCTTCAAAGTATTGACCTCCGCATTCAGTGCGGCAGAGGTCAGCAGCACAGCCTGCAATCCCATATTGACATATTTTTATGACTCCTGCGTATATCTTTTTAGATCCTCAGTCCGGCATTTCTTTCCGAACACCGAACCGAGCATCAGGGGCTACTGTCTATGCGGTACTATTTTACGTATATCGAAATTCTTACCTCAAAGCCTGTTAGAAGGCTGTTGCAGGCTTCGGTCAGCCCGCTCTTGGCGAGCTGAACCTTCTGAATCACCGCACTAATATTAGTGCGGTGTTCCTCTTTGATGGAGGCGCCATTGAGCGCCTCCAGCAAGCTATCCGGCGCCTCCGGTTGGACGGAGGCTGCCGGCGTCACGGTGGCCGCCCGCCGTACTCCGGAGCCACTATGGGTTCCGGGGCCGAGTCCGGTGCAAAGTCCGGGAGGTTGTTCTGCGACACCTCCGGGGCCTCCTCCTCCTGGTAGGTCCCTTCCCGAGATACCACCTCGGCATCGTCCGCATCACGGGGAGTGGAGGCGGTCGGAAGGGAATCCATATCCGACGCACCCAAGGACCAGCTCGACGAAGCGGGAAGATCATCCTTGGGCGGACTGCAGGGTTGTATGCGGCATTAGAAAGACACCATGTGGCGAAAAGAAAAATCATAAAGTTATTCGGTAGTCCGGATACTTACGATCTCGCCAGGGGCTTGGCCCTTGGGGGCCAATCCTCGTCGTCGTCGCCGGCATTGGTAGAGCAGTCCGGGGGAAGAGTCCTTCCCTTCTTGGACCCTTCGGCCTCCCTCGTTGGGGAGGCCTTCCTTTTCTTCCCTCCGCCCGCTGGGGGAGAGGCTTTCTTCTTCTCCTCCTCGCCTTTGTGGGAGGAGTCTGCCTCGGAGTCATCATCCGATAACACCTGAAAACGGGAACTCTTCCGAGTGCCCGTGGCCTTCTTCTTGGCCTTCTTCTCCGGCACCATGTGGGGTGCCGGAGCCAGCAGCCCCGTTAAGCAGGCGTCCGCTGGGTCCTCTTGTAATGGGGCCGGACAGATAGTCTGTTCGGCCTTCTCCAGCCAGTCCTATCAAAGGAGAGGGAGTTTAGATCCCGCATAGAGTCAAACTATGGAAAACAAACGTCCCGTAAAGGGCAAAATCGCTTACCTCGTCAGCTGGACGCTGCGAGCTGAATCCGTGATCTTCGGTAGCGGATGCGGGGGCCTCGGTACCCTTAAACAGCACCTTCCAGGCATCTTCGTATGTAGTATCAAAGAGCCCGCTCAAAGTCTGGTGCTGCGCCGCATCGAACTCCCACATATTGAAGCCCCTCGTTGGCACGGGAGAATCCGGTGGATAAGCATGACCTGGACTACGTTGACAAGCTTGAGCTTCTTGTCCACTAGCTTTTGGATGCAGGCTTGGAGTCCGGTCAGCTCCTCCGAATCACCCCATGTCCGGCCGCTCTATTTCCAGGAGGTGAGCCGTGTGGGGATGCCAGATATGAATTCGGGGGCCGCTGCCCATTCAGGGTCACGCGGCTCGGTGATGTAGAACCACCCCGATTGCCACCCCTTAATGGTTTCCACGAAAGTGCCCTCAAGCCAAGTAACGTGGGACATCCTGCCCACCATGGCGCCTCCGCACTCCGCTTGACTGCCCTTCACAACCTTCGGCTTGATACTGAAGGTCTTGAGCCACAAGCCGAAATGGGACTGGATGCAGAGGAAGGCCTCACACACGACGATGAAGGCTGAAATGTTGAGGATGAAATTCGGGGCCAGATCATGGAAATCCAGGCCGTAGTAGAACATGAGCCCCCGGACAAAGGGATGGAGTGGGAAGCCCAGTCCGCGGAGGAAATGGGGAAGAAATACTACCCTCTCATGGGGCCTGGGGGTGGGGATGAGCTCCCCCTTGTTGGGGAGCCGGTGCGTGATGTTGCTGGACAAATATCCGGCGCTGCGCAGTTTCTGGATGTGCCCCTCCATGACGGAGGAGGCCATCCACTTGCCTCCCGCTCCGGACATAGTTGGAGAAGGTTGAGGTGAGATGTGCGGACTTGGGCGTTGGAGCTCGAGTTAGCGGAGATGGATAAGCCAAGGAGGAAGAAGGCGCAGGTAAAAGGGTTGGATCTTTATCCCCTTATATGGGCGGACAAAAACATGTGTCCCCACCGGCCTGATAAAACTCGCTTATCTCCCAAGCACCGCAATCAATGGCGCGGTTGGGTTACCCACGTCCGTATTGATGGGAATCCCGTAATAAGGGGAACACGATCTCTGCTTCGACAAGACGTGCCAAGGAAACCACTTCGCTAAACGCGCTAAGGTGGTACGATAAAAACCATTCTAGTAAAGGCTTGGTAGTGGTGTGATGTCACGCCACAAAATACGTCAGCAGATTGAACTTGTGTAATATTATTCTCTCTACGGTGGTACGTGGAATTTATTTTGCAGAGCCGGACACTATCCTGGCATTCACAATCTTCTATAAATTATTCGGAGGAGGAACCCGCCTTGCAATGCCGAAGACAATATGCGCGCCGGACTCGTCATCATTGAAGCCTGGTCAGGTGCTACTGAGGGAGTCCTGGACTAGGGGGTGTCCGGATAGCCGAACTATCATCATTGGCCGGACTCCAAGACTATGAAGATACAAGATTGAAGACTTTGTCCCGTGTCCGGATGGGACTTTCCTTGGCGTGGAAGGCAAGAATGGCGATACGGATATGTAGATCTCCTACCATTGTAACCGACTCTATGTAACCCTAGCCCTCTCCGGTGTCTATATAAACCGGATGGCTTTAGTCCGTAGGACGAACAACAATCATACCATAGGCTAGCTTCTAGGGTTTAGCCTCCTTGATCTCGTGGTAGATCTACTCTTGTAACACACATCATCAATATTAATCAAGCAGGACGTAGGGTTTTACCTCCATCAAGAGGGCCTGAACCTGGGTAAAACATCGTGTCCCTTGTCTCCTATTACCATCCGCCTAGACACACAGTTCGGGACCCCCTACCCGAGATCCGCCGGTTTTGACACCGACAACCCTTTTCTGGCGCCGTTGCCGGGGAGTCATAGTGTGGGGTGAATATTCTCGTGTGTGCTTGTTTGCTTTATCACTAAGTAATTTTTATTTGCTATTCTTAGTTGTTCTCTATCTTTAGTTATGGATATGGAACACAAAATACCAAAAAAATTAGAGGTACTTGCTACTCATGTAGATGGGGTAACTCCTAAAACCCCCGATTCTCATTATGTGAAAGATATTATGTACTTTTTTGATAATCCTGAGAAAACCCCATTCAATTTTATAATGGGAGACATGTTGGATCAACGTGAATACTTTAGGGATTATCGCTCAACACAAAAAGGGAAACTATTATGTGATCAATTTATTATGTTGCGTTGGTATGCCTGGGACCTATGCTTGAGATATGATATTACTTGTTGCTCTAGGATGAAGGCGCCACACCTTCCCTTTTCATGCAAATTTAACGATAATGAAACCTTAGCTTCTTATGCTAATGGTATATATGATTACTATGATGTTGAACAAATAGAAGAATTTGTTGCTTTTATGGGTGCTTGTGAGATTGAATCTGTGTTTTAAGCATTTGACGATTTTGATGATTCAGTTTATAGGCCTGAAAATCTAGCTATACTTAGATATTGCTATGAAAATTATGAATACAATTACTATATTAATGCTTTTATGAAGAAAGTCTCCGCTGTCCAAGAAGAGACTAATATTTTGCAGGAAGCTATGGAAGAAGAAATTGATGACACTATGAGCTGATTGGATGAAAAAGATGATGAGGAGAGCGAAGAACAAAAGGAGGAAGAGCGGATTAGCTACCCGTGCCCACCTTCTAATGAGTGTAACCCTCGAACTCATACATTATTTAATTCCCCTTTGTGCTTACCGAAGCATGATTGTTATGATGATTGCTATGATCCCTTGAATTTGTTTGAAATATCCCTTTTTGATGATGTTTGCTATACTTGTGGCCAAGATGCCAATATGAATTATGCTTATGGAGATGAACTTGCTATAGTTCCTTATGTTAAACATAAAATTGTTTCTATTGCACCCACGCATGATAGTCCTATTATCTTTTTGAATTCTCCCGACTACCCTATATCGGAGAAGTTTGTGCTTAGTAAGGATTATATTGATGGGTTGCCTTTTAGCATTGCACATGATGATTTTGATAGATATAATATGTATGTGCTTGATGCTCCTACTTGCAATTATTATGAGAGAGGAACTTTATCTCTACCTCTCTATGTTTCCAATACGATAGAATTGCAAGAAATTGTTTATACTATGCATTGGCCTTTACTTTGTGTGCATGAATTGTTCTTTTATGACATGCCGATGCATGGGAAGAGAGTTAGACTTCGTTGTTGCATGATATATGTTACTTTGTGCTCACTACTAAATTACAAGTCATTGTTAATTAAAATTGGCTTTGATATACCTTGGGATCCGGGTGGATTTATTACTTGAGCACTAAATGCCTAGCTTAATGGCTTTAAAGAAAGCGCTGCCAGGGAGATAACCCGGAAGTTTTAGAGAGTCATTTAAAGAGTCATTTATTTCTGTTGAGTGCTTTCATATAGTTTAAAAAAAATAAAGAGGGGAACCCAAAAACTTTTCAAAAAGGAAAGTGAAAGTGAGAAAGACAAGCATTGTTGAAGTGGGAGCTAGGCTTGAACTTTGTTCATGCTCACAGAAACTTTGTGAATCTTGATTACAGAAACTTTTCATCAAAAATAATTATCCCCTTGTATAATTCCATTGTATTATAAAAATAATGTGCCAAGGTTTGCCTTTAGGATGTTTACAATGCTTGTTGGTTTGTATTGTGCAGGACATAAACTTTGGCTGTAGTGCTCGATTTTAGAATTTTTTTCTGGAAACTCAAATGGTTCTGATTCTTTTGCACTATCTTTCTATACAACTTTTTTATTTTTCCTAATTTTGGTAGAATTTTTGGGGTACCAGAAGTATGGTGGATGTTCAGATTGCTACAAACTGTTCTGTTTTTGACAAGTTCTGTTTTTGATGCATAGTTTACTTGTTTTGATGAAACTATAAATTTATATAAGTGGATTAAGCCAAGGAAAAGCTAGATTACAGTAGACACAATGAAAAAACAAGATATGAATTGGTTTTCTATAGTACTTAGAGTGGTGATTTTCTTTATTATACTAACGGATCTTACCGAGTTTTCTGTCGAAGTTTTGTGTGGATGAAGTGTCTAAACGAGGAGGCTTCGATATGAGGAAAAGGAAGAGAGGCAAGAGCTCAAGCTTGGGGATGCCCGACGCACCCCAAGTAAATATTCAACGAGACTCAAGCGTCTAAGATTGGGGATGCCCCAGAAGGCATCCCCTCTTTCTTCAAGGAGTATCGGTATGTTTTCGTATTCGTTTCGTTTATGCATTATGTGCAAGTCTTGGGGCGTCATTTGCATTTAGTTTTCACTTTTATTTTATGCACCATGCTGGTACGAGATAGTCCTTGGTTGATTTATAGAATGCTCATTACACTTCACTTAAATCTTTTGAGTATGGCTTTATAGAATGCTTCATGAGCTTCACTTATATCATTTGAAGTTTGGATTGCCTATTTTCTTCATATAGAAAACAGTCGTTTGTAGAATACTCTTTTGCTTCACTTATATTTGTTAGAGCATGGGCATATCTTTTGTAGAAAGAATTAAACTCTCTTGCTTCACTTATATCAATTTAGAGAGATGACATGAATTGGTCATTCACATGGTTAGTCATAAAATCCTACATAAAACTTGTAGATCGCTGAATATGATATGTTTGATTCCTTGCAATAGTTTTGCGATATAAAGATGGTGATATTAGATTCATGCTAGTGGGTGGTTGTGGATTGTAGAGACACTTGTGTTGAGGTTTGCAAGTCCCGTAGCATGCACGTATGGTAACCGTTGTGTGACAAATTTGAAGCATGGGGTGTTTCTTTGATTGTCTTCCTTATGAGTGCCAGTCGGGGACGAGCGATGGTCTTTTCCTACCAATATATCCCCCTAGGGGCATGCGTAGTAGTACTTTGTTTCGAGGGCTAATAAACTTTTGCAAGAAGTATATGAGTTCTTTATGACTAATGTGAGTCCATGGATTATACGCACTTTTACCTTTCCATCTTTGCTAGCCTCTTCGGTACCGTGCATTGCCCTTTCTCACCTCGAGAGTCGGTGCAAACTTCGCTGATGCATCCAAACCCTGTGATACGATACGCTCTATCACACATAACCTCATTATATCTTCCTCAAAACAGTCACCATACCTACCTATCATGGCATTTCCATAGCCATTCCGAGATATATTGCCATACAACTTCCATCATCATCATATACATGACTTGAGCATTTATTCTCGTATTGCTTTGCATGATCGTAAGATAGCTAGCGTGATGTTTTCATGGCTTGTCCATTTTTTGATGTCATTGCTACGCTAGATCATTGCACATCCCGGTACACCGCCGGAAGCATTTAGATAGAGTCATATCTTGTTCTAGTATCGAGTTGTAATATTGAGTTGTAAGTAAATAAAAGTGTGATGATCATCATTATAGAGCATTGCCCCATAAAAAAGGAAAAAAAGAATAAAAAGAAAAAAGAAAAAAGGGGAAAGGCCAAAGAAGCCTAAATAAAAAAAGGGGGCCAAAGAAGCCCACCCAAAAAAAAAAGGAAAAAGAGAAAAAAAAGGGGCAATGTTACTATTCTTTTTCCTCACTTGTGCTTCAAAGTAGCACCATGTTCTTCATATAGATTGTCTCCTATGTTGTCACTTTCATATACTAGTGGGAATTTTCATTATAGAACTTGGCTTGTATATTCCAACGATGGGCTTCCTCAAATACCCTAGGTCTTCATGAGCAAGCAAGTTGGATGCACACTCACTTAGTTTCTTTTGTTGAGCTTTCATACATTTATAGCTCTTAGTGCATCTGTTGCATGGCAATCCCTACTCCTCACATTGATATCAATTGATGGGCATCTCCATAGCCCGTTGATTAGCCATGTCGATGTGAGACTTTCTCCCTTTTTGTCTTCTCCACATAACCTCATCATTATATTCTATTTCACCTATAGTGTTATATCCATGGCTTGCGCTCATGTATTGCCTGAGGGTTGAATAAGCTGAAGCGCGTTAAAAAGTATGAACCAATTGCTCGGCTCGTCGTCGGGGTTGTGCATGATGGGAGCATTTTGTGTGACGAAGATGAAGCATGGCCAAACTGTATGATTTTGTAGGGATAAGCTTGCTTTGGCCTTGTTGTTTTGAAAAGACATTATTGCTTTATTAGTACGCTCGAAGTATTTTTTTTATGTCAAATGATAGAGTATTGCTTTGAATCACTCGTGTCTTAATATTCATGCCATGATTAGACATATGATCAAGATTATGCTAGGCAGCATTCCAAATCAAAAATTATCTTTTATATATACCTACTCAAGGGCGAGCAGGAATTAAGCTTGGGGATGCTGACACGTCTCCGTCGTATCTATAATTTTTGATTGTTCCATGCCAATATTCTTAAACTCTCATATACTTTTGGCAACTTTTTATACTATTTTTGGGACTAACATATTGATCCAGTGCCCAGTGCCAGTTCCTGTCTGTTGCATGTTTTATGTTTCGCAGAAAACCAATATCAAACGGAATCCAAACGGGATAAAAACGGATGGAGAATTATTTTGGAATATTTGGGATTTTCTGGAGGAAGAATCAACGTGAAACGGTGTCCGGGGTGGCCACGAGA
Organism: Triticum dicoccoides; assembly: GCF_002162155.2. Classification (NCBI taxonomy): domain Eukaryota; kingdom Viridiplantae; phylum Streptophyta; class Magnoliopsida; order Poales; family Poaceae; genus Triticum; species Triticum dicoccoides. The sequence goes on along the minus strand of NC_041386.1, from coordinate 709,342,896 downwards.
CAGGGGGGCGCGCCCTCCCCCCCTTGGGCGCGCCCTGGACTCTCGTGGGCCACCCATAAGGCGGTTGATGCTCTTATTTTGCCGAAAGAAAGCTAATTTTATGAGAAAAATCTGGGCGAAAGATTCACCCCAATCGGAGTTACGAATCTCCAGATATAAAGGAAACGGTGAAGGGGCAGAAACACAAAACGCAGAAACAGAGAGATAGATCCAATCTCGGAGGGGCTCTCGCCCCTCCCACGCCATGGGAGGCAAGGACCAGAGGGGAAACCCTTCTCCCATTTAGGGAGGAGGTCAAGGAAGAAGAAGAAGAAGGGGCCCTCTCTCCCCCTTGCTTCCGGTGGCACCGGAGCGCTGCCGGGGACCATCATCATCACCGCGATCTTCACCAACACCTCCATCATCTTCACCAGCATCTTCATCACCTTCCCCCTTCTATATCCAGTGGTCCACTCTCCCGCAACCCGCTATACCCTCTACTTGAACATGGTGCTTTATGCTTCATATTATTTTCCAGTGATGTGTTGCCATCCTATGATGTCTGAGTAGATTTTCGTTGTCCTACCGGTGATTGATGAATTTCTATGATTGGTTTGAGTTGCATGTTCTATTATTGGTGCTGTCCTATGGTGCCCTCCGTGTCGCGCAAGCGTGAGGGATTCCCGCTGTAGGGTGTTGCAATGCGTTCATGATTCGCTTATAGTGGGGTGCGTGAGTGACTGAAACACAAACCCGAGTAAGGGGATTGTTGTGTATTGGATAAAGGGGACTTAATACTTTAATGCTATGGTTGGGTTTTACCTTAATGATCTTTAGTAGTTGCGGATGCTTGCTAGAGTTCCAATCATAATTGCATATGATCCAAGAAGAGAAAGTATGTTAGCTTATGCCTCTCCCTCAAATAGAATTGCAATAGTGATTACCGGTCTAGTAACATAGTCAATTGCTTAGGGACAATTTCACAACTCCTACCACCACTTTTCCACACTCGCTATATTTACTTTCTTGCATCTTTATCTAAACAGCCCCTAGCTTTTATTTACATGTTCTTTATATTCTTGCAAACCTATCTTGTCACTCCTACAAAGTACTTCTAGTTTCATACTTGTTCTAGGTAAAGCAAACGTCAAGCGTGCATAGAGTTGTATCGGTGGTCGATAGAACTTGAGGGAATATTTATTCTACCTTTAGCTCCTCGTTGGGTTCGACACTCTTACTTATCGAAAACTGTTGCGATCCCCTACACTTGTGTGTTATCAATGATTCGGTGTGATCAACTGAGTAGTAGTTTACAATGAAAAACAATGAACAAGCCATTAAATAAACTAACACTACCAATTTTTATTAAACCAACCCATTAGTAGATATAAAGGAAACACAATAAAGGTTGATGATACACGTTCTGATTTGATGACATCGTATCGGTGATTGGCATGATCACTTGCCGTAATATATTATTTGTTTCCGGATATTATATGGGGGGGTGGATTCTTTTTTTATGAATATTTACTAAGTCTGCCCATATTAAAATTAAGTTATTTCCTTTTCCCGTTTTATTAAGTTATTTTGCATTTCTAGTCAATATTTTTGTTTGAACATCTTTTTATGAGCATATTTTTTTCATAAGTATCGTCAAACACATTAATCTGAGCACCAATATAATAACTATGAACATCCGATACAGAAAATAGACACTCATACACACTCATACAGCTCAAGGCAGTAAAAGAACATCAAAAAAATGTATGCTTTCAGCCTATTCATGACCATGTATGCTTCATCTTCTCATGAAAACAGAACAACATTTAAAACTGATTGGAGCAAACCAAACTTTAGACACTCATACATGACTATATATATACTAACAGCAAGCCATGTTAGCTATAAATGTACATGAAAACTTGACAACATTTAAACCTGGGTGGAACAAAGCAAATATTACACACTCATACACACTCATAAAGCTCATACATGCTAAATGGTCACAATACATACATGCTACAGGTTGTAATCAAACTGTACAAAGTAAATTTAACATGATCTAGGTCTTTATGAAGCCAAGCATTATTTCTGAATCTCAGACTACACATAACACAGTACGCTCTGTGACATGTACATTGCCAGAAACATTGCAATAGTAGAAAGCCTAAAACAGCGATAAAGGTCCTACTATGACGGCTGATTATTGAAATGCAGTTAGTAGTTCAACCAGCCTCAGCGCAACCACAAAGATACCAAATAATACGCTATGAGTCGACCACCCTCAGCCCAACCAGTCTCCTTAAGATACTGGTTCAAAAAACAATGAAATTAGAAATGAAAAATCATATCCTCCTGACGCTGCTTTCCTTCTAAGTCGAATCCTTGTTGTCCCACTATGGCACCACAACACAGGATGCTCGATATCAGCCGAACACAAGTTCTCATGGACCAGAAATCCATGAAAGATGCTTGCTCGCTGAACCAATCCTCGCCAGGTCCTAGATTAATGCAGCCTTGTGCAATTTTTTAGGCTAGAACTCTTTCAGATCCGCAGTAAATTCATGAAGGTAAATGTACCAATGCAAGAAAAAACTATGTAACTTGAATTGAACTGTTAAATAATTAGTCTAGATGCGTGAAAGTAAAAGTAATATAACTTTTTCCAAAGATTGCACACTTCAGAGATCAGACATGTGCATTGTCACACTCTCCAGAGTCGAACGGGCATTTAAACTTATTCGCAAGTACGCATGCTAGCATTTTATTATTTTTTAGAAGTACACATGCAAAATATATCTTCAAAATTTACACAAACTTAACTCCTGCGTGTGTTAGTCTTATAATTTAGACCAATCAGAATCTTATAGTTCGGACATATCAGAATAATACAGGGATAATAAGGACGCCAAAAAATTTAAGTTCAAGCATACTATCAAAATACCAAAATAATAACAACGGGTATGATCAGTTGCCGTAATTCAAAAGTTTCATTGCATGTTCAAGGTATTTAGCAGGCCAATCATTATATCTGAATCCCAGATTACACATGAAACACTACGCTGTGTGACATGTACATTGCCAGAAACATTGCGATAGTAGAAAACCTATAATAGCGATGATGGTGCCAATAGGACGGCTGATTATTGAAATGTAGTTAGTAGCTCAAGTAAATGGGGTATACCTCCAACTATCAAAATACCAAATATAAAGATTTATGTAAAAAAAACTAATTATAGCATATCTTGACCAACGCAAGAGTAAATGCTCTGTCATTACAAAACCTTCCGGTCTATTAAGACTGGACTTCAGCCTGCAAGGACTTCCTTGTAGACGATATTCTTCATCGAGGTCAGTAAGGACATGGTCGATCTTTTTCGCTTCTTTGGATTGTCCTTTTGCTTGTTGGCCTTCTCCTTCGGCTTCTCCTTCTGAATGAGTATCTTTATGTTTCTCTTCGCGGTGGCTCGAGACAAAGCAACATAGAGCTGACCATGAGAGAACAGGAGATTGGGTAGGTAGACACCAGCAATCGGGATGGTCTGCCCTTGAGCCTTATTAATGGTCATAGCAAAGCTAAGACTTATAGGAAATTGCTTCCTCTTAAACTTGAACGGAAACATGTCGTTTTCAGATGGGCAGACAGGTATTCGAGGAAGAAAGACCCTCCTGCCAGCGTGTTGTCCAATCACGATTTCTGCATCATTGGTGTTCCTCTCAAAACCTCTAACAACAAGCCTAGTGCCGTTACACAATCCATTAGCTGGATCAATGTTCCTTAGAAATACGACAGGGCAGTTCAGCTTTAGCTTGAGTGCATGCGGAGGAAGACCGTTAGGAGTCAATCCATTCAGAAACTCCTGAGCGTCGTAGCCATAGGTCGTCCTCCGCACTGTCAAAGCTATGGTAGATTACTTCATCTCCATGAAGACGCTCTATCATGCGGATGTTTATCTTGTCTACATTGTCGTTTGTCGTGGAAAGGATTGCTCGAGATGTCATGTAATTCGAATCAGACATGTTGTCATCTAGACTCAGAAACACGTGGTCAATAAGGTTCTCTAGGTCGTCAACCTCGCCTGCAGATGGCAAACAAATGTCTTCAGGGAGTAGTATGTTGCCTTGATCGTCGACATCCTCAGTGCCATTGCCGACCCTTAGCAAGTAATCTGCAAACCACGTGTCATTATGAGCCCTCATGTTGGTGATGAGCCGAAGCTGCCCTTCCATAGATGAGACCTTCGGAGGGTTTCATCAATTATCTGGCCCCGCGAGCCCCTTCTGACGACCGGAAGCACCTGCCTAAAGTCCCCGCCAAAAACAACAGTCTTTCCTCCAAAGGGTCGATCGCGTATTCCCATGATGTCACGCATGCTATTGTCCAATGCCTCGACCGCTTGTCGCTTTGTCATGCTGGCCTCGTCCCATATTATCAATGAGGACATCCTTAGCAGCTTGGCGGTCTCACTCTGCTTGGGAAACTGCACGAGGCTCCATCATCGCAACTTAATGGGATCTTGAACCTTGAGTGGGCTGTCCTGCCGCCAGCCATGACAGAAGTGGCGATGCCCGACGTTGCGGTAGCGATACCAATCTTGCCCTCGCTCCTCACCTTGGCAAGCATCGCCTTGTATAGGAAGGTGTTCCCTGTACCTCCAGGGCCATCAACAAAGAATACACCCTCGTCACTGTGTTCAACAACCCCTAGTATCTCGTCGTATGCGGCCCTCTGCTCAAAGTTCAGGGAAGATGCCAATTTAGTGTCATCCATGTCAAACTCAATGGTTGATTCCTCGATGACCTCTCTTGCCTCGCGCTCGGTTGGGTCAAACACATCATATATGCTTGGAAGAGTGAAATCAACAATGTCTTTACCCATGGACTGCAACATACCCCTAATGTCAAGCAACACCATCTGCTCCACCTCGTCAGGGGACGTGCGTGTTCGACGATAGTCATCTAACATAGGCTCGAGGTGCCTATCCCATAAACCGCGCATGTCGCCTCGCTCGCAGTGCACCAATATGGTAGCGAAGAGCCTCCTAAGAGAACATGGCATCGCCCACTGCTCAGCCTCATTAAGACAGTCGTCGAGCGTGTTGTCTGCCTTGATGAGACCCAACCGTTCAGCAGCCTCTCTAAAGCTCCCACATAGCACGTCGTCCACGGTAAGCAAGTCGTCGAAGGATGTTTTGCCCGTAACATGGTTTAGCAACACACGCAGGTAGTATCGCTCCCCCTCGGTATGATTGGCAGACACGATGCGACCTATTTGAAAATGCTCGACCCGAGGCCTCCAAGACTTCTTTTTCTGGTGCCACGTGAAGCTTCCGGGAAAATTCTTGTACCATATATGCCTAGCCCAAGGGTGTTCCTGGTTAGCCTTGAAATACTCCGTTAACATCGATTTTGAAGCATTTTCGAAGGCGACAACATTCTTCAAGTCAGCCTGCGCATTGAATGCAACCCTGTGCATATTCGGGAGATGAAGAGGCAACTGCAAGACAGGCGGGTGATTGGCGTAAAGTGGGAAGCCAAATATCCTCCACATATCCTCCGGAGGGGTGACCCACCTTGCGTCAACGTGTCTCTTGATCTCTTCAATGTTACCATCGGCGTCGGGCTGGTCGATGCTGAAAGAAGCCTTATCATGGCCCTTGTAAATGTACTTGTAAAGATATTTGACGGCCTTTATGCTAGAGCAGACCTCAACGTTGATGTGGCAATTGAACATCCGCAGAAGGTAAGGGTTATAAGGTACAACCCATCTGTTGTCCAACATCTTCCCTCGGCCCTTAGCACGTCTACCATCGTCTCTTCGCTGATAAACTAGGTATGAGTCCTTCCCCTGTGCTGTGTTTTCATTGAACGACTGCGAGTATCTGCACTTGCATCCGTTTTCTTGCATGCAAACATTCTTTGGGTTGAGAGCACCGCATGGTCCGTGCATCATATGTTTTACCACCATTGCATACAATTTCGGATACTTATGCTTGTCTGGGAGCTCAGCGGAAATGAGTCGGTCATACTGCTCCGGGATGATTAGCTTATATGCTGAGTCCATGATCAACAAAAAATGTGCGTGGGGAAGGCCCCTTTTTTGGAACTCGACTACGTATACATAAGCAACAACAACGCCCAGGATATGCTTCTTGAACAACATGTCTTTCATAGCCTCTAGTTTGCCGTAGAACACGCGAGCCACAATATCAGGTTGGTCTTGCGCCGTCTGACCAGGCAAAAACTCATTGGTTATCTCTTCCTATTTAGGATTGCAAGTCATGGTCAAGAAGATGTCAGGCTTCCCGTATGTATGGATAATTGCCATGGCATCCATATGTCTCTTTTTCATGTCGCGGTCACCACCAGGGTATGTTCCAGGGAGCACTATTCTTGTCCCAACAGTGATTGCTCACGTCTCGCCCGATGTGGTCGCATCAACAACTCCTTTATACAAGTCGGCCCGAATCTGCGTCTGGTTCTTCTTGTACCATCTCAACCGACAACTCTCAATCTTGACATACATGTCGACCGCCCATTGCTGCAGCAGGCGTGCTCCACAGAGTATGGGATTGAAGATTGCAGACCGTGTCTGCAGCATGTAATAGTAGTAGTCTCTGACAGAGACGCACAACCTGCTATTCCCCTCTGCACGTGATCGAGTACCATCAAAATGAGGATATATTCGAGAAATAAGATATTATTTGAAACAAAATGGGACGCATACGACATACCTGCATCCTCATCATCATCAAGGCCCAGTTGAGGATGTAGTACAACCTCCCAAGGAACATTATGTTTAGGTAGCTTCAGATGCCAACCTAGTTCCCCCCTTGGATAGAATAGGGGATAAGACAACGGGTCATATGCTCCGGAGGTCACATGTATACAGTGCCTTTCGTTGTTGTTACCATAAAGTGTTATCCTCCGATCAAACCTTTTTGCTAGGTCGTTGCCCTCAACCCAAATTACAGCGACCTCAGATGACAACGGTCTATTATATCTTCTTTGGTCAAGCCTCTTATCGGTGTTTAGGTCTATCCTATAATCATCGAGGTTGTCCTTGTGTGCACCCAAACTCCTAAATTGCTGGGAGTACGGGTTTTCTTTGAGTATGTCTACTAACTTCTTCACGACATCCTGGTCTAATTTCTTGGTGGACGCCTTACGATGAGTTATGGTTGGGTCGTCATCATAGAAGTACAACTGCAGATGTTCTGGACGTGAGCTAGGCCCGAACAAATGCACATTGTGGTAGATGGTGCCGTGTGACCAGAATGTGTACACCACAGACTACATGTCTGTGTAGTTCTCATCAAGGCTGGCGCCAAGGGTTGTGAAGGCGAAATGCCCGTTGAAGAACCGTATGTTCTCACGAAAATGTCTAGAATCTGCATCCATGCTGGACCATAGCCTCATCAGCTCTGGGATTGGTTCTGGTTGCGTAAGATCGATCTGGCCATTACGATAGCAGAACCTGTCGGTCTCAGACTCAAACTTTTTGGCCTTGCAGTGTTCGTAGTTTGCGGCGAGCTTTAGGATGTGAGTGGTGTCTGGGATGTTTGTGTAGACAAAATCTAATGGATCAACCTCGCTAGGTATAGCAGACGACATACTCGCTTCCTCGTCATCCTCCATGGTGTCATTATCGGATCCACGGGCATTTGTTCAAACAAGATGTTCAAAACATTATTTCCTAATAACTATAATTACAAAAAATCTCCACGACTTCATAGTTCATAGTTGACCATACCTTGGTCGCGAAACATGTAGTACTCCTCATCCATCAAGTCCGATGGTGTCGGCTCATCGCCCATGATGCGGTCTCGGAACCCATCGATGTCGTCTACATTATCATCATGCCGAATGTGTCAATAGACAACATCATGTCAGAAGAGGGTTCCTGAGAATGAGCATAAGAACGTGATAATAGCATTTTCATACCATTGGTACCAACAATATAATTCGGCATGATCGTCGGAGGGTCGCCATCAGATGAATCATCTCCGGCGGCCCGAGAGAGGGGTATTGCGCGGCAGGTGGATGCGGGACATTCAGATGTTGAGTTTGCTAGGTCTGGACGTGGGAGTGCGAGGGATTCTTTGCATGGAGTGTTTTTCTTTGCAGCATAAGTTGCCTTTCTCTTTGCACTAAACTCCCCCTTCTCTTTGCTGCATGACCTCCATTCTCCCAGCTTCTTGTTTTTTTCTTCAAGATCGATCGATCCGTCATGCACTTGTTTCCGATATGTTGCTCGCCTCCGCGCGTTTGATTGCTCCATTTGATCAGGGGTTAAGTTACATTTGCATTCCTTAACACGCTGCCTCCTAGCTAGGTGGTTATCATGAATGACATCAGGCGTGATTGTAGTGGAATGAGGCAATACCGCATCATCTTGTGACAATGATGTATAGCTGGACCTAGTTGGGTCAGCTGGTTATACAACAGTGTAAAAACATAATCAGTACTGAATTAATTGGTCATTGATACCGAAGGTACCAGCATATTATCTATGTATATATGTAATGCTTTGTTGAATCTGACTCCTTCCGTCCATTTACATAAGGTCTATTTGTCTTACCAAAAGTCAAACGAGTGAACGTTAAAAAATTGAGGTTCACAAGTTTGACTTGCATGAAAACTTATTAATCATACTTAATCAGAAACATCATGACTATGTACTATAAAGGCGAGCTGAATCATAAAGCATTCTAACCTGATATCATAAGGGCAGGAAGATTTTCATCTTGGTGCTTCACGGTAGCTCGGCTTTGAGCCTTTATCTGCATCTTTTTATCGTCAAGGAGCATAGAGGATGGTTGTTCCCCATTAGTGATATCACCGAGAGCACTCCGTGGAACACTTTGCATACCTGCTTGATGATTGAAGGTGTTCTACACATTTATCTTCCGATAACAATCATATAGTTGGCAACAAAGGGAGTATATACATTCATCGTAGTGCTGAAATATAGAATACTCGTACCCGATATGTTAAGGGCAGACAGATTTTCATGGAGATGCTTGTTGGCGGCGTCCTCATTTTTCTTTCGATAACCACCTCGCCTCAGAGCTTTTAGTGGCTCCTTGTTTTCGTCAGCATCCTCTTTGTTCTTACGATACGATGCCCGCCTGCGCGCATTTATTAGCTTCCTCTTGTCATCTACTCATTGAAGGAGCAATATGTGAGAGTACTCAACGCAGGAATAAAAATTGTATTAATTGTTCATTGGATTGATTAAAAATCAAACAATCTTACCAGACATTGTAAGGGAAGGTTCATATTTATGCTGTAGTTTTTCTGCTTCCCCCTCTCTTTTCTTCTGATAAACAGCTCGCCTCTTGGCGTTTATCTGCTCCCTTTTTTCGTCAGACAAGATACCTTTCTTAGTTTGTTTGGAGACATTCACGACAAATCCTGTAGTCATGTGCTCGGCTGTTGAGTCGGGTTGGGGTAAAACTTGAGCAGTTGCATTAATGTACACGTGTCTTCTGCCATCTATACGAGACACATCTAGAGCCTCTGGAACAACACAAAAGCAATATGAATCTTGAACATCTGCAACACAACCTCTATAAACATGATACGGTTCACAACTAAAGACGAATCCGGTAATACCATTTACACTTTGTGCTACGACTGTTCCAGAATCGTGTGTGAGACAACTGAGAGGCACAAATGAAGCGTCATTCAATATGAATGAGGCTGCCCGGTTGTCTGCTTGATGTAAAAATAACCGGTAGTGGACATAATGAGTCAGTTTACTGCTAACCGAAAAGCGCCGATTATTTATTATGTTTAATACTCACCTGAGATCAGATGGGAAGGCCACTGAACATATGTGATATCACCATCAGTGGGTTGGGGAACAACCGGTTGTGCGGTCTGTCCAAGTATGGACCGATCTGAAGTTGGTTCATACAAGTATTTGAGATATAATTCATCACATAAAGAGAATAAAATTATGTGTACTCTCTCCGCACAGACTCATACCTGTACTAATAGGGTAATTATCATCAACGTTTGTCCCCTCCATCAGATATGCAACAACTTCAGTACTCACGATCTCATTATGCGGAACAACCGGTTCCGGGGTCGATCCAACTGGCATAGTTGGCATACTTGGGTAGTTCTCACCATCATGTGTCCCATCCAACTTATCTGCAACCACTTCAATAAATGAAATTACAATCGGGATCTAGCTTGATATGTATAGCAAGTTTTATAGAAAAACATTGACCTGGAGGTACATCCGACGATGTCATAGTGATATCACCAAGAGCGCTCATTGGAACACTTTGCATACCTGATTGATGATTGAAGGTGTTGTACTCATTTATCTTCCGATAACAATCATATAGTTGGCAACAAAGGGACTATATA
>NC_041386.1:709255301-709262848 GCF_002162155.2 Triticum dicoccoides | reverse complement strand
GATATCACCGAGAGCACTCCGTGGAACACTTTGCATACCTGCTTGATGATTGAAGGTGTTCTACACATTTATCTTCCGATAACAATCATATAGTTGGCAACAAAGGGAGTATATACATTCATCGTAGTGCTGAAATATAGAATACTCGTACCCGATATGTTAAGGGCAGACAGATTTTCATGGAGATGCTTGTTGGCGGCGTCCTCATTTTTCTTTCGATAACCACCTCGCCTCAGAGCTTTTAGTGGCTCCTTGTTTTCGTCAGCATCCTCTTTGTTCTTACGATACGATGCCCGCCTGCGCGCATTTATTAGCTTCCTCTTGTCATCTACTCATTGAAGGAGCAATATGTGAGAGTACTCAACGCAGGAATAAAAATTGTATTAATTGTTCATTGGATTGATTAAAAATCAAACAATCTTACCAGACATTGTAAGGGAAGGTTCATATTTATGCTGTAGTTTTTCTGCTTCCCCCTCTCTTTTCTTCTGATAAACAGCTCGCCTCTTGGCGTTTATCTGCTCCCTTTTTTCGTCAGACAAGATACCTTTCTTAGTTTGTTTGGAGACATTCACGACAAATCATGTAGTCATGTGCTCGGCTGTTGAGTCGGGTTGGGGTAAAACTTGAGCAGTTGCATTAATGTACACGTGTCTTCTGCCATCTATACGAGACACATCTAGAGCCTCTGGAACAACACAAAAGCAATATGAATCTTGAACATCTGCAACACAACCTCTATAAACATGATACGGTTCACAACTAAAGACGAATCCGGTAATACCATTTACACTTTGTGCTACGACTGTTCCAGACTCGTGTGTGAGACAACTGAGAGGCACAAATGAAGGGTCATTCAATATGAATGAGGCTGCCGGGTTGTCTGCTTGTTGTAAAAATAACCGGTAGTGGACATAATGAGTCAGTTTACTGCTAACCGAAAAGCGCCGATTATTTATTATGTTTAATACTCACCTGAGATCAGATGGGAAGGCCACTGAACATATGTGATATCACCATCAGTGGGTTGGGGAACAACCGGTTGTGCGGTCTGTCCAAGTATGGACCGATCTGAAGTTGGTTCATACAAGTATTTGAGATATAATTCATCACATAAAGAGAATAAAATTATGTGTACTCTCTCCGCACAGACTCATACCTGTACTAATAGGGTAATTATCATCAACGTTTGTCCCCTCCATCAGATATGCAACAACTTCAGTACTCACGATCTCATTATGCGGAACAACCGGTTCCGGGGTCGATCCAACTGGCATAGTTGGCATACTTGGGTAGTTCTCACCATCATGTGTCCCATCCAACTTATCTGCAACCACTTCAATAAATGAAATTACAATCGGGATCTAGCTTGATATGTATAGCAAGTTTTATAGAAAAACATTGACCTGGAGGTACATCCGACGATGTCATAGTGATATCACCAAGAGCGCTCATTGGAACACTTTGCATACCTGATTGATGATTGAAGGTGTTGTACTCATTTATCTTCCGATAACAATCATATAGTTGGCAACAAAGGGACTATATAGATTCGTCGTAGTGCTGTAATATAGAATACTCATACCTGATATGTTAAGGGCAGGCAGATTTTCACGGAGATACTTGTTGGCGGCATCCTCATTTTTCTTTTGATAACCACCTCGCCTGGGAGCTTTTATCTGCTCCTTGTTTTCGTCAGCATACTCTTTGTTCTTACGATACGCTGCCCGCCTCCGCACGTTTATTAGCTCCCTCTTGTCATCTACTGATTGAAGGAGCAAGATGTGAGAGCAGTCAAAGCAGGAATGCAAATTGTATTAATTGTTCTTTGGATTGGTTAAAAATCAAACAATCATACCAGACATTGTAAGGGAAGGTTGATATTCATGTTGTAGTTTTTCTCCTTCCTCATCTTTTTTCTTCTGATTAGTAGCTCGCCTCTTGGCGTTTATCTGCTCCCTTTTTTCGTTAGAGAAGATACCTTTCTTAGTTTGTTTGGAGACATTCACGACAGATCCTATAGTCATGTGCTCGGATGTTGAATCGGATTGGGGTAAAACTTGAGCAGTTGCATTAATGTACACGTGTCTTCTTCAATCTATATGAGACACATCACGAGTCTCTGGAAAAACACAAAAGCAATATGATTCTTGTACATATGCAACACAACCTCTATAAGCATGATACGGTTCACAACTAAAGACGAATCAGGTAATACCATTTACACTTTGTGCTACGGTTGTGGCAGACTCGTGTGTGAGACAACTGAGAGGCACAAACGAAGCGTCATTCAATATGAATGAGGTTGCCGGGTTGTCTGCTTGATGTAAAAATAACCGGTAGTGGACATAACGAGTCAGTTTACTGCTAACCGAAGAGCATCAATTATTCATTATGTTTAATACTCACCTGAGATCAGATGGGAAGGCTGCTGAACATATGTGATATCACCATCAGTGGGTTGGCGAACAACCAGTTGTGCGGTCTGTCTAGGTATAGACTGATCTGTAGTAGGTTCATACCAGTAACTGAGATATAGTTCATCACATCAAGAGAATAAAATTATGAGTACTCTCTCCGCATAGACTCATACATGGACTAATAGGGTAATTATCATCAAATATTGTCCCCTCCATCTGATATGCAACAACTTCAGTACTCACAACCTCATTATGCGGAACAACCGGTTGCGGGGTCGATCAAACTGGCATACTTGGCATACTTGGGTAGTTCTCAACATCATTTGTCCCATCCAACTTATCTGCAACCATTTCAGTACATGAAATCACAATCGGGATCTAGCTTGACATGTATAACAAGTTCTATAGGAAAACATTTACCTGGAGGTACATCCCACGATATCATATGTTCCGCTGCTTTGCTTTGTGGATTCCCCGTACGTACATGTAAGCCTAGATTTTGTACTCTTAATGATGGCTTGTGAACTGATTTTGTGAACTAAATTTGTGAATTTATTTTGCTAAGTGTCTTCCCGTTTTAGCAGGTAGACAACAGGGCTGGAGTTGTATTGGGAGGTTTATTGTACACAGTTTTCACATAAGTTGTGATCATACTTTTTTGGTGGTTAGTGGAGTCTACATTGGGCTATTGGAGTCTGCTTCTTGGACAGGCTGCAGACCTACACTTCTGGGAAAGTAAGAAGAACAAGCAGCACACTAAGCAGGATTTTGCTAGCTCATATATGTGTCATTAAAACTTTTCTCTGAATAATGTGCAGGACATTGGTTTAGTGCCAAATGTGGATTGAGAGATTCTTCCTGATCTGTGGATTTTTCCAATAGATTCGGGCTGGAAACCAAGGATGTTCAACCTTGCTAGCTTGTGATATATTAATAGGTTTATGATAGACAAAAATAAGATTGCAAAGGTACATTCTTTTCCTGTATAAAATAAATAGTGTTACAAATGGTGAAAAAAGGGTAGTTTTCAGTTCTTTATTACCGAGGGATCTTGACATAAAATGCATGTTTCTTGTTTTATACCTTCAGTGTGGATTATTACATGATGTACCTTGTCATTAACTTTATTTATTTAGGACTACTTTTGTTTCAAATTCATACTAAAATTTCTCTGAGGATACTAAAATTTACCCTTGCACTCAATCTTTTCTAGAGATAATAAAATATCTTGTTTTACTGAAATTTGACTTCTACTATTTTTGGTTCAAGATACTTAGTTTTCTTGTGTTAAAACTTATCTTGTTACCTTGTACTAAAATTTACCTTGTCATTGAAATTTCAAAGTAACGAAGAGCTCAAGATTTTGTTTTATTCATGAAGATGCATAATCAAGATGAACCACAAGGATTCCTAAAAACACGTGAGTTGTAGCAACATCACTTAACCTTTTCATGTTACCCTAGATGATTTATCATCCTTGCTCGCCCCTCCCGACAAGGATTCATATCAAGAGTTCAAGACTTGTTGGGGGTTCCAAACAAAGCACGCACATAGAGCCAGTACTTCTTTGCTCCCCCCACCATCTCTGCAATAATATGGCGTGCATGTGGCAAAAAGAATGATCTGATGGTCTACTTAAGTGCTCATAGGAATGAAGGGCTGCTTATCTTTTCCCTCTGCTTCGAAAAAAATATACATAGCGGTTTGGTGCATGTTATTTAATAATGAACTTGATCAGAACTTGTTTATTTGAAGTACATTTGTACTTCCAGTTTATTCATTTAAGTAGATTTGCAAACAACCTGCTTTCCAGCATGCCATTAGAAGATATCACTGCTTCACATTATCACTTGCAATATGGATTGTTCTGCACAATGTGGCAAATGCCGCGTCATTGCTTACAATTCTGTACCGGCGTATGTGCCATTAACAATGTTGCTCGCAGAGAATAATTTCTGATATAGCTTGCTCCTACATGTGCCATTGACAATTGCTTGTGGAGGGTAATAAGGATTTTGCTAGCTCATATATGTGTCATTAAAAATTTTCTCTGAATAATGTGCAGGACATTGGTTTAGTGCCAAATGTGGAGTGAGAGATTCTTCCTGATCTGCAGACCTACACTTCTGGGAAAGTAAGAAGAACAAGCAGCACACTAAGCAGGTCAAGTGAGCAATCCAAGTAAGTACAAGCAACACACTCAGTTTTGCAAATAATATATGCTCGTGTTGGTGACAACGTGCATGAAGTTGTATGGCAACTTGCATAAACAGTTCGTCATGCAGTTGATGTATGGAATTAGCAGCTCCTAAGCGATTCTGCGCCAACTTTCTTAAACAAGTCTTTCTTTTGTGCCATGCAGTCTGGGTGTCTGGCCTCCCATGCTCCAGGAAAGGAAGTCATGAGGTTGATGTATTTCTAATTCTGGATGTATATGCACACTGCACGGATCTGTTGGATCCCTAATAGCTGCTATGAAGATAGGTACTGTGCGATTAGTCTGGATGCATCCGACCTCATCTGCTTATTCCTGGATGTAATACATTGTAATAGCCGCTATGAAGATAGCCGCTATGAAGCGGATCTGTTGCAATACGTACTCCTGAACTGGGATCAGCGCCGGCATAGATGATGTGCTAAAACGAGTATTCCTGGATGTATATGCACACTAAGCGGATATGTTGCAATACGTACTCATGAACTGGGATCAGCTCCGGCAGAGATGATGTGCGTGTCCAGAAGGGAATCGCGGGAATCGCCGTCGGATCCTGGGCGTGATCGTCGGCATATCCTAAACGGGATCGCGGCGCCGTCTCCTGAAGCGATCCTGAAGTAGCTGGGTACGGTGGCGGCTTTGATGTGTGAGCACGGCGGCGAAGGTTAGGATCGGCCGCGGCACAGGTATGGATATCCGGCCGGGGCAAAGGGGTGGATCGGGCTTGCGAAGGGATGGTTGGCGGCGGAGGAAGATCTGCCGTGGGCACGAGGCATCGATCGTAGGGTTTTTTTTTTGGCAAGGTTTTTTTTCGCGGGAGGGTTGCGAGTTAACGGAGGTGGGACGATAGACGAAATAAAACCAACGAGTTGAGGGAGGTGGGAAGACAGATGAAAAAAAAACCCAGCAAAAATAAACCGTGCGGACTATTCACCAACTGCTCCATTAGGAGTAGAGATATCATTAAATAATTTGTTTCATCCTTTTTTTAGAAAGGTTCCTCATTTTTCGAGAATCAGAGAGGCTCCTCATGTATTATGAAAATGTTCATCACATACCATTTTTAAAATGGTACAAAAATTCTTTTAGAAATGACATGAAATAATATTAACAATTTCATGAACAATTTGCAAAATCGTTGGGAACATATTTTCAATGGTGGAATATTTCTTAATAGACAAGAACTTATTTTCAATACATTATTGACAATTTCAATGAATACATGAATAATTCGTTAAATACATGATAAAAATAATTAATCACGGAATGAATCATGTTTAAACATACGATGAATAATTTAAATTAAATATTTTATTTTTTGTAGGACAATTCTTCTAGAATGTGCCAATCTATTTTTTTTACATTTCAAACTGAAATATAGTGAAGAAAAAATCACAAGCACGAAAGAAATTAAAATAAATAGAAATTTTTATTCTAGGCCTGAACCATTTTGTGGGCTGTCGAGGCAATACAACATTCAATATGGTAATTGGCAAGATGTAAAAGCTCCCATCATCCAAGCATACACTAGGCGAAATTCATGTTGCTACCTGCATAGATCATTGATGGCGAAGAAGTGATACACCAGGAGAATACGACGAGTGGCCGGAGTGTCAGGCCCAGGTGTACCGGTTTCCGGTTTTCGAGCGACAGCCAGTAGTTAGTTTAGCTTCACGCTAGTGCGAGAGAGGGGTACAAACTCATGTACTTCATAGTTCCGCTCTCACTCATAGTGGTAGCTCTTCTCGCCTATATCATTGTTTAAATGGGTGACGATGTAGTTGCAAGAACTTGTATTGCTATTTTCGAGATGATGACGAGAGACCACTTTGTATTGGATGATTATTATGATGATGACATGATTTGATGCTATGATTACATTTGTATGTATATGATGCTAAAGATTATTGTATAAAGCATGTTCATATATAAAACAAATATGCAAAAAAACTAACAGTAGCGAGGGGAGTAGAGTTAGCAGCAGCGCGCCCTTACCAGTAGCGCGTACTGAACTAAAGCGTTACAGATATTAGCAGTAGCGAGTTTCCCAAAAGACCGCTGCTGCTATCCATGTATAGCAGTAGCATGGGTCACTACGCGCTGCAGATACACGTTAGCTGTAGCGTCGTATCAGTAGTGTGGCACCCCGCGCTACGGATACACCTAAAACGCGCGCTACTGCTAGGCTTTTCCCTAGCAGTGCCATGACACCACACATGGCCCAAATTCAAGATCATATCCGTACAGGAAATTAAGTATTTTCCTACTAAAGAGCATTTTTTTTAGACACCGATTGAAATGTTGATGCGCAAGTGAACACGCTAACATCACCACACATAGGCACTCACACAATGCTTACTAAAGACCGGGTCGAAGTTGCGGAGCTTGAAGATTGACAAAGTAACCACTGACGGGAAGGTCGCCTCCGGGTAAAATAATAACCCACACTAATGAGACACCAAAGCGTCAAATCTGGGGTTTGATCTTTCACCATTACAAACAAAAACCTATATATGCTACTTGAAAAATTTCAAGAAAATTCATGGAGCTCCCTGTGCCCATACGAAACCAAGATATGCAGACTCCATACTTCAAGTATTTCTTTGGAAAATTAACTTTCTCTTATGCCGTAAATCCCAAAAATGATCAACACTATATTTCTACTCCACTCCAGGCGAGACTTGGGCAATGTGATCCAAGACTCTAGGGGTGGCTAGAGCTAGATGCTCTGGCCAGGATCACCAACTCTTTTTCCATTTCTACATAAAAACACATTGACCTATATTGACATGTGTCAATTGTTGCATAGGTCCATAGATCATTGTCTCCCTAACATTTCCTCTTGCATGACTTCCTTCTACTAGATTATTTTCTGGCTTGTTTCTTTTCTTTTTTCCATATTTCATTTTTTT
>NC_041386.1:709246637-709254666 GCF_002162155.2 Triticum dicoccoides | reverse complement strand
TGTGTGTGTGTGTGTGTGTGTGTGTGTGTGTGGCTAATTAGGAGAAGTAAAAGGCAACTCTTTCATTAAAACACCTAATTCTTTCATTGAAAATTACTTAAATTCTTGGTATATCAATTATACACAATTTTTCTTTCAGTACAACTAAATGGCTGACAAATAATTATACTACTCTAACAGAATGGGGCATATTTTATTGTTTAAATTTTATTATAAATTTGTTTTTGTTGGCAACAGGAAATAACGTCTTATATGCACCCTTTAACATCTCTCTTATGTGACCATGTACTGCTCCAGAATTTCACGTATGCCTTTACAGAAAATTATGATAGTACTACTGATGGATGAGCTCAAGGGACCCAAATGCTGAACTTATTGATGACTCAAATACAAATTCCATACGACACCATTTGTTAAAACAGTATCTCGGTGCTCGTCAAGAAACGTAATTAATTTATTTATTTACAGTATCCGCCACCAGGGCTCTAACTAATGGCAAGAAACATGATTTATTTGTTTCTACAGTGAACCAATATGGAAGTTTAGAATGCGAATCTGAGGAACTGAAAGAAAAGTTCAGCGAGGAGTCAATTGAATGCAAAGATCGTTACAGCAAGCTTATAGAGCTCAGGTTAGCTGTTTATTCTTATACAATGTTACACCACTAAATGGTGACAATTGCATTTAAGGTAACTCGCGCACATTGGTTAGGTGGCATATAAGAGTGTTTTGCCACTGTCCGCAACCAAATATATACAAAAGAAATAGCAGAAGGGGTTTTGGTGGCGGTTGACTTTGAATATGCATCGTTCCTTGTGTTTCTACCAATTTATCTTCTTCTATTTTATATCTAGTTAAACTTCTTAAGAAAACTGTTCAATTTGAAACTTCGGTGTTGGACGGCTTCAATTGTATCTTTGCTCAGGGGCAAACGAACACTGATAAAACTTCTACAATGCAAGGCACTGAAGGTAATCGAGGGGTTAACTACAGAATTCTAGATAATCTATTTTGAGTAATTAAGGACAGACATGCTTCATTAGTGGCTTGAAGGATTACACTGAACAAATTCATGACCCAATAACATGACACTGGACAATGGTACCTTATTTTTCTTACAGTTGTTCCCCAGATTTCCATTCACTTGCATTTAGTTGTAGACTGTAAAATCATGTCCTCGCTATTTATATATTCAGTATACATTTGTGTGGTCAAAGGAGAAAACTTGATGAATGGAGAGGGTACAAACAGTAAATTATGAGCAATTGACCTCGCCGGAAGCAAGTGTGTGTTTAAGACGGATGCTCAAGCTGGATGACTCAAAGGACAGGCTATTTTTTCCCGCTTTTACAGAATTTTGAAAACAAAATTGTAGTGATGATGGTAAAACAATCATATATTTAGCAATGAAACTGAGCATCGATCAAGTGATGGACTGCAGATGGATATGTGTATAGGATTTTTCCACTAACCTTTGCTTGAGTTTGATCATCTAAGCAAACACCCGTCACCAGGCGTCCAGGCACATGATCATCGACAGTAGCATAGCCCAACAGTCGGGTTTTTTTATGTCCAGCAGCAATATCCTGTGCATCCATCAGATTCGTGTGCATCACTGCATCACAAGATTAGCATAAAGAAAAACTTACAGTTTGAGGGGCGTGATGCCAACAATTCCTTGAAAGAAGGTTAGATTGAGAAAAGGGCATGCTCTTACAGAGAATAGAACCAAGAAGGTTGGACGAGTACTTGGCAATAGCCCGATGCATGGCCGGCACGCGAAGACGGTGACATGATCAAGAGACCATAATGGCCGGACTAGTGGCCTCTACAAACCGCCGCCGGGCAGACTAGCTGGTCTTTTTGCCCGGTCGACCGCTAGATCTCGCTTAGATGTACCCGGGGAGGAGAAAGGAGCAGATCGAGACGCGAGCGCGTAGAGGCGGCCATTTATATATAGAAGAGAGGGTGCGCGGGGACGCTCGGATGGGATCCCCATCCGCATGAGGCCTGCGGGAGCCAATGGATGAAAGCGGGTTGGATCACCACACAGGACGGTAAGAGGGAGCGAGCGCTGGTTTTGTTGGACGAAGCGTTAGTGGTTAATAAATGCCAGGCTGATTATGTGGGGGATTAGTTTCGACGAGGAAGATGATGGAGAGAATTAAGGAAGGATATGGAACGAGATTGACTCCAGCGGGAGCCAATAGATAGTCTGTACGTGAGGCCCAAAGAATATCTTATCATTACGTGTTATTTTTGGTCAAAACCAAACAGGTAG
This sequence comes from Triticum dicoccoides, assembly GCF_002162155.2. NCBI lineage: Eukaryota > Viridiplantae > Streptophyta > Magnoliopsida > Poales > Poaceae > Triticum > Triticum dicoccoides. The sequence goes on along the minus strand of NC_041386.1, from coordinate 709,252,385 downwards.
GCCCGGACTGTTAGGAAGTATATAACATTTAGACAAGCGGAAGCAGTTGATATTGATAGCAACGAGGTGGATTCCACCTCCTCCTATTAGTATTGTAAGACAATAGGCTTTGGGGGGGACCGGCACAACCCTCTAGGGGTGGCATATCACATATATATATAATGAGGTGGTATACAACGTTACAATATACACATGTAAATACAGTCTAACACCCTCCCTCAATCTTAGCCACTTTCTAATGAATCTAGAAGGGTAAGATTGCGCCTGCAAGTCTCAAACTGTGGCAAAGGCAATGGCTTGGTGAAGATGTCAGCAAGTTGATCCTTGGAAGAAATAAACTTGATCTGTAGTTGCTTCTGAGAGACACGTTCACGCACAAAGTGATAGTCAACTTCAATGTGTTTCGTTCGGGCATGGAATACCGGATTTGCAGAAAGGTATGTAGCACCGATGTTATCACACCAAAGAACAGGAGGCTGTGATTGGGGTATACTTAACTCCTGAAGCAAGGACTGTACCCAGATAATCTCTGATGTGGCATTGGCCACAGCCTTATACTCAGCCTCAGTACTGCTACGCGAGACAGTAGCCTGTTTCCGAGCACTCCAGGCAATCAGGTTAGAGCCAAAGAAGACAGCATAACCCCCCGTGGATCGCCTGTCATCCAGATTGCCAGCCCAGTCTGCATCAGAATATGCTGAAAGACAACCAGAGTCAGACGGCCGAATATGCAAACCATGAGCCACCGTGAAACGAATATAGCGCAAAATCCGCTTAACAGCAGACCAATGAGTGTCACGGGGTGACTGCAGATACTGGCAGACTCGGTTAACAGCATAGGAAATGTCTGGTCGCGTGATCGTCAAGTACTGGAGCCCACCAACAATACTCCGGTACTCGGTCGCATCAGAAGAAGAAAGAAGCTCACCATCAACAGCATTGAGCTTATCAGTGGTAGACATGGGTGTAGTCGTCGGTTTGCACTTAAGCATCCCAGCTCGCTGCAACAAATCCAGAGAGTACTTCTTCTGCGTCATAACAAGGCCAGCAGCACGAGAAGTAACCTCCACACCAAGAAAGTAATGAAGCTTCCCAAGGTCCTTGACCGCAAAATCAGCACCAAGTGAGCGAACAAGCGCAGTAGCAGCCGACTGAGATGAGCTGACCAAAATGATATCATCTACATAGACCAACAAGTACATAGTAACCTCAGGCCTTTGAAGAAGAAACAATGAGGAGTCAGCAGTTGATGATGCAAAACCATGAGCACGAAGAGCCATTGCAAGACGAGCATGCCAAGCACGAGGAGCCTGCTTCAGACCATAAATTGCCTTGGACAGACGACAGAGATGATCAGGGCGATCCGGATCAGAGAAACCCGGAGGCTGGCGCATGTAAACCTCCTCCGCCAAGACACCATGAAGAAAAGCATTTTGAACATCAAGCTGACGAAGAAACCAACCTCGAGTAACAGCCAGAGAGAGAAGAAGTCTGATGGTAGTAGGCTTGACCACTGGACTGAAGGTGTCTTCATAGTCAAGTCCAAAACGCTGTCGAAAACCACGAGCAACCAGACGAGCCTTATAGCGCTCAATGGACCCATCAGAATGCCTCTTCACTTTGAAAACCCATTTGGAATCAATGACATTTACCCGTGATTGTGGAGGAACAAGAGTCCATGTCTGATTGCGAAGAAGCGCTTGATACTCCTGCTCCATGGCCTCTCTCCAATGAGGAATGCGCATAGCAGCTTGATACGTGCGTGGCTCAGAGGATGGATCTGCGAGAGCAGCAGACATGCACGCCGCTAACCAAGTAACTGTGCCATCGTGACGTTTCTTAGGCTGAAAAATGCCACTCCGACTGCGCGTATGTGGACGTAGAGCAGCAGCAGGAGCCGGCGGAGGCGAAGGTGACGGAGACGTGACGGTCGCCGGAGATGCAGGAATCACCTCAGGCGAGCTCGGGACAGACGACTCCGGGCTGCATGGCGAAGACTGGCCCGACGACAGGGGCTCAGAGGCCATGGGCGAACCGAGGGTGGGCGAGGCCAGCTCCGGTGACACCGGCCCAGACGGCCTTGGCGAGGCGAGAGCAGGCGAGGCCGGCCCTGGTGAGAAGGGCCCAGACACCCTGGGCGAGGCAGGGGCGGGCGAGGCCAGGCCTGGTGATGACTGCCCCGACGCCCTGGGCGAGACGGGGACCGAGGAGGCCGGCCCGGTCGGCGGGGTTGCAGGGCGCGACAATGGCGAAGGCAGCCCAGAAGCCAGAGGCGACCGGGCCAGGACGTCGATCGGTCGTGCATGAGCACGGAAACCGAGGCCATGCAGGGGCGCCATGTGCTCCTCATGCACAACAAAAGGTGCCGAGGATGAAGGAGATGGCGACAAAGAGGAAGATGGCGCTTCCAGAATCTCCAAACGAGCCCCACGACCAGTGCCTGCACCATGGTTAGGCAACAATAGAGGAGAATATGCAACGTCATCAAATTGGTCAGAAGCAACAGAGGATGAATGCATGACAGGTGGCTCGGTAGTGGACACAGGGAGTTTGGCAAAGGGAAAAACATGCTCATCAAACACAACATCCCGAGAGATGTAGACACGATTAGTGGGAACATGAAGACGGGCATGCCACTGTGACGGAGATACCCGAACTCCACTGAAGACGCGAGCGACGCCAGGATGCTCCAGACGATAGAGACCTTGGCAGAGCCGCCCACTAAGAAGAATGTCCCTCGTGCCCCGATCCTTAATAAAAAGATCAAAAGAATGAAATTCACAAAGCACATTATTATCACGAGTGAGTTTAGGAACTGAAAGAAGATTACGTGTCACAGATGGAACTCGAAGAACATTGCGAAGTTGAAGACTCCTATTGGCATGTCTAGTGAGAAGTGATGCTTGACCAATATGAGAGATGTGCATACCTGCTCCATTGGCGGTGTGGATCTTGTCGGAGCCATGGTAGGGTTCACGAGTGTGAAGCTTCCCCATCTCACTAGTCAGGTGCTCTGTCGCCCCAGAGTCCATGTACCAGTGGGGATCAATGGAGTAGGACTGAGTGTGTCCCTGTGGCTTCTGCGGCGGCGGACGATCAGCCATGGCGACCTGACGAGCAAAGTTGCGTGTATCCTTCCCGTCATTGCCAAGACCAAGAAAACCCCGCTGGAAGCGCTTGTGACACTTCGAGGCCCAGTGCCCATCGCGACCACAAAGCTGGCACACACGTGGACCGCCAGCCCCTGGTAGCGTCGCAGTAGGAGGAGGGGCCGAGGCGGGTGGTGGTGACTGCCCCGAAGGAGCCCTGGATGAAGCAGAGGAGCGACCACCCTTGGTGGCGGAGTTTGCCGAGAGGGCGCCGTTGCCCCTGGATCGGCGCGTCTCGACTCGTTGCTCAGTAAGCAGGAGGCGTGAAAAGACCTCGTGTGCTGGCATGGGCGTGGAGTTGCCCCTCTCATTGATGATCTCGACTAGGGCGTCATACTCCTCATCAAGACCATTGACAATAAACGAGTTGAACTCGGAGTCGGTGAGGGGTTGTCCAATGGAGGCCAGCGTGTCGGCGAGACTCTTGACTTTGTTGTAGAACTCAGTGGCGGTGGAGTCAAGCTTCTGACACTCCCCAAGTTGGCGACGGAGCCCAGATACACGAGCCTACGACTGTGCCGCAAACGAGCGCTCAAGAATAGTCCATGCCTCGTGGGACGTCTTGGCGAAGACAACAAGCCCATCAACGGCCGGAGAGAGCGACCCCTGGATGGAGGAGAGGTTCGCCTGATCCTGCCCTGTCCAGACACGGTGAGCCGGATTATAGACCGGACCATGCACGCTGGCAACCAGCGCAGGAGGGCAAGGGAGAGAGCCGTCGACATAGCCAAGCAGGTAGTGACTCCCAAGAAGCGGAAGAACCTGCGCGCGCCAGAAGATGTAATTGTCCGACGACAACTTGATGGTGATGAGATGGCCGAAGTGAAACGGCGGTGGCGGCTGCGATCCCATCGAGGAGACTGGCTGAGGTGAGAACACCGTGGAGACAGTCGGAGGGGCAGCCGGCGCGGTGACAGAGGGCGCGATGGCCGCGGTTGACGCCGCGAAGCCTGCCAGCGCGACGTCCTCCGCCACCAGCGGCGCAGTGGCCGAGGGCGCGACAGCCGCGGTTGACGGGGCGGCGGTGGTGTGGGCCACAAGCGCCTGCCCGGGCGAAGTAGCAGCCGGCGGGAGTGCGAAGAGGGATCCGACGCTCCGTGTCCCGATCAGCGCCTGAAGGGAGGTGGCATCCAGCGGCCTCGAGAGAAGTGCCGCGAGGGAGGCCGGCAGAAAACCGGTGGCGGTGGAGCCGGACGCAGCGGCGGACGTCATAGCAGTCGGGCGACGGCGGCGGCGGTGGCGGCGGCGGCGGCGGTGGCGGCGGCGGCGGCGGCGGCGGTTTAGGGTTTTTAGGCGGAAGCGGACGTAACCTAGCGTGATACCATGTAAAACAATAGGCTTTGGGGGGGAACGGCACAACCCTCTAGGGGTGGCCTATCACATATATATATAATGAGGTGGTATACAACGTTACAATATACAGATGTAAATACAATCTAACAAGTATTCTCAAGTTCAATGTTGATGGTGGAACTGCAAAGTCGAGGAAGAGGAAGCTGGCCCTTTTGTTTGGCTGTTAGAGCCTTGTGATACGTCTACTGCACCTATGGTATGCATACTGATCCACGTTTAACTTTCAAAAAGATTAATGAATATTATATATATAATAAACCTTAAAACACAAGCAAATTTTGACATCACTTGTAGTTCCTGTGTGTGCACTATACTTTCCGACCCGTCGTCGTCGTTAATCTCGTTAGCAGCGAGTGATGATATGTCTCGGATTAATAAGTCCAGCCTAGATAGATAGATGCTAATGAGCTGAAGCCAACTGTGAAGATAGATACCTAATCGTTACTTTTTTAGAGAGAGAGAAACAAAGAGCAACAAGTTACTCAGCATCCAGGATGCAATAAGCCCTCAGGCAGGCTACGCACGGAGCTCCTCAGGAACATCAGCCAGGGGTTTTGTCGCCGTGTTGTTTTGTTCTCTCTTGATCAATCGTCATAGGAAGTCTCAAAATTTATTTGACAGAAAATAAAGAGACTAATCTCCTAATAGATTCCTTATAACCCAGAGCTCTGAACTCTCATCAACAACCATTCATCTGCTAATCGATTTTCACAAGTGCAGCAGGTTTTTCATCATACTGCCTTGATATCATGCCTTCCAAACTGATGTATAATTTTTCCAAAACAACGAGTGAGAGAAATCCTAAACACACACACACAAAGATAGTATATGTTTAGGTCAACATGTACTTCATTCATCTCTGAAATAGAATCAACTTCCAACTTCCTATACCAATCACAGCTAGTATAAAGAGATGTATCAATTACAAGATTTTTTTTCTTCCTCTGTTCTTGTAAATAGTATGGTTGATTCTACAACTCCAACAAGTCAAGTGCAATACAAAAATACAATTGTAACAAGCTTGATTTTTCCCTGATTCTGAGACGCATCCCTCCTATAGTTACAACATCTGGCCGCAGATAAGCGACCGTTTCAAATACACAACACGTGAATACAAAATGAAGAGAAACAATGTCACATTCAACAGCAATACAAAACCACGGACAAGCTTCATCTATCAGTATTCTCGCCCGGAACCGAACTTCCCCAGCGGATGCATCTCCACCATAGATTTCTTTGACATCCC
>NC_041386.1:709237857-709246366 GCF_002162155.2 Triticum dicoccoides | reverse complement strand
CGGCACAGAGAGAGACAGAACAAGATTTCCACTTTCTCTAAAATTTAACAATAGGAAAATGATCTGACCTGCACTACTCTTTACACAAAATTCATAGACAACTACTCCCTCCGTAAACTAATATAAGAGTGTTTAGAATACTAAAATAGTAATCTAAACGCTCTTATATTAATTTACATAGGGAGTACATGTCAAGAAACAAAACAATTCTGGAGCTGATATAAAATAAAAAATTCCAACTCAGTGCACACACGAATCAAACAAATGGCTGGCACTAACATTGTGAAGTTTAATAAATGACAAGGAGGTTACAAGTAAGTTAAGAGGAAAACTAGGTACAAGGCCACAAGGATGATTTGACTTTCAAGCAGGAGCACATCCATAATGTGAGCATTTGAATTTACGCGCTCTTTGCATGTTGACCAACATCAGACATACACTAGCTTGGGCACCATGCCAAATTCATCAAAACAAGATTTTTTTGGGATTAGGTGCATATATGATGACAACTTTCACTGTAAGCAAGGATTAGGTACATCCCGAATTAAACAAGAAAAACAATGTGGTACTGTGCATGACAGGCGAGGTGGCACTCTGCATGAAGCCATAATCATGCAGATATGATGTGAAATCAGGAGCACGGAATTACTAGGGACTCGCGTGGCCAAAAACAACCAGTAACTGGATCAAATATTAAATCCTTGCATATAGATAAAGCAGCAAGAAGTAAAGTTCATGGAACCATAATTGAGACCAGGCCTAAATTATAATTTTTTTCACAGAGGCCAATGCGAAGGAGCTTTTCATTGCTCCACAAAGTGAAGGAAGTAAGCAACAACAAACAGGTCTCATCCATTGGCTTTGGATCGACAGGGAGGGAGGAAGGTGCTCACCTATGCAACAAGAGGCCCGGTGTCGGTGGAACACGGTGGAAGAAGCAATCACTACTAGGGAAAACCCTATACACAGAATCTTAGCAGTAGCGCGGCTCAAAAAGGAGTGTTGCTGCTAATTAGAAGTAGCGCGGGTGTGGAAAACCCGCTACTGACAAGTGTTTAGCAGTAGTGCGCTCTGTGTAACCCGCGTTGCTACAAATATCGACCGACAGTGCCCCCCAAACTCCATTTAGCAGCAGCGCGGTGCCGCAAGCCGCGCTACTACTAAAGCTATAGTAGTAGCGCGGTTTTTCTGAGGTCGCTGCTGCTAATTTTCCAATTGGACACACTTTTTGTCCCGGTTAGCAGTAGCGCTTCTGCCGGAAGCGCGCTGATGCTACTTTCTTATCAGCAGCGCGTTTTTCGTCTTGTGCTACTGCTAATCCGCACCAACGCACCACCTTTTCCCCACCCGTCCCCCCCTCCCCCTCCTCTCTTCCCTTTCCCCTACCTCCCACATCCTCCCACTCTCACTCTTCTTCTTCCTCAACACTTCTCCCCTATTACTCTCTCTCTTCTACCTATCTTTCTCTCGCTCCGTTACTCCTACCTAACTACACCACCTCCATTAATGCATATCCTTTCTCTTTTTCCTTCCCCCTCCACTAGTTGAAGTTGTCTCCTCCCAAATTAGGTAGCTAGGTAGATGTAGCATTTAGTTAAGTGACCTATTTTCCCCCTAACTAGATCTATCTTTTTCAAGAAGAGCTTTGTGCACTTTTGATCTCCCTACATCTTCATCTCCACCGTGTGCTCAATCTCGAGATAGAGGTGATTAAAATTTCATGCTTTTGCAAAATGGAAATATGTTTATGTGTGTGTGATATGTTTATGGAAATTGTGTGTGTGGCATGAGTTGACGCCCAATTGTGCTTTTGAGTTGCCTATGTTTTGTCGAAATTTCGATTTATTTCCGTTTCGGCGAATTCTGGGCAAACTCTAGATCTATATATGTCCTATTTTTAAGGAAGGTCATGCCGAATTTTTGTATGACTTTGATGCATGCACGCATTTTTATAATCAATTTGTTTATTATTACCATGCAGAGTTGACGATGGTCAGTGGAACGATGGTGGACAGGTGGTTGCGGTCGGCGGTGCAGGACATGAAAGAAAATAACTGGACAGAGGTTTTATGTCCGTGTCGAAAATGCAAAGGAATATTTTGGCTTGACCCCCATGACGATGGTCGTGTGGAAGCGCACCTGCTCATAACTGGTTTCATGGATGGCTATACTCGGTGGATAATTGAAGATGAGGATGACGATGTTGAGGATGCCGACGGGACAGGCAATGATGACACGGGGCAAGACAAAGAGATGATCGATAATGGCTGCGGGGAAGAGGCTGGACATGGCGGCGGAGAAGGTGCCAGACATGGCGGAGGAGAAGGGGCCGGACATGGCGGTGGAGAGAACGACATGGACTCCACGCAGCCGAGTTCGTCGGTACTAAGTTCAATCGTGCGGGACCCTCATGTTAGAGCATTGCTTCGCAAGGAGACGAGTACTGAGAGAGGTGCTTCTAGAGAGGAGGCTAAGCTGGAACAACTGGTGGTAGACTCGAACACTCCATTGTATGATGGTTGCAATCCTGAGGTGACCCACTTGAGTTTCACGCTCCAACTCCTGAAGACGAAGGCTAAAAATAAATGGACCGACACTAGCCTCGATGAGCATCTCAAGTACCTAAAGGATGTTCTTCCCGCGGGTAATCTATGTCCTAGTAGTGTTGATGAGGCCAAGAAGATCATGTGCCCTCTTGATCTGCCACACGTTAGATACCCTGCATGCATCAACGATTGCATAATTTATCGGAAGGAGCACGCGGAAAAAACAAGTTGTCCGGTGTGCAATGCTTCTCGATACAAGAAGGCCGGGAAGAAATGTCCCCAGGAAGTTGTATGGTACTTACCGATCACTCCCGTCTCCAGAGGTATTTTGTAGATCCCAAGGAAGCAAAGCTAATGCGCTGGCACGCAGAGAGGAAGAGGCCCGATGATGGAGATGATCCGAAGCTGAGACACGCCAAGGATGGAAGCCAGTGGAGAGCGTTGAACAGCTTCTATCGGTATTTTGAATGTGATGCAAGGAACATCGTGCTCGGCGCGTGTACCGATGGCATGAATTCGTTTGGCAACCAGAACACCAACCATAGCACATGGCCCATGTTTGTATGGATGTACAACCTCCCCCCTGGTTGTGCATTAAATCGAAGTACATTCACATGAGCATGCTTATTCAAGGGCCAAAACAACCAGGAAATAATATTACTTTGTATCTGGGGCTACTTCAAGAGGAGTTAGATACGTTATGGAAAACACAGGCCAAGACATGGGACGCCAGCAAAGGTGAGTATTTCGACATGAGAGCTGCGCTGATCATGACAGTGTAGGAATATCTCGGTTGCGGATATGTGGCAGGCCAGGTGTGCCATGGATAATGCGGATGCACGCGGTGCATGGATGATACGATGTCTCAGCAGCTAACATCAAGGAAAGATGACCGGTCTGGGAAAATTGTGTACATGGGGCATCGAAGATGGCTCAAACAGGACGACCCGTGGAGAAACCATGGAGATCTATTCAATGGTCACGCTGAGCATCGAGGACCTCCACGTAAGCGGAGCAGTGCCGAAATTGATGAGCTGTTAAAAAACTGGAAGGAGTGCCCCACACCGGGAAAGACGATGAGAAAGGCGCCGGAGCTGGTGCTGAAGGTATGGAAGACGAGGTCTGTGTTTTGGCACTTGGAGTACTGGCACAAACTCGATACACCTCATTACCTTGATCAAATGCATATCTGTAAGAATGTCCTTAAGAGCTTGCTCGCAACATTGATGAACATGCCGGATAAGACCAAAGATGGGCCGAAGGCAAGAAAAGACTTGCAAGATTTGAAAATCAAGGAAGATCTGCACATGCCGCCCCGTAAAATGTCAGACAAGACAGAGACGAAGACAGAGGCACGGGAGAAGAAGGGCAAGAAAATAAAGAAAGAGGATTATTGCCCCCTTCTTGCTTCACCTTAAGTCAGGCTGAGATCGATCAATTCTTTAAGTGCCTTACCGGAGGCAAAGTTAGTTCCGGTTACTGTGGCAAGATAAGCAGATATCTAGACACGGACAAGAAAAGGTTCAGCGGGATGAAGTCTCATGACTGTCATGTGATGAAGACGCAGATACTACTTGTTTCCCTTAGAGGGACAATGGACAAGCACGTCCGTGACATGCTTATTGGTCTCTGCAACTTTTTCGACGTCATCTCTCGAAAGTCGATTAGTGTGAGGCGGCTCTGAAGGCTCATCGGGATGAAGTTAGTTCCGGTTACTGTGGCAAGATAAGCAGATATCTAGACACGGACAAGAAAAGGTTCAGCGGGATGAAGTCTCATGACTGTCATGTGATGAAGACGCAGATACTACTTGTTTCCCTTAGAGGGACAATGGACAAGCACGTCCGTGACATGCTTATTGGTCTCTGCAACTTTTTCGACGTCATCTCTCGAAAGTCGATTAGTGTGAGGCGGCTCTGAAGGCTACAGGAAGAGATCGTTGTGATACTGAATGAGCTTGAGATGTACTTCCCCCCCGCGTTCTTTGACGTGATGGTGCATCTGTGTGTCCATATTGTGGATGACATAATAGACCTGGGGCCGTCATTCCTGCACAACATGATACCGTTTGAGAGGATGAATGGGATCATCAAAGGATTCGTTCGTAACATGTCCCGTCCGGATGGAAGCATCATCCAGGGCTCTGTGACACAAGAGTGCATCTCTTTCTGTGAGAATTTTCTATATGGCGCAGACCGGCCGCCTGGTGTTAGTGTTGGTTTGCCCGTTAACAAGCACGATGGGAGGCTCGAAGGAGAAGGTCACGGCAACGGTATCAGGGAACTACACGTGGCATACTCAGATCGACGCAACGACTTTGACAGAGCAAACTTGGTAGTGCTACAACACCTAGACGAGGTAGATCGTTTCGTGGCACTACACAAAGAAATTATCGTAAAGAAGTATCATGACCGGGGGGTATGCAGGATGGACGCCGAAGTTACTAAAGAGCACAACTCCACTTTCCTGCATTGGTTCAAAGAGCATATTATTGCTAATCCCCCGGAGGAGGGCTCTAAGGACGGATTGCTCATATACGCCTTAGCACCTGGCCCCTCGCCCAACCTCGTAACCTATCAGGCATATGATATCAACGGATACACGTTCTACACGGAGGCCAAAGATATGGACAGTGATGATCAGAACTCAGGGGTGACGATGGAATGCATGACCGGCAGCGACAACGGCGCAAATGAACGATTTTATGCAAGGGTCGAGGAGATATGGGAGCTTGACTACTCTGGACTGCACAATACGACGATGTTCCGTGTCAGATGGGCTAAGAATGTTGAAAGAGAAAACCGGATTTTCACTACCATGACTATACCCGACGCCAAGAGCGCTACCGTGAACCCTATCGCAAAAAACGAGTCATGGGTACACGCTAAGCACGTGACACAATGCTTCTTCATAACCGACCCACGCAATCCCAGTCGTGTTGTCGTGAGGAGAGGCAAAAGGAACATCATTGGAATGGATGGAGTCGCCAACGAGGAAGACTATGATCAGTACAGCAACCCAATGAGGGAAGATGACAATGATGATGAAGTATACGTCAAAAGAAGAATCAATACTACATTACCTAAGAAAAATCGTACTCCATGGAAAAGGCAAAGTCACAATGAGGGGCTCAATTATTCTTCGACGAACAAGAGGGAAAGAAGCTCACTCAAAAATGAAAACGTCAACGCTGAGGAACTGTATGTTATCGGTCAAATGATGTTATATATATATATATGTGTGTGTGTGTGTGTGTGTGTGTGTGTGTGTGTGTGTGTGTGTGTGTGTGTGTGTGTGTGTGTGTGTTCCTATTTTGTATACACACTTAGCCATTATTATGCATGGGTCCAATAATGTAATATATATGTTCCTATTTTGTATACATATATAACAGTCAAATGATGCAACATATATCGCCTTCCCTTCGTTCATTGCTCTCAGGAAATAAAAGTGGGAGAAAATAAGTGGGAGAAAATAAAGGAAAAGAAAAAAGAAAACTGGTTATAGTAGTAGCAGCTTACTGAAAAAGAGCTACAGTCAAGCTAGCAGTAATGATTTCCTTATAAAACCGCTACAGCTAGTGAAGGTAGTACCAGTGCGTTTGTTCTAAACCGCTACAGCTAGTGAAGGTAGTAGCAGCGCATTTTGTCTAAATGCGCTACTGCTACGTCCACTTCACCCAAAATTCTCACTCTCCCTGCTTCATCCCGCCTCTTTTCCCCCAAATCCCCACTCTCTCTTCCCCGTCGCACCGCCGCGCCCCAGTGCTCGCCCCCGACCCCGGCGCTTCCCTCCGACCCGGCCCCGGCGCTCGCCCCCGACCAGGCCCTCGCCCCCGACCCCGGCGCTCGCCCCCGACCACGGCGCGCTCGCCCTCGACCCGTCGGCCCTCGCCTCCCTCCTCTGCTTCCTTCCCTCCTCGCCCCTGCACCCTCTGTAAACCCCCCCTCTCTCTGCTAGCTAGGGTTTTTCGGTTAATTTACTTAGGTTTTAGTTAGGGCAGTAGGTTAATTAGGTTATCTATTTAGTTATGAATTTAGCTAGGTTTTAAAATAGGACAGAAATTTAGGGTTAAGCAATTGTAGTTAAAAGAAAAGGCAGCATTTAAGCAATTGTCCAAATCAACATACCTTGTTAAAGAAAATTTAGGTAGGCTGAATTTATATGCAAATTTGAACTGGACATGTGATATGTGGATATGTCATGTTTTGGACATGTCATGTTTGGAATTTGAACATGTCATTTGGACATGTGATGTTTTGGTTCAATTTTGGTAAATGATCCGAGTGGCCTATGTTACGCCGGAATGTTGATTCATTTCTGTTCCGGTGAATTTCAGGCGCTCGATATGTCCATTTTTTAGCAAAGGTCATGCCTAAATTTGCCGTGAATTTTGGCATGATTTGTGCTAGATAGTTGGCATATCGAGTGCTGGCACATAGATTTCTTTTTTATGTCATTTTTCATTTTTTTCATACTTTTAGAAATAAACGAGGACACTTAATCATAGGAAACATGTCGAACAACGAAGAAACTGGGCCTTCTGACCAAGATGCAGACGAGATGGATTATGAGGGTGAACAAGAGTACATCGACTATTTGACTGCTAAGCAAGGTTTGTATGTCGGCCACGATGATGGCACTGACGCCGACATCGACACCGACGGCGCCGACACCGATGGCGGCACCGAGACCGGTGGGGAAGGTACCAGCGGGGAAGATACCGGCGTGGAAGGTACCGGCACCGATGCTGCTACCGAAAAGAGGAAGCATAAGAAGCAGAGGATACGAAAACCTAACAAACTAGGGATTGGACGACTTGTGATCACAAAGATGGCACCTGGCATGTTTGAGCCATTAGAGCCAGAAGAACCTCGCAAGTGCTATGGGAACCAAGTAGGATGCATCCTACGGGAATGCGCAAGCATCAACGAGGATGACTTAAGGAGTAAAGAACATTTGACGCAGTTGCTCCTAACGAAGTTGCACAAGAGATTCAAGTTCCCCGACCGGGATGATAACATAGAACAACCGTGGGATGATCCGAAGATGAAAAATATTAACAATCATGCCATGGGCATGTTCAGCAATGATCTGGCCTCCTGGAAAGGGAGGGTGAAATGAGCTATTGAGGCTGAGGAACCCCCGTCCAAGATTTTGGAGGAAAATTCGACACTTAAGGAAGAGGAGTTCGATAAGTTAAAGGACACTTGCACTACCGAGGCAGCCAAGGCTAAGGCTGCGAAATTCAAGAGCCTTCAGCAAAGGAACACGGGGAAGCATCGCCTCGGAAGCCGTGGCTAACTCGGTAAAAGGCCCATATGGGATAAGGAGGACGTGGAACGTGAAGCCGCGGGTCTTGAACACCCCTCTCAGCCGAAAGCCCTACTTCTCCGATGAGGCCCAAATGGGACACCCCTCTCAACCGGGCCTTGAACGAACTTAAGGGGCTCCCTTTCGGCCAGCGGCCGCAATATGGTCGTGTGCACGGCGCTGGAGACGGCGCCACGTGGAAGGTGTTTTACAACGACGGCCTGGAGGCCAAGAAGCAGAAAAAGAAGTTTAGTCAGGTAGACATCGACGCGAAGGTGAAGCTTGCGGTCGAAAAAAAAGCAGCTGAGGACACGGAAAAAATAGTCGAGGAGAAAAATGAGTTGCTACAGCAGGCGGTCAATGCAGCTGTAACTGCCTACAGAAATGATTTTGCTACTAACTTGGTTCCAGCTATCATCAACTGGATGAAGGAAAATCCAGACAAGACGGTACATGATTTCCTGATGCCCAATTTCTTCGGGAGCAACTCCATGAACAACAACAACACTTCATCATCACTTGCTCTCACAACCGGGCCTCCTCTCGCGGTCGCTCCCGCTCATAGCAGCCCGTCCTCAGTCTCTGGCGCGCTAGGTGGGCCTTCGTCTTTGGCTGAGCTCGATGCCGTCACGGTAATTACATGCCGCACC
>NC_041386.1:709225796-709237513 GCF_002162155.2 Triticum dicoccoides | reverse complement strand
CATTTTCGTTGCCTTTCGGATATTTTACGCCACAGACATATGCGTTTGCAGGGCCAAGAAACCCCGTGCACCATACTCTACTTGATAAAAGGCCAGAAGGTCGACATGCGAAAGGGGATGATATTGAACCCCTTGAAACCCACGTTCCACAACCAGCCTATCCCCGTTGGGCACTTCAGGGTTAACTTGTCTAGTGTGAAATCGGGGCACAAGGCGTTGCCTCCTCCAGTACAGCATGTGGGAGAGGACGACGAGACCCCACCGCGGATTGGAAGCTGTAAGGGTTGGGTGCTGCTATGGCCGAAGAATCTTATTCGTCTAGAGCCGGCCGAGAGCACACCAATAACCACACATCAACAAGCATGTGTGGAGACCACCACCCCGCCTACGCAATTACCAGCTCCTGTAGTGCCGAGTGATGAAGGGGGTGCAATAGTACTGGCTGATGTAATCAGTCCTGTAGAACAGAGAATGGATGATGAGACGGATGTCAACCCTATGGGTTTCCTCAATACAAACGCGTATGACTGTGACATAGATCTGATGAGTCAACCATATGACGAATCGGGCTATCAGCATGCTAATGAGGATATGGATGATATGCCCGGGCAGGAAGGTCGTTGGAAGGAATGGAAAAAGTCTCTCTTCATGAATTCCTCACAGGACACGCCTGAAGATGTGGCCTCAACACAGGCTCAACTAGCTGGGGGTCGTACAGTGCTTAGCCCGGGAACCCTGGGGCAGGGGTTAAGGAAGGGTATGGAAGGTTTGCCCAAGAAAAAGGAGAGGAAGAGATCGGGGAAGATAACTGCCTCCAAACAAGCCAGAGCAAATAGCAGCCAGTCGATGCATTCTGAAGAGCGTGTACCCGTGAAAGGTGCGGCCATGTTCCATCTCATGGGTGAGCCGATGCTACCGCCGAAACCGATGGAGGCACTATCAGGGGATCTCAGGACACTGCACAACCATGTGTTGTCGACTGAGAAAAGCCTACTAGCCTCAAAGGATCCAGGATATCCAACATACGCGGCTCGTGTGCCTGAGGGGAAGTGCTACATCGAGACACGGCCCGCGGAGGTGTGCTTCTTGCGGTTTGACCATATCTTTGAGATGTTTCTGACAAGGCAGCTCGATTTTACAACTGTCCGCCTTTTTGCGCTACATATGAGCTCCATCATGAAGAGTGAAGAAGTCTCGCAAATCTGTGTGACGGATCCGTACTACATGCACGAGTCTTTCTTGAGTCTCGGCGACTTTGCGCGTGAAACTGCTAGGGAGTACCTCCAAAACTTCATGGTACAGAATAAGGACCGGGAAATTGTCCTCGTGCCTTATCATCCAAAGTAAGTCAGTTCCGGAAAATCCTTTCGTACATTTCAATCATTCCTTCTCTCTTATATGGGGAATAATTTGAGGTGTCTTTTCCCCGCCGCAACGGGCGCGCCGTCCTTATCGTTCTTTACCCGCAAGTCTCCCACGCCGTGTATTTTGACCCTTCCAGAGACTACGAGAAAAAAGACTACACCCACATAATGAATATTTTAGATGATGCTCTCCAAGGCTTCAGCATTAGAGGTGGCCACATGCAGATCAGGAAACAAAGGAACAAGAAGATGGGTTTCGCGCATAAAACTAACTTCTCCTGCATCCATGTTCCAAAACCAAGCAAGAAGGATGGATTCTACATCGTCCATCTCATGATTCAGTTCAACACGAATCACCAAAAGCTTCGCATGAGAAGCAGAAATGATGATCATATCCACAAGTAGCTAGAATCTCATGGAGAAGCGAATTATAAACTTAGAGATGACTTCTTTCGCATCCAAAGGGACATTGCGACGATCATCATGAAAGAAGTCGTCGATGAGAAGGGGATGTTCCACCACGGCCCTATATCGCGAGCTGACGTCCGAACTCGCATAGGCATGCAACGTCTAGACCTCACGCCGTTCAGGAAGCTAGGGTCCATCCTCGATGATATGGAAGGATGGAACTTCTAGTGATTTGTGATGCCGATGATGATGATATGTGTCGGTTGAACTTGTATACTTTTTGTAGCGATGAAACTTTGTGATGTCCACGGTCCCTGCTGAACATGCGTAACACTACTTTGTTAGTTTGTGTACGATGACCTGCGTACCTCTAGTTAATTAGTTTGCGTACTGTATGTGCATCTAGTTGCTAACCCTTTCTTTTTTGGTGTTTCTCTAGTATATTTTGTTGCATATATGTGATTGTACATCCTCTTCATGAACATGCATCTCTAACAGGTACCCAGTTTCTTGATGGCGAGATGGAAGTGCTATGTCGTGTACAAAGGGAAGGTTCCAGGGGTGTACAACGAGTGGCCTGAGTGTCAGGCGCAAGTGAATAGGTTCTCGGGCGCCAGCAATAAAGGCTTCAAAAGCAGACAAGAAGGAGAAGCTAGTTACTTGAGGTTCACGCTAGCGCGAGAGAGGACTCGTAACCGCCGCCTCATGTACTGCATAGTTCCGCTCTCACTCATAGTGATAGCTCTTCTCGCGTATACCTTTGTTTAGATAGATAACGTTGTAGTTGCAAGTATTCGAGACTTGCATGTATTGCTATTTTCGAGATGATGACAAGATACCACTTTGTGTTGGATGATGATTATGATGAGACTATTTGTATGTATATGCTATGATTACATTTGTGGTCTGGCAGGCATTTGTATGTGTATCATGATGACATTTGTATGTGTATCATGATGACATTTGTATGTGCTAAAGATTCTTCTATAAAGCCTGTTCAAATACAAAACAAATATGCAGATTTTTTTTAAAATTAGCAGTAGCGAGTGGAGAAAAGTTAGCAGCAGCGCGGTAGTATCAGTAGCGCGCACAGGGGAAGTGCGCTATAGCTATTAGCAGTAGCGAGCTCCACAGAAGAACGTTGCTGCTACACTTGTATATCAGTAGCGCGGGCGCGCACGCGCTGCTGCTATGGTTTAGCTGTAGCGCCTTATTAGTAGCGCGGCCTCCCGCGCTACTGATAACCCTAAAACCCGCGCTGCTGCTAGGCTTTTCCCTAGTAGTGAATGGCAGTCCCGTCCTCTCCATCTTAGAGAAGAACTAGACCACAAAGAACACTCATTTATGATCTGCAACCTAAACAGAAGATAGATTCAGTCTATAGGATCTAACCATTAGTTGAAACCAGGGAGTGGTTATTAGCTACTAAACGGAATAATGAATGATGCTAGCAAGTACGTACTCCGTAAAGAAATATAAGAACGTTTAGATCACTACTTTAGTAAGCATAATGTCCAATCAAGATCTAAGCTAGATAGCGCATGACGGTATCTAGAACAACAACAACAAACCCTAGGGGATTTTAGGAAACTAGGCAATTTTTAGAGAAAATTAAGCAATTTTAGGAAACTAAGCAATTGGGTGCAATTAGAGCATCCAGAGACCATAGCAAGCATCAGAGGCCATGTAGAATGGGCCATTTGGCCCTAAACAAACCCTAAACATGTCATGATGATAAATGAACTAAATTGCCAGCATTTCATCAGCAACCAGATTAGGAAAAACCAAAGACCACGGCACAATAGTGTCATGATAGAGCAGCAAAAATAACTACACAACAGTAAAAATTAACATGTTGATGGCCAAGTGCACACAGCTAGTTCCAATCCTTCCATCCCTGCAAAACTAACACTAGCTCAAAAGTCAGCATATCAATCATCACCACAAAACTCTTGTGATGGCCAGAGGACCACCACCACAGAAAGCATATCAAATCAATTAGCCTAGTAGATTGTATACAACAATTTCCGATCTATATAGTTAAGTCTAACTTGTGAGCGTCCTATTAAATTCTCCTATTTTGGAACGATCAGGCTTATGGTAAAGTAATAACTTAAATGGATAAGCTAAAAGTTCAGTTCTTTGAAGCCATCGTATTAGGGCTGAAATAGAGGGAACTTTATTTATGCGCTTAATGCACTACCCTGACCATACAGCACAATAAGAAACAATATAACTCATTCTCAACTCCTGCCAACATACAGAAAAAACATGTGTGTCGTTTCATTACCGGTAGCAACTAATACATTGGTTGGCACTTTGGCAATCTAGTTACACAAGACGCACACCAAATCTATCAATGACACGAAACAATCGCAATCATTGTAAAACGAATCTGTGCATGACATGAGCAAGAATCACAACAAAATGAATTTTGTTGGATAGATTGCTACCTCCAGATATGAACATAGCAGCTTCCAGAAAGAAAGGAGGAGCTAGTTCACCTGTCCTTGACGCTGGAGCAGGGCACCATGCACTCAAGCTTGGCCCCACACAGCCGTCAGTGACCTAGTTGAGGTACACAAATGGCGTGTTCCTGATCAGCAGCTGCACACACATAGCAACAGAGAGTAAAAAAGAAGTCAAAAACATAAGACTCCAAGAGAGGGGTGATAGGAAAGAGGCAAATTTTTGCTATGGTATTTACCAATTTGACAGCAAAGTGGTCCTCCTGGACGAGCAAGATGAGCTCTAACACTGCACGGAATATACTGCAAAAAGGAATGATCATGATCAAAAACAGAAGACCTACAATAATTTCCATTCAAAACAGCAACAACAGAACCAAAGAAATAAGCATGTATGCCAAAAATTGATCAAATATAAAATGTTATTCTTACAACACGACTCGAACAACGCCGATCCAGAACCACTGTGAACACATCTACAGAAGAATCAACAGAAGAACACGGGCCACCCGGCATACGGCAAGAAGGACAAGCCATACCTGCAAAGAACACAATGATTATCAAGAACTAATCCCACAAACCGAGTTGAAAGATCACATCTGATAGTGTTGGTAGCCCCCACCCGTAACTACCCCGTAAATCTCCATATCTCGGAAATATAATGGGAACAAAAAGAGAAACACAAAGGGAAGCAGGGAACCCACGAAGGCAACCGGTAGGGAACGACGATATCGCGGACAGGGAAGCGCAGTCGACGCTAAAGAAGGACCGCCGTAAGGGCAGGGGACAAGCGCGACGGGGGCCGCCGTAACCACACGACAAGAGCGGCGGATGTCACGGCCGGAGACGATGGCAGCGACGATTCGGCCACACCAGAGAGAAACAGATCTCAAAACAGATCAAAAGTGTATTACAAAACACTAAAAGTACAAGGACTAAAGTGAAAAAAGCAAAAACCAGAAAGGAAAACCAAAAACCGAAAATCACGGAAGAGGCTGTGCACATGGCAAGTGTCGCGTGCGAAGCGACCCGGAAAAGTCTAACGAGCGCTCCGCGCGCGACACTTGATAGTCGTGGAGCGCTCCCCGACTAATTATTGCAGGGAGCGCTCCTTAACTAGTGATTTCGGATTTAAACAACATGCCATACACCCCAAGATGAAACACCTTGATACGCATAGACGATAGAAAGTACGTGCTGGTTTGGAAGCAATAGAAATATATAGAAAGATACGCATAGATGATGCTAGTCACAAAAGTATGCATACAAATTAAACAGATCAGACCGACAATCTACATAAACTAGGCTAGGCATATTCCATCGTCGATCATTTCGACGGCCACCGCGGTCGGCGGTGGGCGGGTTATGCCGGTGTGCGTGGCGAGCGCCCAGAGCAGGGTCATGACCTCACTGCCCCGTGCCAGCGCCTCCTCGTGCCCCTTCACGTGCTGATCACCGCTCGATGGCGCGACGTACATGATGAGCTCCACCCACACATCGGCCAGTAGCTCCCAGACGGGCTGATCGCTCCCCTTGCTGATGGCTTCTATCAGCGCCTTCCCCAGAGCTATGCCCTTCTGAACCACCGTCATGGACTCATCCTGATCCTGATGGTCCGGCATCAGCTTATCATGGGTTAGCGTCATCATTTTGTTGGAACGGGCATGCTTGGACGGGTAGTGATAGCCCCAAAATCCGAGCTCCTTCCTCATATCCTTCTTCATGTTACTAAACACGCGCTTCGTCCCCTCCTGGTGGCCGGGCAACAGCTCGGGGCAGGTGCCCACGAGGTAAGCACAATAGTTTGACAGCCTCGTCGCCACGACGTCGGGCCTACCCTTTCGCTTCCGGTGTGGATGTTTCATCTCCACGAGGCTGGTAGCTATGTGCCAGGTGAGGATGACCTCGGCAACACACTCAATATTGCAGAACCATGACAAGTGCATATATTGTAGCCGACCCGGCATTTCTAGTGCGCGGCGGCCCTTGCTAAGAGGAATGGAATCGGGGATGACATTATCGTCGTTCCCGTCATGGCCATATGCCGCGAGGCGGAACCGTTTCACAATGGAAGGCTTTGCTTCTCTTGGTAGAGACGCGCTCGGCAGCATCGCTGGGTGCCAGAACGAGCTCAACACGGAGAACTGCTTGAAGGTGATGTTGCTAGGGGGGCGGAGCCTTCTCCTGGCCCATGAGATGAAGCGGACGGCCCATGGGAAGACGGATCTGTGGCGCCACTGGCTCTTTGCGATGTAGCGGCACAAGAGTGACACCATGAACCAGTTGGAGAGCAGGAACACCACGAACTCGATCAGCTGCTCCAGGAAGAAGGCAGTGAAGAGGAGGTAGGAGATGATGACGTCGATGGCGGGGAAGAATGCCTGGGGGCTGGTAAGAGCTCTTTCCAGGAGGCACCTAAGCACCCTGAATATCCCGTAGCGTATGGCGTAGTTGTCTGATTTGATGGTATGGAACGCGAACAGCACGTGTCCGCTGCCGGAGAGGATGGTAGTGGTGGCACAGAGACAGCACACCACAACCGGCACCACAAGGTAGTTGACCACAAAGAAGTAGGGGCTGGCGAGCACAACGGGGTGGACCGAGTGGTAATACTCGCTCAGGAAGTCCACCTCATTGTTGAGCACCTCCAACACTAGGGAGCCGCCGTCTTCGTCTTCCTTAAACAAGCCTTGCAGGATGAGGTCCCGGCAGTGGTCCGTTTCTTCCTTGGCCATGGCTGGCTGGCGCTCGATCCTACGCCGGAGAAGCTTGAACAACGCCATGGAGAGGCAGAGCCTCTTTAAACTTGGGTTAGATTTCAGGAGGGGACGGGCGTCACCCTCCTCAACCTCAACGTCGGCGAGTCGCCACACTCTTCCGACGGTGACGACGGTGGCGACCTTCTGGAGGTCGTGGAGCCTGTAGCCCCGCGGGCCAGATGCCTCCGACACCAGCTTCTCTTCCCCCATGACGACGTAGTCGCACCTCTTCAGCTTCTCCTCCGGTGGCGCGTCGTTCCCCGGCACGCCTTGCCGGAGTTGTAGCATCATCTGGTCCATGTAGCAGGAGACGAGCCCGGCATTCATGTCGTACGACAAGGAGTGTTTGAGTACCTTGGCGAAGACGAACCTCTGCACCCACTTGGTGGCACACACTATCCAGAGGAAGCCAAACACGGCGACCCGGCCAGTTCCCCTGACGTTGGTGAAGACGAGGTAGCCCAGCCAAGCCACGGTGGCTCCGTTGGTGAAGACGCCGATGTACCGTTGTATGCCCTCTGCGACGAGGTTCACCGCCTCCACCTTCCTGCGGAGGAGCTCCACGAGAAGCATCCATGTGAGGATCTCCCGAGCTCGCGGCGGCAGCTCCGGGGTGCGGCTGCCCCCGCGGACGCCCGGGGACTGGGAGTGGGACTCCATGCACCCATGCGGCATCTTGGCCTCGGAGAAGAGGTAGGACATGACGGGGAGGAAGAGGGAGATGGCGCCGGAGAGGAGGAGACGGCCCAGGGGGTGGTGGACGGAGCTGAGGTTGGCGACGCGGCTGAAGAGGCTGAGGGCGAGGAAGCCCGCGGCGAGCATGAGCATGAGGACGGAGGTGGCCACCACGTAGGTCTCGTCGCTCTGGCCGGCGTACGACGAGGTCAGATTTCTGACGTAAGTGTCTATGCCAATATCTGGACAGGCCTTGGTTCTAACGTCGATGTACGCCATTGGATTCGATTGGATGGATGGTTACTTGCAGCCGTTCCTAGCTATATAGAGTTATAGACCATCGAGGCATACAACAATAGCGAGCTCGGGCTCACTAGCTCAAAGCCTCAGGCTCGGAGAAAAAGACAACATCTCAATGCATGATTTGCTGGTCGTTGGCAGACAACTTGCGCTTCCTTATGATCTCCTACTTTGATTTTGAAATAGGGGTAGCTAGATCTGAGTCCACTGCGTCTTAATCGAATCTTAGTCAAGTGACGTAACATATAAAAAAATGATCTTAAAAAAAATCCTTCATGGATCCCCATGTAAGATCATGCGAAGATAGCATCAACTGAGACTTGGTTCGATTGGGATTTAGCAATGTCTATCTTAATCAACTGAGACTTTATTATGTCTCAGTCGATCTTGTATTTATGAGAGCTTACATTAAAACCCGTGTAAATTTTCCTTTCAGTTCTTTTGTTTTTTCTTTCTTATATATTAATATATTATATCACTTGACGGAGATTTGGTGAAGCCTCAGTCATAGACCTAGTCACATCTTTATTATTAATAAACAGATCAACCTTCTGTAATTCGATTCCTAGGCCATACTATTAATTATTCCACACACATTTGGCTTATAGTAGTGAATTTTTGTATGTTTCTTTGTTTATATGTTAGTCTTTGATCCACTTAATTAGTAAGAGGGATTTTTGTCACCTTGTATTATTGGGCCGTCTGTCTTACATACAAAAAGAGGGAGAAAACTGTCTTTTAACATGGTACAAACACACATGTCCACATAAACGCACATACACTCACTCGTTGAACGCACACGCACGCACACCCTAGCTATGAGCACCTCGTAGATACTACAGCACAAGATCTTGAGATTGACAAAGTCATCGTAGATGGATTCGTAGTCGATGGAACGTCTTCTTCCACTGAGCTAACATTGGCGGAAAGCCTGAAATTAATCTAGGAAAATGCGAGCGCTAGTGCCAAGTTTAGGACTTGAATCCTGATGTACTCGTTCTGCCATATGAACGTAACTATCCGAGCTACGGCCAGTTCGCGGAGAAAGCTTGTATTGAAAATTACTACACACGTAATCTCACTGGATTAACTATAAGAAAGAGGAAGTCTTTAATGATACCTTGCTTGCCACTCTAAGTTGGTCCCCATGCATCAACTGCATGTGTCTGCTTTGAACTTCGTGTAAATAAGCATGAGTAGACTTTAATGATGCCAAAGGTATACACCAGTGAGTAACTTTTAGATAGTTAACTAGTTAACACAAAAGGCAACTACCTTAATGAGTTGATCCCTTGCTTGCCACACATGCACTCCTTTAATTTTGCATGTATTTTGGCTATTAATTCTGAAATGTTGCTTGGTACGCCCCTTCAACATATAGTCCTCAAGCTTATAATCCCATATACATAAGAGCGCGATAAGGCCCGCGTCAATATGCAACCATGCAAGAGAAAAAACCCACCACCACATGCAACCATGTTTGGGAAAATATTTTTCATTCTATTATTCTACTTACATTCAATGAACTATTTACAGTTGTATGTAATCAAATATAATACTCCCTCTGTTCCTAAATATTTATCTAATTAGAGATTTCAAATGGACTACTACATACAGATGTATATAAACATATTTTAGAGTGTAGATTCACTCATTTTGCTCCATACATAGTTATTTGTCGAAATCTCTAGAAAGACAAATATTTAGGAACGGAGGAAGTAGGTCATATGTATTTTTTATTGGTTCATGTGTTTTTTTTGGCAGGGAATTATTGGTTCATGCGTTCTTAACCTAAATATTTATAAACCACACAATTGAACCTCAATGAGATATAACACAACCGATTTCCGTAGCAACGTGCGGGGTATCATCTAGTCTTCTCTAATTTGGAACCCAAGCCAGATAGCATTGATCATTGAATATCTATTTCTCTAACCCATATCCACTTATGTAGTGATTACTCGGATGGACGGTCGGCATGTACCAGAAACACTTTGACACCATATACTGATTGTGATTGGATCAACTAAGTAATACTAACTTTGATGATTCGTTGCTTGCCGCTGTGATTGTCTTCACTGCTTACTGACTGGTTGGATTAATTAATACGAAGAAGTAGTCTTCGTTATTATGCCTTGCTTCAAACTCCAAATTATTCAACAGTGTTTGCTTTTTCTTTTAATAAACAAATTAAACTTTTGTTATTAGTAAGCAATAAACTGAGTTTGGTTGGTCGAACTTCACCGACAGATCATAAATTTCTTGATTTTACCAGTTGATACCTTGCTTTGCCAATCATGTAGTGCACTAATTTGCATACCTCGATTCATGCTTTCTGTTATAGTATTAATTCTCCTGCTTTCTTTATAGAAGGACACATCACAACACGTGATTAGGAACTTTTTCAGACTCTACAGCTGCCATGCATGGAATTTTACTTCTCTCTCTGGGGATCTTGCTATATATAGGTAAAGCTGGTTGGCAAGTGAAGAACTCTGTCAAAGGAATTTTCAACATGGAAGCTTCTTTTTTACTTTTGGCACGTTTCACATCGGGTGGATAATTTCATAGAGGTGGAATGGATTCTCACCTTTTTTGTATTTAGATAAAAATGATATTCTCGTCAAAAGCACTGAGTTATCGTGACTTTGTTGTCTTGTCATTAGCTTTCACCTATAATAGCACACACCTTACTCCTTCTACCATTCATCAACATGTGTCATCGCAGTGTAAGAACATTCTTTAAACATCTTATTTTGAGTATTTGCTTCACTTAAGAAATTATCACATTAGCACGGGAAATGGTAAAAAAAAATCTTATTTAAAAGCGCTCAGCGAACCCCCGACAAATTCCGGAGAACTATTAAGTATTCCTCATAAAAGTGGATTTCATGCTTATAATGGAATTCACAAGTAGTTTATAGGTGATCTCTTTTACAAATTGCAATCTAGCTCTATATAGGCATTCGACCATAATTATAGGATCAATCAGGAAAATATGATGCTAAGACGAATCAATATCAATTGCAGGTTTGAGGCTGTTTCTAAAATTTAAATATCATTTTTTGTGTGCTTTACAAATTTTGTCTACCATCACTAAGTTAGATTGTCGCTTAAAAATGGAGCAGCTGAGCTACTTCAAGCCACCAGTTAGTGAAGTTTCAGAGCAATGTATACCATCCATTTAGTACGTTAGCCGGGCCTTTTGCACATTGTACCAACAATGGTAATGGTGGGGGTGATTGAAGTGGGGTTAGTATTTGGAGTATGAGTATAAATTTTCTCTAGAGCATATTTCTCATGGTTTACGTAATACCCCATCTTTTTCTACTTTGGTGACACTAGAAAAAATTCTGTTAGAAGGACAGGCATTTAGTATCACTAGTAGAAAAACACCTAATAGTCCCGGTTCGTAAGGGTCTTTAGTCCCGGTTCATGAATCGGGACTAATGCGTCGTTACTAATACCTCCACCCATTAGTCCCGGTTCAAACACGAACCAGGACCAATGTGCCTCCACGTGGCCCTGTGCGCCGAGGCCAGTCAGGGGGGCTTTGGTCCCGGTTGGTGGTACCAACCGGGACCAAAAGGCATCCACGCGTCAGCCTTCCAGTGGCTGGGGTTTTTGTTTTTTTAAAGGGGGGGGGGTTGGGGGTTTTGGGGGGTTAATTTAGGTGTTTCATATATTGTGTTAGCTAGCTAATTAATAGAGAGAAGTGTCCTCTCTTATGTCCGTGCTTGGTC
>NC_041386.1:709219429-709225181 GCF_002162155.2 Triticum dicoccoides | reverse complement strand
CCTCCACCCATTAGTCCCGGTTCAAACACGAACCAGGACCAATGTGCCTCCACGTGGCCCTGTGCGCCGAGGCCAGTCAGGGGGGCTTTGGTCCCGGTTGGTGGTACCAACCGGGACCAAAAGGCATCCACGCGTCAGCCTTCCAGTGGCTGGGGTTTTTGTTTTTTTAAAGGAGGGGGGGTTGGGGGTTTTGGGGGGTTAATTTAGGTGTTTCATATATTGTGTTAGCTAGCTAATTAATAGAGAGAAGTGTCCTCTCTTATGTCCGTGCTTGGTCGACGCTATGTACTATATATACATAAGTGATCGAGAGAACCATTGAGTACAGAAGTTCGTCATGCATACCGAGAGAATTGATCGATCGACCTCTCCTTCTCCGAGAGATTGGTCGAACAACAAGTTTTCGTATATCATGTATCTGACGCTACTGGCTACATACATGTACAATATGTATAAGATCTCTTAATTACAATCCCCTAGCAATTGAAATCAATTTCCACATGGTATTCTCCGGCTTTATTGATGACGTGGTCAAGAAAGAATCCCGCCAATTCCTCTTGAATTGCTTTCATGCGATCTGGTTCTAGGAGTTCATTCCGCATCTGCCACGTCTAATTTGAAGAAGGGGGTAAACTAATACATATATATGAATGAAACTCAACAGAAATGATGGTGTAATAAAATTAAATTGTGAATATTATTGCTTACGCACTCCATATTGTCTTTGAGAGTAGCCCCGCTTGTTTTTCAAAGTCGCGTTGTGGATGAACTCGCACACGTAGTATCCACAGAAATCATTCCCTTCTTCCTGCCACAAGCACTTTACGAGAAATAGATGTCAATCAAACTGATAATGAAGCATTATAAATGGCATTGATGAAAGTATAGCTATAGAATCAACGGGAGATGCGCGCAACTAGCTAGCCGGTAGTACTTACTTTCGGGTATGTATATCGCAACTCCTTCGGCAGTCCCGGAGCTTGTGCAGTGAACTGTTCCAAACCCTGCAAGACAAAGAAAATAATTATTATTACTTGAGATATTAGGAAATGAACAAAAAGTTGCCCATATGGTG
This sequence comes from Triticum dicoccoides, assembly GCF_002162155.2. Classification (NCBI taxonomy): domain Eukaryota; kingdom Viridiplantae; phylum Streptophyta; class Magnoliopsida; order Poales; family Poaceae; genus Triticum; species Triticum dicoccoides. Next base: position 709,224,106 of record NC_041386.1, on the reverse strand, counting down.
CGATAATGATCGATTGAACTTACTTGTTGAGCATTTCAGTCATGTCCGCATAGGTTTTGGGATCTTTCCGTCTCGAGTCTAAGACGGTTACTAGTCCACGCTCAAGCTTAATCTCCAGAAGAATATAGTGGTACCTGCGCACGCATGCATAACTCATCAATTACATTACTATAACCTCGCTCGAGTAATAAGGGAAACCGAATATGCACACGACAGTAACACTCACTTGTCGTTGTAAGGAAAGAGTATGGTATCTTTGTTTTGATTTTTGATCAACGATTGTAGCACGTTGTCCTCGGCCTTTTTGACGTCCTTTTTAACCAGAAATTCATCTATGATATTTGTGTTAATGAACCCAATATCATAAATTTCTTATTTTTTGCACTCGACGATCTTCAATCTGCATAATATATTGAGGATAATTAATTATAAATACATGAAATGAAAGAGCCGAGCTATATATAGAGACTTAATGACAGAAATAGTACTTACAGACAGTAGCAGCAAAAGACCATTAATTTATCAAGGGCCTTTTGATTGAAGAACGCGAAGAACTCATCAAATCGAACAGTCAACAGATCATTTGCAACGAGGTCGTGCTCCTCTTTAATATTCAGATACAAAGCATTCGTACCCCCAGACTCTCTGCAGGTTTCCATGTACCAATTATGGAATCTTCGCATCATTGTTGTCAGAGATTTTTCATCTTTGACGAGAGGCTTCCCGTACTCGTATCTGTGTTCGTCCACCTCCAAGAAATCAGGAAGTTGATCGTCAGGCAGGTAATCTGCAAGATTGCCATAACCGGCCACGTCCTCGGAGCATTAGACACATTGAGCGGGGGGCACGATTGTTGTGCTTGTTCGCCGAGCTGGCCAATTTTTTCCCCTTTGCTCGTTCTTTTGACCTTTTAGCACTGATAGTAGTTCCCAACCGCTGGGCTTGGAGATATGTCTGTTCAGTAATGCGCTCATAGTTGGTTCCCGGCGGAGACTTTGGTGGTTTCCTCAGGGCATCGATAGTGCTCTTTGCTTTCACCGGATCTACCTTCTCCTCCGGAGGTGGATGTCTCGTTGCTTTCACCCCTTCAAAGAACTCCTTCACGTGGGTCCGCACAATCGTATCGTTTTCCTCCTCAGTCCTCTTGTACGGTAACTTCTCTAGAGGCTTGAGAGGTGGACCGTATCTGTATTGCCTCCCGCCTCTGATTGTGCTGCTAGACGCCGAAGCAGACGGAGCGGCTGCGGCATATGTCTTCTTTCGTTCTTGCTTACGAGGCGGAGGAGGCGGGCGGCGGGTCTCTTCCGCCATTGCTGGCGAGGCGGAGAAGGAGGAGGCTGCTGGCTGCTCGGGAGCGCCAGCGCAGGCGGAGAAGGAGGCGGAGTGCCGCCACGCGCCGGAGAAGGAGGCGGAGTGCCGCCACGCGTGCCCTGATCGTCACTCGCCGGAGGAGGAGGCGATGGAGGAGGCAGAGTGCCCTGACTCGCCGGAGGAGGAGGAGGAGGCGGAGGCGTCCAGTTCGGAAGGTTGATGAGCTCCTTCCGCCATAGGCATGGAGTCTTCAGAGCAGAACCCAGCCTAGTCTCCCCTTCACCGGTAGGGTGGTCAAGCACGAGGTCCTCAAATCCCTCCGTTATTTCATCCATCATAACCTTAGCATATCCTTCTGGAATCGGCCGGCAGTGATAAGTTGCTCCGGATCCACTAGGATAAACAGAGCCAACAGCCGCCTTGACCATCAAATTCATCCATCGCGCCATAATGTGGCAATGTTGAGACTCCGTGATAGCATCCACGGGATAGCTGGCAGGAGCCGTCATGACATGCTCCGGCTGAAGCAGTTTGGTGGAAGCCACGCTGCGCTGATTCTCCGCTGAGATGGCGGGTAAGCTTCGGGGGAAGCTTCGGCAGGTCGTTTGCTGTGATCTGCTGCTTCTCGTTCCTCTAGCCCCATTACCCTTTCGTGCAGCGCATGCGGTTGGCCCTGCTCCAGTTTCTTCCTCCTCTTATGGTTTTTGTAACCCCCTGCATCCGGAAAACCAACCTTCCACGGAATGGAGCCTGGCGTGCCTCGTGTCCGTCCGGGGTGCTCAGGCTTCCCGAGGGCCATTGTGAGCTTGTCCTTCTCCCTGTCTGGTACGAACGTCCCTTTCTGCGCTGCATTGATATACTGTCGAAGGTTCTTGACTGGTATTTCCAGTTGCTCGTTCGTCCAACGGCATATCCCTGATATAGGGTCCATGGTTCCGCTAGCCCCAAAGAACCAAGTCCGGCAACGGTCTGGCCATCTCATTGTCTCTGGTTCGATCCCTTTTTCAAGCAGATCATTCTCAGCCTTGGACCACTTAGGCCGGGCTTTGAGGTAGCCACCTGACCCCGTGCGATGGTGAAGCTTCTTCTTCGCAGCATTTTGCTTGTTCGTCGCCGACATCTTCTTACTCTTTTCCGATGTCTTGTGGGCCACAAATGCTGGCCAGTGATCTTTGATCTTCTCATATTTGCTGATGAATTCTTGTGTCTTTTTTCGACAAAATGGTTCAACTCTTTCCTCCACCTCCTGAATAGGGTTGCCATCTTCTTAAGAGCACAAGACTTGATTAATTGCTCTTTAACTGACTTCTCCGGATCCTCCTCTGGCGGTAGGGTGAAATTTGCCTTCAGCTGAGTCCAAAGATCTTCTTTCTGCATATCATTGACATAAGACACCTCAGGGTCGTCCTTAGGCTTATACCATTGTTGGATGCTGATCGGGATCTTGCCCCTAACAAGAACCCCGGACTGAGCAGAAAATGCATTCTTGTCCGGATGGGTTCAATCGGTTCGCCGTCGGGCGCGATTTCTATGATCTCAAACCTTTCATCCGTCGGGCCTCGTCTCCTTACCGAAGTTGTGCTTGATCCAGAGGGCTAGAAATTAAAAGGAAGAAAGACGAGAGTAATTAATATGTGTACATATACCAAAACAATGAATGCATCAATTAACTAGTCAGCACGGGCTTAACTAATATATATACACCTGGCCGGACTCGGTTCGGTCACCGGAGCAGTCAGCACAGTCTCCTTCTTGTACCTCCATTGGGTCATCACCGGAGCCATCATGAACGTAGCCCTCTTATTGTACCGGCATTAATGGGCCGGAGCCATCATGAACATAGCCCTCTTCTTCACCCAGTCCTTCCTCACCAACGACGTCGATGAAAAATGACGCAACAACATCAGTTCCTTCTGCGATCATCTCCCCCAACATCGCTTCTGTTGCTACATCTCGGTAGTGCTCCATAGTTTCTGCAAATATTTACAACATGTCAATTATTATTCAAAAACATGGTACAGATGGATAGATATTAGTGGCAAACGTAGAACTAGCTAGCTAATCACAATGAGGAATCATGTTAGTGGCCTTGACGCTGCTTCTCTAGGGTTTGGGATCGCCTCGACACAACGCTTCAAGGGTTTGGGGTGGCCTCGACGACAACGCTCTTTTAACTTGGTAAATTTGGGTGGCCTCGAGAGTTTTGGTCGAGCGAGAGGGCCGAGGGGGGTGTTGCCGTTGTATAGGTTATCATGGTCGAGAGGGGATATATATATCGACCGCCCCTCATGTCGAAGTTATCTCGAGGGGGCGGCGAGGGCGAAGGCGAGCAACCTGACGGCGACAGACCCGATAAAACATAAGAAAACGAAGAAGAGATAAAAAGAGGAGAAGAAGAAAGGAATAGAGGAGAAGATCGAAGAAGAAAAAAGAAGAAGAAAAAAGAGGAGAAGAAGAAAGGAATAGAGGAGCAGAAGAAAAAATAGAATTTTCTATTTTTTTCTTCTCCTCCTCTATTCCTTTCTTCTTCTCCTCTTCCTTTTCTTCTTTTTTGTTCTTCTTATTTATTTCTCCTCTATTCCTTTCTTTCTTCTTCTCCTCTTCTTTTTCTTCTTCTCCCTTGAGAAAGGAAAATAATTAAGGAAAAGGAAGAAAAGAGGAACAAGAAAGAGAAGGAAGAAGAAGAAGAAAGCAATAGAGGACAAGAAGAAAAAATAGAAAAAAAATTTATATTTTTTCTTCTTCTCCTCTTCTTTTTCTTCTTTTTTCTTCTTCTTATTTATTTCTCCTCTTCTTCTCTTTTCTTCCTCTTCTTATTTTCCTTTTTCCTCTCATTCTTTTTCTTCTTCTTCTTCCTTCTTCCTTCTTCCTCTTTTCTTCCTTTTCCTTATTTTACTTTTTCCTCTACACTAACCTAATTAAAATGCACTAACCTAAAATCGATATCTACTAACAACCTAAATAAAAAATTAATACATATATGAAAAAACATATATAAACAAAAAAATGATATGAACATTATATTCATACATACATATAGCCACATCCATTCATCATATAGCTATACCACATACATATATACATTAATTATATATATGAAAAAAATGCAATGAACAAAAAAATACACATGTATGTATGAAAAAAAAAGCACCGAACACAGAGCCTCGACGGCGGCGGCGGCGAGGGCGTCGGTGATGACCACGTACGGCGGGCCGGGGCAGGGGCGTGGCCGGCGACAACGGCGATGGTGACGGCGACGACGGGCGCAGGCGACGACGACGGCGTCGGCAGGGGCGGCCGGCGGGCGGCGTCGGGGCAGCGCCTGGCGGCGACGGGGCAGGGGCGACGACGGGGGCGCGCGGACGG
>NC_041386.1:709212866-709218451 GCF_002162155.2 Triticum dicoccoides | reverse complement strand
TACTTTATTTATTTTATTTTTTTTGTACTTACAATAAAATATTTATTGTTGCTATTTTTAATTATTTTTTTGTTTTGTTTTCTGCACTATTTATTTTCTTTTGTTTTTTGCTGTATTTTTTAATTCTTTTTGCTTTTAGTTTTAGAAAAATTATAAACTTTCTGTTAGTGCCATTAGTTTTCAAATTTGATCACATTTTTTTGTTTTTTTGTTTTCTTTCTTGCTTTATTTATTTTATTTTGTTTCTACTTACAACAAAATACTTATTGTTGCTATTTTTAATTATTACGAGGGCCGAACCATAAGACATTAAAGCATTTCAAATGAACTATGAAAAAGTTGAAAGTTGGCATGGTATCATAAATTCACCCACATAGCATGTGCATGTACAAATCGGACAATGGTATCATACTCGTGTGTTACAAAGTTGGCATGGTATCATCATAATAGTTGTGGGAGAAAGTCTTAACTTTTTCTTCGCTTGTGTCATTTGCTTATTGCGCCGTAACCATGGATAATCTTCATCGCTTATCAGGATGTTGGGGTCAGCCTTGACTTTGAAGGGAGGAATTTCATGAAACTTTTCCTAATCTTCAGATATGTCTGTCTTGCCCTCCACTCCCACGATGTCCCTTTTTCTTGAAAGAACTATGTGGCGATTTGGCTCATCGTATGATGTATTCGCTTCCTTATCTTTTCTTTTTCTCGGTCTAGTAGACATGTCCTTCACATAGATAACCTGTGCCACATCATTGGCTAGGACGAACAGTTCGTCAGTGTACCCAAGATTTTTCAGATCCATTGTTGTCATTCCGTACTGTGGGTCTACCTGTACCCCGCCTCCTGGCATATTGACCCATTTGCACTTAAACAAAGGGACCTTAAAATCATGTCCGTAGTCAAGTTCCCATATGTCCACTATGTAACCATAATATGTGCCCTTTCCCCTCTCGGTTGTTGCATCAAAGCGGACACCGCTGTTTTGGTTGGTGCTCTTTTGATCTTGGTCAATCTTGTAAAATGTATTTCCATTTATCTCGTATCCTTTCCAAATCGTAACAGTCGAAGATGGTCCCCTGGACAACAAGTACAGCTCATCACAAACAGTGTTGTCACCTCTGAGACGTGCTTCCAACCAACTGCTGAAAGTCCTGATGTGTTCACATGTAATCCAGTCGTCGCACTGCTCCGGGTGTTTGGAGCACAGACTGTTCTTGTGTTCATCGACATACGGGGTCGCCAAGGTAGAGTTCTGTAGAACTGTGTAGCGTGCTTGAGACCAAGAATATCCGTCCCTGCATATTATTGAGTCCCTTCCAAGCGTGCCTTTTCTAGTCAGTCTCCCCTCATACCGCGATTGAGGGAGACCTATCTTCTTAAGGCCAGGAATGAAGTCAACACAAAACCCAATGACATCCTCTGTTTGATGGCCCATGGAGATGCTTCCTTCTGGCCTAGCGCGGTTACGGACATATTTCTTTAGGACTCCCATGAACCTCTCAAAGGGGTACATATTGTGTAGAAATACGGGGCCCAGAATGACAATCTCGTCAACTAGATGAACTAGGACGTGCGTCATGATATTGAAGAAGGATGGTGGGAACACCAGCTCGAAACTGACAAAACATTGCACCACATCACTCCTTAGCCTTGGTATGATTTCTGGATCGATCACCTTTTGAGAGATTGCATTGAGGAATGCACATAGCTTCACAATGGCTAATCGGACGTTTTCCGGTAGAAGCCCCCTCAATGCAACCGGAAGCAGTTGCGTCATAATCACGTGGCAGTCATGAGACTTTAGGTTCTGAAACTTTTTCTTTGACATATTTATTATTCCTTTTATATTTGACGAGAAGCCAGTCGGGACCTTCATACTAAGCAGGCATTCAAAGAAGATTTCCTTCTCTTCTTTGGTAAGAGCATAGCTGGCAGGACCTTCATACTGCTTTGGAGGCATGCCGTATTTTTCATGCGAACGTTGCAGGTCCTCCTGTGCCTCACCTGTATCTTTTGTCTTCCCGTACACGCCCAAGAATCCTAGCAGGTTCACGCAAAGGTTCTTCGTCACGTGCATCACGTCGATCGAAGAACGGACCTCTAGGTCTTTCCAGTAGGGTAGGTCCCAAAATATAGATTTCTTCTTCCACATGGGTGCGTGTCCCCTAGCGTCACTCAGAACAGCTAGTCCGCCGGGACCCTTTCCAAAGATTACATGTAAATCATTGACCATAGCAAGTACGTGATCACCGGTACGCATGGCGGGCTTCCTCCGGTGATCTGCCTCGCCTTTGAAATGCTTTCCTTTCTTTCGACATTGATGGTTGGTCGAAAGAAATCAACGATGGCCCAGGTACACATTCTTCCTGCAGCTACCTAGGTATATACTATCGGTGTCAAGTAAACAGTGCGTGCTTGCGTGGTATCCCTTGTTTGTCTGTCGTGAAAGGTTACTGAGAGCGGGCCAATCGTTGATGGTCACGAACAGCAATGCCTTTAGGTGAAATTCCTCCTGTTTGTGCTCATCCCACGTACGTACATCGTTTCCATTCCACAGCTGTAAAAGTTCTTCAACTAATGTCCTTAGGTACACATCAATGTCGTTGCCGGGTTGCTTAGGGCCTTGGATGAGAAATGGAATCATAATGAACTTCCGCTTCATGCACATCCAAGGAGGAAGGTTAGACATACATAGAGTCACGGGCCAGGTGTTGTGATTGCTGCTCTGCTCCCCGAAAGGATTAATGCCATCCGCACTTAAAGCAAACCATATGTTCCTTGGGTCACTTGCAAACTCATCCCAGTACTTTCTCTCGATTTTTCTCCACTGTGATCCGTCAGCGGGTGCTCTCAACTTCCCGTCTTTCTTACAGTCCTCACTGTGCCATCGCATCAACTTGGCATGCTCTCCGTTTCTGAACAGACATTTCAACCGTGGTATTATAGGAGCATACCACATCACCTTCGCAGGAACCCTCTACCTGGGGGGCTCGCCGTCAACATCACCAGGGTCGTCTCGTCTGATGTTATACCGTAATGCACCTCATACCGGGCATGCGTTCAGATCCTTGTACGCACCGCGGTAGAGGATGCAGTCATTAGGGCATGCATGTATCTTCTGCACCTCCAATCCTAGAGGGCATACAACCTTCTTTGCTGCGTATGTACTGTCGGGCAATTCGTTATCCTTTGGAAGCTTCTTCTTCAATATTTCAGTAGCTTCTAAAATCCTTTGTCAGGCACAGCATTCTCTGCCTTCCACTGCAGCAATTCCAGTACAGTACCGAGCTTTGTGTTGCCATCTTCGCAATTGGGGTACAACCCTTTTTTGTGGTCCTCTAACATGCGATCGAACTTCAGCTTCTCCTTTTGACTTTCGCATTGCGTCCTTGCATCGACAATGACCCGACGGAGATCATCATCATCGGGCACATCGTGTGGTTCCTCTTGATCTTCAGCAGCTTCGCCTGTTGCAGCATCATCGTACACATCGTCTGGTTCCTCTTGATCTTCAGTAGCATCACCGTATTCGGGGGGCACATAGTTGTCATCGTACTTTTCTTCTTCGCCATCTTCCATCATAACCCATATTTTTCCGTGCCTCGTCCAAACATTATAGTGTGGCATGAAACCCCTGTAAAGCAGATGGGTGTGAAGGATTTTTCGGTCAGAGTAAGACTTCGTATTCCCACATATAGGGCATGGACAACACATAAAACCATTCTGCTTGTTTGCCTCAGCCACTTCGAGAAATTCATGCACGCCCTTAATGTACTCGGAGGTGTGTCTTGAACCGTACATCCATTGCCGGTTCATCTGCGTGCATTATATATAATTAAGTGTGTCAAAAATCATTACAGAACATCATGAATAGATAATTAAGTGACCAAATTAATAGAAGTTCATCATCACATTAAAACCAAAGTACATACATAGTTCTCATCTAACAACATAAAGCTCTGCAGAGCATTTAAGTTAATTAAAGCATACATTGAAACTATGTAAAACATTTCAATGCGAAAACAAATGCGATCATAATTGCAACCAATGTAACAACTGATCCAACGGCATAATGGTACCAAGCCTCGGTATGAATGGCATATTTTCTAATCTTTCTAATCTTCAAGCGCATTGCATCCATCTTGATCTTCTGATCATCCACGACATCCGCAACATGCAACTCCAATATCATCTTCTCCTCCTCAGATTTTCTAATTCTTTCCTTCAAGAAATTGTTTTCTTCTTCAACTAAATTTAACCTCTCAACAATAGGGTCGGTTGGAATTTTCGGTTCAACAACCTCCTAGATAAATAAAATCTATGTCACGTTGGTCGGCATAATTGTCATAAACAAAAGATGAAACAATAGTTATGAAAAGATAATATATACCACATCCGAATCATAGACAGGACGAGGACCGACGGGGGTGGATACCAAAACCATCGCACTATATAAGATGCAATAATAAAAGTAAGAAAATTATACAAGTATCTATATAAACATACAACTAAGAATATTTTTTTCCTTTCAGAAAGAAGATAAGAACAAGAGGCTCACCACGGTGGTGCCGGCGACGAGATCGGCCCGGGCGATGGACGACGGTGAAGACGGGGGCGGGACGTGACGGACCGCTAAACCTAGACAAATATTGAGGAAAATGGAGCTTGGAGGTCGAGCTTGGAGAGGAGAAAGCTTAAGTAGTGTGCCTCAGACATTCCATCGAACACCTCGTGTGCATAGGAGGTGAGCTAGAGCACCACAAAGCTCTCTCCTCGCCGGTCACGAAAAACAGAGCAGTGAGAGTGCTCTGCTCGCGGGCGAGGGGTATATATAGGCAATTAATTGGTCCCGGTTCGTGGCTTGAACCCGGACTAAAGGGAAGCCTTTGGTCCCGGTTCAGGCCACCAACCGGGACCAATGGTGGTGGGCCAGGACCAAGGCACATTGGTCCCGGTTCGTCCCACCAACCGGGACCAAAAGGTCCAGACGAACCGGGACCAATGGCCCACGTGGCCCGGTCGGCCCCCGGGGCTCACGAACCGGGTCCAATGCCCCCATTGGTCCCGGTTCTGGATTGAACCGGGACTAATGGGCTGACCCGGCCTGGATCATTGCCCCCTTTTCTACTAGTGTATGGCTTTCAATATCTAATTAAAAGGAACCAACATGTCAAATGAAGTTGTCCTCCCTCTCCTGTTTGGTATACAAGAAACTGTAACATGAGCCCACGTTGATATGGACCATTTATCTTTTGTGATCCAGCAGTTCACATAACTGTTACCCTTTAGGATGTAGTACACAATTAATAACCGTCCAAAAGTTATTATGAATACTTTGTACTGTCATTCAATTAGGAATGTCAAGGGCATCTCCAATGGGCTCCCCTATTTCTCTTCCATAGGTCCAAACGAAAGTGTCGGGACAAGGAAAGCCATCCAACGGTTCCCTAATTTTAGGCTGGATTATGTAGACAATATGATATCCCTACCATCCTCTAAGAGGAGCAGGGGAGTCTAGACACGTCCGCCGACACCACCAATTTAGCACATGACCATTTTGACTCCACGAAAAAGCCACATTTCCC
>NC_041386.1:709206684-709212631 GCF_002162155.2 Triticum dicoccoides | reverse complement strand
CAAATAGGCAGACAATTTGGGGTCACAACTGGGTAATCGCTCAAATAGAGGGTGTCCACCTAAAGTCCTTGGGGTGTCTACGAAAATATGGGGTTGTCCATTTGGGGTTTTGCCTTGAAGATGCATTAGTGATGAGAAAGATCTACGACAAGCTACTCCGCTAATAACATGCTAGAAGTCAACGCCATAGCAAAGAAATCAAGAATAGTTGTATATGTTGACTCTGACGCATGATGTCTCGCACATGGCAAAAATATCAGAAGTGTGGTTTTTGGCCTGTTGAAGGTTACTCACTATACCTTGAAGTATTGAAACATGCATGTTGAGAGAGCCATCGATAAGATGGCAATGCTATACAAAATTCATACACTAAAATTAACTCGAGATAGGTGATCGTCTTAAATAACGGCCTTTAGGCTGATTAGCCTGATTCACAGCTTCGCAAAAATTCTGGTCATAGCTTTGGCAAACAAGTTGGCTCCCAAATTGGAGGAACTGATCTCGCACAATTAGAGCTCCTTCACTGGAGGATAACACATTCAAGACAAGTTTTTCCTGGTCCAAAGCAAAAACAATTCACTACACAAGGGTATCAACCCTCTTGCTAAAACTCGATGTGGCGGATGCTTTTGATTATGTTGCCTTGCAGTTCCTTTTGGAAATTCTAGCCCATGGTGGTTTTTGACTGAAATGACAGTTTTGGATAACTTCCATCATGGGGTCCTCCTAAACACAAGTGCTAATCAATGGCAGCCCCAAAACAGTATATGGCACACTTGTGGCCTCAAACAAGGTGACCCAATTTCACCATTGTCATAGACATCCTTGGCGCATTAATGACATCTATGGAGAATATGTGACTATTAGAATCTTTCGCGGAGATGGGAATGAAGCACGAAATCTCACTCTTTATTGATAACATGATAATGTTCATCTGGCCCAAACCCCTCGAATTCAAAGTCGTGGCAGGCAGTGGAATTATTTGGCACTACGTCCGGTTTGCAAGCCAACCAGGGGAAGAGCTCAATTAGTCCCATATGATGTGGCCCCAAATTTATTACGATTTCCTTGCTAATCTTCCTTGCATTCTCGGATCGTTCACTATGTCGGGGAAGAGCTCTAGAAAATGGCGGACTGCATAGCGAACCACATGCTGACCTCGATAGGAAGGCTAATATTCGAAGGAGAGCATGTCATATGGCTTAGATTTGCTCTTATAGCCACCTCGGTTTGTCAGATGCTATAATTTGATCTTCCACCATGTGTGATCAAGAAAGCTGAGAAGATATGCAGGGATTTTGTGTGGAAAGGAGTGTATAAAGTGAAGGCTAGGCACGACAAGGTGGCCTAGGATTTGGTCAATTGGCCTACTGAATAGGGACGGCTAGAAATCCACAATCTCCATTTGCTAAATGTCGTACCGAGGGTTCAATGGCTATGGCTAGTAAGAATCGATAACTCCCGCCCATGGCAGCGGTTTATCATCTCGGTTTCTCCTCCGGTGGACAATATTTTCCATGCTTCCATCACCTTTTTTCGAAGAGGAGGATTACCTCCGGTCTATGCTTCCACCGCCTTTGTACTGGGCGATGGTCAACCAGCCATCTCTGGTCTGACAGATGGATTGAGGGGTCCTCTCCTCAGGAATTGGCGATGGACTTGTACGCTACAAACCATTCTGGTAGGCGGCATGTTACGGTTAGGTAAGAGCTCCATCAGGGTTGCTGGATAAGAGACACAAAAGGGGCATATCCAGCCAATAAAATATATCAGTTATGCCCTTCTGGGTATCATTTGAGCACCAGAGGAGCAAAATGATGGACTTCGTAGAGGATTTCTGTTAGATCTGTACGGAATCAGGTGGCTAGGTCAGCATACTTGGCTTTCTTGGCTCGACACGCATGCCGGGCGCAGAGAAACCGTGGTCTTCGATGGCTTACTTCCATGCAAAGTTCTTTGGATGGCTTGCTCTCCTCAATACAACTAGTCGGTTGATCGCTGAGACCTTATGTGGAGATCTGCGTAAAATTTCCTTTTGATTTTTTTCTTTCTTCATTCTTATATGTTTTGTCACATCCCTGAGACTTCGTTCTCAGTCGACGGAGATCTAGGCACCCCCTTATGTAATAGTGGAGCTTGAAGTGGGTGTGTCGATCTGACTTTGAGGTCTCTGTAACATAAATTTTGTACTAAAATCGTATCACATGGAAGAAAGAAGTGTAAAACAGTACATCATAAATTACTTATTTTTCAGAAAATAAATATAGATAGATCTATCGAGCTACAACACGGTGGTGTAGAGCAATGCTAGGGCTGCATCAATTGCGACTAATCTCAGGCGTCCCAACAGTTGATTGTGGTTGTAGCAAGGCTTCCATTGAAACTGAAGAAGTAGTCTACGGGCTCACACAGCACCCTAATGGAGTATGGCCACGTGTAAACCCAACCGACCTTGAACCGCACCCCGGTAACCACCAGCACCCTGATAAGGGTAGGGGCGCTGGCCGTGCCGTCAATACTCCAGCGGCCGCTTGTGGCCGGGTTGGGGAAGCTCGTTGTCCAGTCGTCGATCGACATTAAAGCCGACACTTCCATGGTTGTCGTGCTCAGGGGCGGTTGCGAGCTCCACAACTCGCTGAAGCCGGCTTGTATCGACAAGTTGCTTGAATCCGGTGATGGGCTCGTGTATTGCAAGAGGACGATGCTGCTGAGGTAGTCAACTCCGGCGCGGGGGCTGGTGTTGTTGGCGACGAGGGTGAGGTTCAACTCCACGGATTGCACCAACCCGCTGTTTGCTTTGATTGTTGCATTGGAGGCATGGGTGATGGAGAAACGGATGTTCCCCGGTCTGAGCACGAAGGAGACGACGCTGGCGATGCCCGCGATGAAGACGATCAGGGCAAGGGCAGCGAGGATGCGCCGCTTTGTGCTCCACCATCTGCCGGTAGAAGGAGAAGGGGCTTTCGCCATGCTGTTAGCTAAGCCTAGCTGCATGCTGACTACAGTTAAGTATCTAATCAACCGTTGATGTGTAGCCATGATGGAGCCGGGCATGAATATATGGGCAGAGCACATGCCCGACAAAGTGAATGGCTGGGCTATACGTTGCAGACTTTGGAAGCGTAGTTTGGAAAAAAAAGGTGACGTGAACTTCAATGCATGTGTTGTATATATATAAGAGGTAGGAATATATATATATAGGATCAAGATGCTATCCAAGAATAGAGAAATACAGTATTAAAATAGGAAAGATAAAGCTATGCCTAAGCATGGTCTCTTTATATCTTTACAGTAGTATTTCTTTAGTGAGGTGACTTCCATCTGAGTGCTACTGTGCGATTCTCTCATTGTAAACCGACTTGCAGGTTTGGTTTGGCGTCGGCGTTGCATGCCCAATTCAAATAATGGATCGATCTACATATACTTGACACTAGCACCAAGCTAGGCAGCTAACTAGTTAGAAAACTGATATCCATATTGTTCACAAATAAGTGACGTTTGACCATAGATTTAGTAATCGACTTAGAAATTTAACCTTTAATAATATTATGATTGATATTTTTTTAAGATCTACTGTATAGACTAGTCTCAGAAGTTATTTCAAGATTATTTATTTTACATGGGTTTTACACATACTTAAATAAATAGTGATCACAGTTACATAAATATGATATCTTTGGCTGTTTGTGAGATGAGTCATCCATGTTTGGCATTTTATAAGGACCAAGAGTAAGAAGGAACAAAGGGAAGTATCTCAAACACTTTGAGTTTTGTACAATTCTTTCATTTGTCCATCTTGAGAGAAATTGTTGCTTCCTTGATGCAAAGTTGTTTCTCATTGTTCACCAAGTTGCCATCTCGGTGTCTAATTGAAGTTTTTTTTTTAAAACGGTCACGGGAAGGAAAGGGGTGTTCTTCTTCACCTGAACATATTACTTACTACTCAAACATATCAACTACCATGTTTCAAGAGAGCATCAGGACCGAATAATAGGCTTAGCTAACTGATTTCTTGCTCTCACTGAAATCGTCCCTCTGGTCATTCACAAAATTTTCTATCAGTAGTATCTAATACCATTTCTCCTACTTTCCTCCACATCTTAGAAAAGTGGGCATGCTAAACACAGAAACAGTCATGGATAGTCATAAGAATTGCATCCTTCCAAATGGGTCGATAATAAGACTGTCCTTTAAAACCTGTAGAGGCCCAGGATGTTATCCCTCTTTAAAATAAACATAGTCTAAACTCCAGGTTATGCAATGCAATTGGTAGTCATACTGACCCATGGGACCCAGAACTCAAAGCCCTCGCCCTCTCTTGGATCCGGGAGTCGCCGGACACAAAACAGAACCACGTGGAGATGGAAGAAAAAGCAAGTAGGCAGGACCAGAGATCCAAATACTTTTGGTTTTGTTAGAGATAGCTTCCGTCCGAGTGCTACTGTAGATTCTCTCCTAACGCATGCAGGTGTGCTCAATCTAAATGACAAGTTGCTAACCAAAAGTAAGTGTGCTCCCTTCCTAATCTAAAGTTATCGTATATATCTGCGTAGCGTGGCTAAGCAAAACTGATCGATATACACAGACTTCCATGTAGCTACTAATCAAGTTATAGCTATATATAGAAACAACAAACACAGGCCGAAATTACATAGACGTTGCCATGGAGGAAGACAGAGACCAGAAGCGCCGCAACCACACCAAAGCCCGGTGGTGCGTCGACACGGCGCGCTACACGGCGACCGCCCTGCTGGTCCTGCTCGTCTTGGTGGTCATCCTTGGGGCCATCGCGGCGTCCCTGCGCAGCCAGCAGCTCGACATCTACATCGCCAGAGGCTACGTCTCCGTGGCAGGCCTGTCGCCGGCGTCAAATTCTTCGCTGCCACCACCGGGCAACGTCAGCCTCTCCCTCGTGTTGGTGCTCTCCAACCCCAGCGGCCGAGCCGATGTCTCCTACAACAAAAGCTGCCTTGTTGTCGCCGACAACAACGACAAGGTGATATATTCTTCGCCTCATGACATAGTGGTACAGGTGGGCCGCAAGGAGGTTCTTGAACTGTCCATGACGGTTGCCCTCGACGAGCATTCTCCGATGTTGTTGATGGCCACACTCGTCCAGATGATGAACGGCACGAAGACCGCAAAGGTGAGCTTGAGTGGTGTGCTCGAGACCCAGTTCACTGGGCTCAACTTCATACCCCCACGTCCCCACCTCGCCAACTACAATTGCTCTCAGGTCACCATCGGCAGATTACCGCAGCGTGAGGTGCGGGCTGCGGGTGCCGCCGACGTGTATTGCCAAGATCTTAGCGCCACCAAATGGCAATGATTAGTACTATCTCATAAGTACCCCTGTACTGACTACTGAGTGTAGCACTAGTATGTGTCATGCGTGGAACCCTACTACCTCTCTCTCGGTTTACAGGGCGTGCGCGTACCCCTAGGTCGTCAATTTGACCAACCTAATACAAGTCATGTATTACAAAAAGTATACCAATATAAACTTGAGATGTTCTATTTTCAAAAGATATAATTTTTGTGTTATATAGTTTATATTAAAGTGATAAAATTGACAACCTTGGTATATGCGTAGGACTTGTAAACTGAAACGGAGGTAGTACCTTACTCTGGAAGATTTAGCAAAACTAGCACACTTTTATTCGCTTTGTAAATATATTAGTTTAAGTTTTGTATGGTATTTTACTATTATTATGCAGCAACTTTGCTTGTTTCCTTCATGGGGAAGATATTTGTAGTATCATCTAGTAGTAGATCTGAGTAAAGTGCAATTTATCGTCCCTCAACTTATCACGAAGTGTCAGTTTATGTGTATGTTTTGGACCTTTCTTTTTGAGTTGTCTCTCAGCTATTAATTCCGGATCGATTTAGTCACTGACAGTCATTTTCCTTGGTCAAACCCAGATTTGACTCGACGAGGTTTGATTTT
>NC_041386.1:709200149-709206399 GCF_002162155.2 Triticum dicoccoides | reverse complement strand
CTCTGTCAAGTCACTCAGGTTGTAATTAGGTTTCTATTATTCACCTTAAGGAACCATATGCAATGTCTTTATGTGATTCGATCATGATGTGTCAGTAACCATATCAGGCCAAAGGTAGAAGTGTAGACTCAGAGTTTACGTACGTGTCTTGAGGGATCAATGGTATGTTCATTTTACATTTTGTATTGTGATTTGGTATTTTGTCTCGGTTTGATCTAGTACCGAGGCCATTCACAAATTTTATGAAACATTCTCGAATTTTTACCATAACATATAGGTGTGATATCCAGTGGCGGAGCTACCCAAAATTTTTTGGGCAGGCCAAGGTGGGCCATGCTGAAGAAAATCCATTTTTTTCTCTCTAAAAATGCCCAAATTTACCTATATTCTTCAATGTTTTGGCCATGAGCTGGGTGGGCCATGGCCCATCTGGCCTTTTTGTACATCCGCTAGTGGTTATATCATGACACCATGCGAGGTTTTATGTTTTCAAATTTCACTTTCATTTTTGGAAATAAAACCCAAATAAGCATCACGTGAGTAAAATTAAAGAAATAAAAAATATAAAAAAAGGAAAGAAAAGAAATAGAAAAGAAAACAAATAAGAGCGAAAAAGGCGGAAAGTGCTTGCAACTGTCGGTTTTTGTTGAACGTTCTATACGGGAAACTCGGCAATTATACTATTCGTCGAGAAGTTAATAAAATACAGTCAGAAAAGATCTTGACACTCGGCAAGATGCTCAATTTTGATAGTGTTAGATGAAAAAAAAGGTTCTGCTCACGAGTTGATCATGCGATCTAGTACGGGTAATATCAGGAAGATCGTGTGGAAACCCTGAAAAGCGATCAAGCATCGCTCAGTTGGTTAGCTTTGCGGGAGAGCAAGCTGCCCACCCCGGTTCTAGTATTGCCTCTGCCACGGGTGCACGTCGTCAAGGGCTCGTCTTGGCTAGTCTCGGTTTTTTCATAAATTATTTCTTTTTTGAGAAAAAATATAGATAGACAGTGCTATTGCTAGATCCTATGCGATTAATCTCGTTTGTCAATACATTTGATGGTGATCCAATTGTCATTTTCGTAGCCCCCAGCTTACGTCACATGTAAGCCCAGCCGACCTGGAAACGTACCACCGTGGCGTCATTAGACATGTTCTCACACAAGGGGAAAATCTCACGCCAAGGTTCCATTCAGAAAGTTTAAGGATCCTTACTTTGATCAGTATATGGAGTCGATGCAGCCGACCTCTAAAGTCGTTGGGTGCCAGACTGCTCGCAACGACTGTTTTGATGCATATGAGCAAATTAAGGATCAATGTGCATTGAGTTCAAGTCCCTTGATTCACTTGTTTGTTTGAGTGCGGACATGTGGACATCGATACAACAACTAGGCAAAAAAAAGATACAACAAATAGGCAATATGTGTATTGCCACTCATTACGTTGATGCCAATTATAACGTGAAGAAGAAGATAATATCCTTCAAAAAAGTCAAGTGTGGCACATAATTGCGGCTATTTAAGAGACTTTCTGCAAGTGTTTTACTAAATGGGTCATCAAAGGGAAATTGTTTACTTTGACCTTGGACAATGCAGCAAACAATTTCAGCCTCATTTAGCTCAAAAAATCAGTAAAATAATCAAATAGAAGTTTTTACAAAACTCTAGTTATGATAAAAATAATATTAACTCAAAATTATATAAAATTTATGCAACCAAAATTTTCATGAAGTATTTTTGTTAATAACTTCAATAGCAAAAGTTACTAAATGAAAACTAGGCATGTATGCATCTGTTTAAAAGAAAACTTTAGAATTAAAACCAAAGTAGGCATGATCTCTTTCATTAACACAGAAATATGAAATGTTGCATTTTTTTAGAATTTCATATATTTTGTTATGATCAAGTAAAAAGCTTTTATAAACCTCTAGTTATGATCAAAATAATATTAACTTAAAATTATATAAAAATTTATGCAACTAAAATTATCAAAATATTTTTTGTTAAAAACTTTAATAGCAAAAGGAATTTTCATAAAGTATTTTTCTTAAAAGCTTTATAATAGCAAAAAAATTCATAAAGTATTTTTTAGAATATCATATATTTTGTTGAAATTCTTTCATAATCATGTGCATTACACATAAATGAGTATGTATAAAAATTAGAATGTGATTTGAAGAAGCTCAAAAAATTGACATAACATATGCAAAAAATAAAAAAAAATACCCGCTTACTTGCAGGAGAATACACACACCACAGCCTGCATACGACTAAAGCCCAATTATGGGCCAAGATGCAGGCCAGAGAAGCGCACATATCTGCTGTAAGTAGGCCCCACATGGCAGAAAGGGTTTAGGTAATGTACTGCCTGCTTTAGAGAGGACCTCGGGAGGGATAACACAGGCGGGCTTATAAACTGGTGATCGCGGCTCTCGCTTGGCGAGGTGGGACTAAACTCCCACCACCCCTCTGACCAACCCTTTAGTCCCGGTTGGTGGCACCAACCGGGAATAAAGGCCCCCCTTTAGTCCCGGTCCGAGCCACCAACCGGGACTAAAGGCCTGGGCTTCCTGCTCTTTGGGCTGGTGAAATTCACCTTTAGTCCTGGTTGGTGGCTTGGACCGGGACTAAAGTCCTGGGCTTCCCGCCCTTTGGGCTGGTGAAATTCACCTTTAGTCCCAGTTGGTGGCTCGGACCAGGACTAAAGGGGGGCCTTTAGTCCTGGTTGGTGCCACCAACCGGGACTAAAGGTTGGGTGTACATAACCAAGCACTTTTAAATTTTCTCCCACTCTCTCCCCCGACGCCGAACCACAGATGCTGCAAGGCTGCTGCGCGCCGGAGATCGCCGTCGCCCCTCCTCACCGACGTTGTCGCCGCGCCCTGCCCCGATGCCCTCGCCGCGCCCTGCTCCGACGTTGTCCCCGCTCCCCTGCAACACACTGTGAGCCGCCGCGCCGTTCCCCTCCTCCTTCCTGCCCCCTCGCGCCCCGACGCTGACGCCGCCCGCACTCCGACGGCCTCTCTGCCCCTCTTTTTCCCCTACAACATCAAAATGTTTGATGGACAGATGTTAGATGATGATCTTGCTAAAACAAATTGAAGAATTTTTTTTCCTGAATTTTCTATATTTTTGAGAGTCACATCAAGTGTATGATGAAATGCCAGAGGACTCTAGGAATTTTAGGAATTTTGATAATATTTGTGGTGAGGTGCTGATGCACAAAAGAGAGTCTAGCAAAGTTTCAGAATTTTTGCAGCAATTTAAATTGGGCTTTGACCATGGAATTTGAATCTGGTTCAAATTTGAACTGAGTGAAATTTGCAGAATTTGAACTATGGGACCAAATGTTTTTTGTGGAATGGGTTGTGGGTACTGTCAAATAGATGGAGTAATTTTTGTGGGTGCAAAAGAATTGGGGAGAATATAGCTTCTTTGCAAATCAAAGAACAAAACTTTTGCATTATAGTTAATTTTGACTTTTTTGTATGTTTCAGTACAAGCATCTTTTGGGCAATCTTTGAACATGAAGTAGGAGCATTTTGATGTCATCTTGCTGGTAGATTTTAGTTCATGCCATATTAGGACCCGTAGTGAGTGCTACAAGATTGTAAACTTGCTATCTATTCATTTCTGCAATGCCATGCTAATTTTCTCTAAGTATGAAACTGTGAGTATTAGTACTTTATATTTTGCCTTGAGGTTTGCACCAAACCTGTGCATCTTTGGATAATAATCATTAAGAGTGTTTTGTTGAGGGTAATTAGTTCATGCTTTCCATGCTCTTTATTGCCATGAAAAACTGTTGTAGCAAATATTTTACTTGCCTCAAAGGTTGCATCATGAATCTGTTTTCTGCAACTCTATGCAAATATCACTATGTCTGAAAATCTGTTAATACTTGTCAACTTGATCATGATGATTGCCATTGATCTAGGGGTCATTTGAATTAGTTCGATAAGCATGTTTTTCCATGTGTTACATGCACATTCATGTCATGCCATTTGTTGCCATGTAGAAATTCCGTAGCCCAATTTTTTCACTCGATGGAATTACAGGTTGTGGTGTTGCATGTCCATGCAGTTGGTCCCTGATCGTCCCTCCGTTGTTCGACAAAAGGTGTCCATTTGTTGTATATTGAGTTTTGTTCACAGAATGATGGTTGGTTCATTTGTTGAATTGTGTATTCATCTTGTGTTTAAATCTTGTATTCATTTTGTATTCATCTTGCGAATAAATCTTGTATTCATCTTGTCGTTAAAACATAACCCCGATAACTTTCATTTTGAGGCATGTGAAAACATGAGAGAGGGGGTCGTTAAAACATAACCCCGATAACCTTGACATGAGGGGGGTCGTTAAAACATAACCCCCGTTAACTTCGACATGAGGGGGGTCGTTAAAACATAACCCGGTAAATTTGATTTTGAGGCATAAGAAAACATGATTTGCATGTCGGACATGCATGAGAGAGGCAGTCCGCAAAGTATCCTCTCCTGAAAGATAGGACAACACATCAGACATGAGGGGAGAGCAGTCCTCGACGATTGTCTGAAACTGACTGTTATAAAACTTGTCAACTTTGCATGATGTTTGCCACTAATCCATTGCTCATATGCATATGATTCCTTGTTGTGATTAGGTCTATGTTTGCCACTAATCCATCTCCCATGGTAGTATATTGCCATGTTGTAATATTTGCGGAAACTATGGAGCATGATAGAGACTTAGAACAAGAAGAGTTGTTGTGGGATATAATCCGCGACGGAGGTGATGATATCACCTTGACGTTTCTCAACGACTCCGATGGTGAGGGAAGAGAGGATGACGACTCCGATGATAAAATGGATGAGGGAGGATATGACGGCTCTGGTGATCGAATGGTGGAGGGAGGAAATGACGGCTCCGCTGGTGTTGGAGCCTTAACTGTTGCAAAGTCTGGCGAGGTATATATATTAATTAAGCCTCTGCTGACTAGATGCATTAATTGTTTTGTATGTACATATATTAACGATTCTTTCTTCTTCTAGCCATATGAATCGAGCCAAGCTTCTATAAGGAGACATTGCCCGAAGAAAAGGTTGGGTGAGCACGAAAGGTTTACGGTCGAAGAAGTCGCTCCAGATGGCCAACCGATTGCTCCCAAGCGAACCAAAGATCGATCCGTACATTAGTGTGTAATCGTTGTTAGGGACAACGTCCCGATCAGCATCTAAGAATGGAATAAAAAGAACGACGGTGAAGTTTCTTATGTCGATGATAGACAGAAAGATGAGCTTTGGAACTCGTTCATGACAAATTTCAGCCTACCGTCAGAGGAGGATCCAAATAACCCAGTTATACAGCGAAAAGTCAAGGCATGGGCTCTTAAGAAGATTGCAGAACAATTCAAGAACTAGAAGAAAAGATTGAACGAATAGTTTGTTGAGAAAGCCGAGACTCCAAAATTCACCGGTCAATATGCGAAGATAAAAGATCAGTTGCCCGCATTTGTGGCGTACAAGAAATTGGAGAATGCTAAGAAAAGGTCACAAATAAATAAGCAAAATGTTGCAAAGAAGAAGTATCAACATGTTACGGGGTCAGTGTCGGGGAACGTGGTATGCAATTTCAAAAAATTCCTACGCTCACGAAAGATCTATCTAGGAAATGCATAGCAACGAGAGGGGGAGAGTGTGTCTACGTACCCTCGTAGACCGAAAGCGGAAGCGTTTGACAACGCGGTTGATGTAGTCGAACTTCTTCTAGCTCCGGCCGATCAAGTACCGAACGTACGACACCTTTGAGTTCTACACACGTTCAGCTCGATGACGTTCCTCGAACTCTTGATGCAGCAAAGTGTCAAGGAAGTAGATGATTTCTGTCAGGACGATGACATGGTGACGGTGATGGTGAAGTGCTCCACGCAGGGCTTCGCCTAAGTACTACGACAATATGACCGAGGGTGTAATCCGTGGAGGGACGATTATTGGTGTGTGTTCTAGGCGCCCCTTCCCCATGTATATATAGGTGGGAGGGGGAGGGGAGCAGCCTTGGGGCTCCCCAAGTACGAGGAATCCTACTTGGGGCCCTAGTCCAATTCCCTCCCCCCCCCCTTTCCTTATTACCGGGAGGGGGAAAAGGGAAGGAGGAAGGGAGAAAGGAAAGGGGGGCCGAACCCCCTCTTCCTTCTCCTATTCGGCCTCCTGCCTTAGGGGGGAGGGGGCTCCACCCCTTGTGGGCTGGTGTGCTCCCCTCTTATGGCCCATAAGGCCCA
>NC_041386.1:709141411-709199804 GCF_002162155.2 Triticum dicoccoides | reverse complement strand
CCCGGTAGTCTGATAAATACCCGATACACTTCGGAACACTTCCGGTGTACGAATAGTATCATCCTATATATCAATCTTTATCTCTCGACCATTTCGAGACTCCTCGTCATGTTTGTGATCTCATCCGAACAACATTCGGTCACCAAAACCACATAACTCATATAATACTAAATCGTCATTGAACGTTAAGCGTGCGGACCCTACGGGTTCGAGAACTATGTAGACATGACCGAGACACCTCTCTGGTCAATAACGAATAGCGGAACCTGTATGCTCATATTGGCTCCTACATATTCTATGAAGATCTTTATCGGTCGAACCGTAATGACAACATATGTTATTCCCTTTGTCATCGGTATGCTACTTTCCCGAGATTCGATCGTCGGTACCTTCATACCTAGTTCAATCTCGTTACTGGAAGTCTCTTTACTCGTTCTGTAATGCATCATCCTGCAACTAACTCATTAGTCACTTTGCTTGCAAGGCTTCTTAGGATGTGCATTACCGAGAGGGCCCAGAGATACCTCTTCGATACTCGGAGTGACACATCCTAATCTCGATCTATGCCAACCCAATAAAAACCTTCGCAGATACCTGTAGAGCATCTTTATAATCACCCAGTTACATTGTGACATTTGATTTGCACATAAGGGATTCCTCCGGTATCCAGGAGTTGCATAATCTCATAGTCGGAGGAATATGTATTTGACATGAAGAAAGCAATAGCAATAAAACTGAACGATCATTATGCTAAGCTAACGAATGGGTCATGTCCATCACATCATTCTCCTAATGATATGATCCCATTATCAAATGACAACTCATGTCCATGGTTAGGAAACCTTAACTATCTTTGATCAACGAGCTAGTCAAGTAGAGGCTCACTAGGGATACAGTGTTTGTCTATGTATTCACATATGTATTAAGGTTTCCGATCAATACAATTCTAGCATGAATAAAACATTTATCATGAATAAGGAAATATAAAAATAACAACTTTACTATTGCCTTTAGGGCATATTTCCTTCTCCCACTTGCACTAGAGTCAATAATCTAGATTACATTTTAATGATTCTAACACCCATGGAGTCTTGGTGCTGATCATGTTTTGCTCGTGGAAGAGGCTTAGTCAACGGGTCTGCCACATTCAGATCTGTATGTATTTTGCAAATCTCTATGTCTCCCTCCTTGACTAGATCACGGATGGAGTTGAAGCGTCTCTTGATGTGTTTGGTCTTTTTGTGAAATCTAGATTCCTTCGCTAAGGCAATTGCTCTAGTATTGTGACAAAAGATTTTCATTGGACCCGATGCACTAGGTATTACACCTAAATCGGATATGAACTTCTTCATCCAGACTCCTTCTTTTGCTGCTTCCGAAGCAGCTATGTACTCCTCTTCACACGTAGATCCCACCACGACGCTTTTCTTGGAACTGCACGAACTGATAGCTCCACCATTCAATATAAATACGTATCCAGTTTGTGATTTAGAGTCATCGGATCAGTGTCAAAACTAGCATCGACGTAACCATTTACGACGAGCTATTTGTCACCTCCATAAACGAGAAACATATCCGTTGTCCTCTTCAGGTACTTCAGGATATTCTTGACCGCTGTCCAGTGATCCACTCCTGGATTACTTTGGTACCTCCCTGCCAGACTTATGGCAAGGCACACATCAGGTCTGGTACACAGCATAGCATACATGATAGAACCTATGGCTGAGGCATAGGGAATGACTTTCATTTTCTCTCAATCTTCTGCAGTGGTCGGGCATTGAGTCTGACTCAATTTCAAACCTTGTAACACAAGCAAGAACCCTTTCTTTGACTAATCCATTTTGAACTTCTTCAAAACTTTATCAAGGTATGAGCTTTGTGAAAGTCCTATTAAGCGTCTTGATCTATCTCTATATATCTTGATGCCTAATATATAAGCAGCTTCACCGAAGTCTTTCATTGAAAAACTTTTATTCAAGTATACTTTTATGCTACCCAGAAATTCTACATCATTTCCAATCAACAATATGTCATCCATATATAATATTAGAATGCTAAAGAGCTACCACTCACTTTCTAGTAAATACAGGCTTCTCCAAAAGTCTATATGAAACCATATGCTTCGATCACCTCATCAAAGCGTATATTCCAACTCCGAGATGCTTGCACCAGTCCATAGATGGATCGCTGGAGCTTGCACACTTTGTTAGCACCTTTAGGATCGAAAAAACCTTCTGGTTGCATCATATACAACTCTTCTTTTAGAAATCCATTAAGGAATGCAATTTTGACGTCCATTTGCCAGATTTCATAATCGTAAAATGCGGCAATTGCTAACATGATTCGGACAGACTTAAGCATCACTACGGGTGAGAAAGTCTCATCGTAGTCAACTCCTTGAACTTGTCGAAAAACTTTTGTGACAAGTCGAGCATTATAGACAGTAACATTACCATCAGCATCAGTCTTTTTCTTGAAGATCCATTTATTCTCTATGGGTCGCCGATCATCGGGCAAATCCACCAAAGTCCACACTTTGTTCTCATACATGGATCATATCTCAGATTTCATGGCCTCAAGCCATTTATCGGAATCTGGGCTCATCATAGCTTCTTCATAGTTCATAGGTTCGCTATGGTCTAGTAACATGACTTTCAGAATAGGATTACCGTACCACTTTGGTGTCGATCATGTTATGGTTGACCTACGAGGTTCGCTAATAACTTGATCTGAAGTTTCATGGTCATCATCATTAGCTTCCTCTCTAGTTGGTGTAGGCATCACGGGAACGGACTTCTCAGATGAACTACTTTCCAAACTGAGAGAAGGTACAATTACCTCATAAAGTTCTACTTTCCTCCCACTCACTTCTTTCGAGAGAAACTCCTTCTCTAGAAAGGTTCCACTCTTGGCAAACAAAGATCTTGCCTTCGGATCTGTGGTAGAAAGTGTACCCAACTGTTTCCTTAGGGTATCCTATGAAGACACACTTCTCCGATTTGAGTTCGAGCTTATCAGGCTGAAGTCTTTGGACATAAGTGTCGCAACCCCAAACTTTAAGAAACGACAGCTTAGGTTTCTTGCCAAACCATAGTTCACACGGTGTCGTCTCAATGGATTTAGACGGTGCCCTATTTAACGTGAATGCAGCTATCTTTAGTGCATAACCCCAACAGGATAGTGGTAAATCGGTAAGAGACATCATAGGTTGCACCATATCTAATAAATTATGGTTACAACGTTCGGACACACCATTACGCTGTGGTGTTCCAGGTGGCGTGAGTTGTGAAAATATTCCACATTGTTCTAAATGAAGGTCAAACTCGTAACTCAAAGTGAATGAGACCAAATTATATCTCATCTAGATGAGTTCTAGATACTCCCTAAAATATTCTGCCGATTAAACTCTAGCTGGACTCCTGTACGTGATCGCTGCCTCCTGCCCTTTCAATCGTGCTCTCTATGGTTGGTGGCGCTGATTTTTCTCTTTCAAGTCAAGTGTGCTCGGTTCTCCTAATATATTTTCCTTTTTATCCTAGAATTCAATCTAACATACACCTAATATATTTTTCTATATGCTAGCTCAAAAAATAAATCTCTCATGTTTTGTAGATACAATATATATTTTTTGAAAGAAGGTTGACGCGGAAGTTTGTCAACTATAGATGTGGAGTTGATCGAAACTGACAGCTAGATGAGACACACCGCAAGGAAAGACTTGGGTCGAGTCAGGACTCAAGACTAATGGATATAGTCGTGGAGATGAAGAACCTAGGAAATCAGATTAGCTGTTGGTTGATATTTTTTTTTTTGAGAAATAAATCAATTTTGAGGAATCTGATTACATTTTTAATTTCCTGAGCTGGCGACATTGAGCCACTTAAATTATAAGTTTGTTTTCTTGGCAAGTTTTGTTGGTGCAGAGAGCATAGGGGAAGCCGGCCAATGTACCCAATAATTAGTTTATCATTCTTCCCATATAGTGCATACGACCAAACACTATTATTGGGTGTCCTAAAAAAATAAACGTAAGCATTCCGAATATTGCATGTGTTCATGGTATTGAAAAGCAAAGGACATCCAAGTGATCTCGGAAAATTCTGATATACCCCGCGGCTCCACAAGTATTTTGTCGAATTTAAACACAGTCAAAATTTGTACTGCTTTGCTTGCTGCTCCTAATAAACAATATAAACATGGGAGCATGCCATTATTCTACAAGGAAAGGCCGATCCACTTCACTAACTAATTGGTCAGGAAGTGGAAGAGTGCATTTACCCGACCAAGATAAATCATTTTGGATTGAGCGACTGATTTCATGAATCTACGGCGTGTATTGGCTGGCTCGACGAGCTCCTCCTAAACGCCGGGCTATGGCTGGATCCGACGTCCGCAGGTGCAATGTTGTGGTGTCCTGCAAGTTTAGTCTAGATGCTAAATCAGCTCGAGCATTGATTATAATTATTATGCACTAGTCATCAACCCGTGCCACTGCACGGGCTAGGTATTTTTATGTAATTTTGCATTATTGTACTAATATAATGTGGAAACAAAAAAATTAAGTAGAAGTGTCATATATTTGAAAGAATCACTCTGCTGGCCACTCCCTTGACCTACATCTTGGTGGTCCTAAATGTAAGTATGTGTAAGCAATAAAAGTTGGCCAATCACATATGAGGTTCAACTTGCAACTTTGTATAAGTTTGTCTATTATTATGGTGTTCCTCTGCTGGCCTGCATGTCCCATACAAAAGCTGAAGAATAACCTCAAATAGACATCCATATTCTTTGAACTGAAAGAAACAACATTTCGAAGTTTGGCAAATACAATGACATGGTAGATGGTTTCCGCCATATGTACTGGTATATATATAATTCCATGTTATTATATATTTTTAACAGGGATAACTTCATAGATTGACAAATAGGTTCATTAGGATCACACAATGCCAAGTGCAACATGCAGGTCAAGGGGGCCAAAATCCTCTTTCTCCTAACTGACCCAACCCTTGTATTCCACTAAATTAATATGGATAAACTTAATGAACAGGGGAATGGAAACTTATAATTTTAGGCATGCGTCGAACACCTAAAGTCATTCATGCCTCATGCTAGCAAACATACATACAGAATTATTGAATACAACCTAACTGTATGCCGCCATGATGAGATGAACTAATGTATGAATAGGGGTCTGGCGAGCAGTCACAAAAAAATTGAACTTTAAACAGTAGAAGTAGTCTCAACAAATCGAAGCACTGGATAACAGATTTTGTTTTTGAGACGCACCAGACAACATTGTACCATACGACTCAAAATCTGATAATACTGCAAATGGTGATAAAACACTGATCAGAGCTCTAGATTAACTTGCTAGCAATGACACGTATACCAGTACTGATAACATGATCTTTTCTTTACCTTCTGTTCCATAAGTTGATTTGACCTGGGAAAGGAGAAATCACATAATGCACCATTCTTATACGTACAATTAAAATAAACTAAGCATTGGTCGCATCCAAACAACTGGGTTATCATCTAGGATTTTAACTTGATTGATAATGCTTACCCGAGATTAGTGAACCTTGTTTCGCAGCTGAGTACAGGCTTCCGGCTGACGGTACGAAAGATGTCTCTGTTTGATCCTTTCCTTGGAGTCTCCAGGGCAATTAGACGACTCATGATCATCCTTGTGATTCGTGGGCTGGATGATGGTTTTAACACCTGCAAAGATCTGTAGGACCGTGTGCCCTGGTAGGGCCGCTGAAAATAGGCTTTCTCCACATCAGATCAGTCTTTGAACCCGGCATGGCAGAGGTCCGACACGATCTCCGCTCACTTCCTGGCGAGCAGGGTGCTGGATGTTCTTGCGATCCTCACCTTGTGTCCTTGTCCTTCCTCATGAGGTCCACCATGTACGTGATGCTGCTGCCGCAGAGATCGCAGGCCGTGCATGCTGCCAACGCGTTCCTGTAGAAGCCACGGGGAGGCAGAGACGGCTGCTTGTCCCATCTCCACCAGGCACCTAAGCAATCGCCGGAAGGTTACCAATTTAAACTTATTGCTGCCAAATCTAGGAGGAGAGGCGCTCAGATTTCAGATTCCTGTTTTCTATTTCGTGGGGAATAGAGAGACCAAGGCGAGGACCATTGGCGTACGTGGGATAGGAGAGGTTCCTGTTTTTTCTTTTCAGCAAGGGAAATAGAGAGAGACCAGGTGAAGGACGATTGGCGTACGTGGGATAGGAGAGGTTTCTGTTTTTGCTTTGCGTGGGAAATACAAAGAGTCCAAGGGGATGACGATTGGAATACGTGGGATATGAGAGGTTTCATCCAACGGCCATAGACACTCAGTAAATTAATCGGAAGGCTAAAAGTTATTAATACCTAGGATTAACGTGGTGTCTTGTATGGTGCTTTCAATTAGTAAATATATATAAGATATAAGATATAAGATATAAGATATAAGATGCAAATAATACTACTGTTCTGACATCTATATTACTTTTCCACGCATGCGATTCATGAATTACATGGATCCACATGATTCTTGGCATGTGCAGATTGTCAATACATATTTTATGCGTGTATATTAAATCTATGCATGACTTTATTTTGCCTTATAAGTAAGAGAAAATTATAGCTATTAAAATACCTTCAAAATAACACCTAATTACTACAGTAACAATACAAAATCTGGATGTGTCATTCACCACAAATATCTCATATGAGGGATATTTATATTTTCATAGAATGGATAATAAGTATTAAAAATTAGGAACAATCATAGAACAAATTCTTTAAGAATGTTTTGGTACAAACAACTTAAATCCGAATAATCTATTACAAAGTTCCCCGACACATTAATAATAAAAGTAATTCTGTAATAATTTATTGGTTAAGAAAACAACATCAAATCTGAATAATCTATGGCTCTTAAGGAATAAGAATTTCCCCAAAAAAGGGCATGAGAAAATAGTTAATTCTCCGCTCCCCATTTGTTCCCAAGAGAGGACTTTTGCTTAAATGTCGTGCACATATAGGATCTAATCTATGAAGTGTTTTAAGACCAAACACTATGAAAGTGCTAGCCCGTGCAGATGCACGGGTTGATGACTAGTTACAACTAATTACAATAGTACAATTTTATTCTTTTTTGACAAGCAGGTTATGATAACTCACCAGCGCAGAGATCTGCTGATGAATATCCCGACATTGTGCAAGCTTGATGGAATGCTCCTTGTAATATAAAACTCCACACCCTTCTCTGAATTGTTTACGAGATTGATGTGAAGATACCTGAGTTGCTAATTTGTTACCGTTGCACATCTCTGATGTCAAACAGGACTACCTCGATAGTTTCAGCGACAAGCAGGAGTTTTGGTATGTGAAGAAAAATGACAATGAATCCGAGAAGTGCGACACGCCGCAGAGTGACAAATGGTGGCTCCTGACGGTCAAGGTCCCTCCCGAGGGTCTGTCAGACTCGACGAGGAGATGGCTTCAGCACAAGAAGAAGGAGCTTGCCAACCAAGTCTTGAAGGCAACAATGTTCCAGAAGCTTACATGGAGACTCTGCCTAAGGTGATCCATAAGAACACAAGGACGTTATTATACAACAATTTCATTTACCTTGCTTGACTACATTATTGTGATCTCACATGACAACAACGGTCGATTCGTCCCAACCCACTGACCCCGTTTCCGCCTTGAAACTTGAAAGACAGAGCAACCAGATCGAATTTGATAAGTGCTCACTCCACCAAGACGTGTCCAATGAATCCACAGGCAGGACGGATCGACAGCACCGTACCTTTCCTCTCACATGACAAATTAGATGATAGCAAGGTATATAAATAAATATTTTGCAAGAACAGAATGAATGGATACTAACTTCAAAATGTAGTGTATCACAGAATTAATACTAACTTCAAAATGATGCCTCTAGTATCGATATACAAGGAAAAGGTGCATACATTTCTCGGCAGATTCCATGGATCGAGTACGTACTTGCTAATAATTTGGTAGGAGTAGGGCATAATGTAGGGATCAAGCAAGAGCATCCAGTTGAATCTACGTAACGGATATGGAATCATTCAGAACGACACCAAGCTACGAGTTGAGTGACTGATTAGTTAATGGCGGCTAGTGAAGCTAAGCTAGTCGTGGTTAGTTGGGGGTCAAGTGTCATTTTATCTCATTATCTCTCAGACGAAATCAGTAAGACCAAAATTTTCCATGCACCCATCAGTCTGACAAAATCAATAAAACCAAAAATGTGAGTACTCATCATCTGCAGCCCGTGAGGAATCAGAGATTTGCCACTGAATGATGGGTAAACAGAAATGCAGCTGAAGCATCTTCAGAGTAGCACATGCCCTTGAAAATATAGAGCCAACGCTAAACATCTTTCACCCATTTCAAAAAAATGATGACAGATCCACTACGCTCCCTTGCTAGCTCAACTAAAACACCTAAAAATGCCCTCAAACTCAACACTAAACACTCATGGTTGAATAAAAAAAATCAACAACACTTCCCCCAAATAAACATTGACCTGGACATGAAACAATATGGATTAATTAATAACGATCTCGGTATGCCTATGTGTGTACCTGCGCGTGGTCGACCACCACAATGAGCCAACCACCATAGATGCAGGGACCCTTGACTGACATGTCAATCATGCATCAACCGGCCAGCATCAGCGAATGCCACCGCGCTCCTCTCTATTCTCCCTCCTCTCTTTCATGGCTGGCACAAGGGATGGGATGAGATTGACGGGAGGCAACCCCTCTCCTTCTCTCCTTCAAGTGGGTCACGGCACTGCATATTTACATGAGATTACAAAGTTAATCGGTTCAGTTACATGATAATATACTTAATCCTCAGTATGGTCATGTGTAAGTACCGAACATATCAAAATATAGTAATGTTAATGTTTAAAACCAAGATATACAAGGAGAGAAGTTAAAAATCAATGCTTAGACTAAAATTATAACTTACTGAATGAAAACTTAGTTCGGTTCAGATTATAGATTTGTAGTTTTAAAACGTTAATCACATCAATAACACATGACCCTCTATGGCCTTCTACAATTTGGTCTATAAATCTTCAAAGTGGTTTGGACAAAAAACAACCTGATGTGCAGAAAGAAGAGATACTAATACAAATATTCATCGTACTTGAATGCAAAAAAGAACAACAAAATCGGAACCGACTGAAAAATAAGAAAAGAGCACCTACTGACTCACCTGTACGCTATGGCACTTCTGCCTCACAGACTTCGTTGACCCGCTTATTTTACGGCAACGACCCTACCTCTTCTGCTGCATCCGTGCTTGGCCACCATGACGTCTCCTCCTCCCAGTGCATCCCCTCTCCCAAACTCCACGAGGAGATCCTCCCATGCTTACTATGCAAAATAGTTGATGAAATATATGAGGCCCATGTGAAATTGGAGTTTAATATCTTGGCACTCTGTAGTTAACTCTTAACTACAACACTTCATTGATCTAAAAAACATGCAGCACTTCAGACGTTGAAAGCTTTGGAATTGCTGCAAACAATATAGAAGATGCTTGCACTATAGTCCAGCAATACATTTACTAACACTTGGAAACATATTCTGAATGTTCTAATCTTCATAGTATTGATAGCATAGTTTGAATGCTCTTCTACGTAACAAGTACTCGTACACAACCAGTCATATTGATGACTCCACATTTTCAAGACAAATTAACATAAGAAAAATTGCAGTTTTATATTCAAATGTGAGAGGTATACCTGACTATCCTGAGAGAATGTATTACTCCGTACCAGCTGAGAGTTATCACTATTATCAATCTGAAACCTTATCCAAAGAAAAATACGGGTTGCATATATGCACGCAGATGCTCCACCAAGAATAGAAAAATAGACAGACAGGCAAGTAGATTATTCAGAATAGAAGCACATAGAAGACAAATCGAAACATCAGCAAACCACACCAACCAAATGAAAAGAGAGAGGCAAAAAACTGATGTTGAGCACCTTCATAGTGGGCATCCTCACGGCCCCTTGCACCCGCAGCAGCTTCTCCTTGCATCTCCGTCGCTAGATCGTAGCAAATTGCATGCACGCCCGAATCAGACGCGAAGATGAACCAAACCAGAAGAAGTGGAGGAGGGATTCATACCTGGGCGAGGTCATGGACCAGGGTGATCTACAGCGCCAACGCCAGACCGGTCATCATGGTGCGGGCTAGGGAGGCGACGATGACGTCTTGATGAGGAGGATGAGGGAGAGGGCATGAGGAAGAGGTCATCGCCGAGAGACACCGCGTTGGCGTGAGGTGAAGAGCCAGATCGAGGATTGGGGGTGCGGCGGCGGCGGCGGCTGCGGTTGGAGACCGGGAGGCAACCTAGGGATAGCTAGGTATTGAAGGAGGGAGCAGGTACGTGGATTTTTCTATGTCTGCTGCTGCGGGGGTGGGGTTTTTTCCGTGCGTAGAGGGGAGGGAACGAAAAAAACTAACGAAAAAACGGTTGAAAGTGGTGGGACGAAAATAAACCGTGGAGGCTATTCACCAACTTAGACATTAGGAGTAGAGATGGGCGAGGTCATGGACCACAGGGTGATCTACAACGCCAACGCCAAATCGGTCATCATGGTAGTGGGCTAGGGAGGCGACGATGACGTCTTGAGGAGGAGGATGAGGGCGAGGGCGTGAGGAAGAGGTCATCGCCGAGAGACACCGCATTGGCATGAGGTGAAGAGCCAGATCGAGGATTGGGGGTGCGGCAGCGGCTGCGGCTGCGGTTGGAGACCGGGAGACGACCTAGGGATAGCTAGGTATTGAAGGAGGCCGCAGGTACGTGGATTTTTCTATGTCTGCTGCTGCGGGAGTGGTTTTTTTTCATGCGTAGAGGGGAGGGGACGAAAAAAAACAGCGAAAAAAACGGTTGAAAGTGGTGGGACGAAAATAAACCGTGGAGGCTATTCACCAACTCAGACATTAGGAGTAGAGATACAGTCGATCGACCAATCGCTATCCCTCCCAAACAAAATTGCTCGACGCGAGAGAAGGTGAAGGGGATGGGTTGGCCGCTGCGAGAGAGAAGGGTGGGGATCGGTCTATCGATCTGCCGCCACGAGGGATGCAACCGACTATGGGTTTGATTGAAACTGCTCCATGCAGATTTCAAGGATGCAATCTGTTTTTTAGGGGAAGGATGCAATCAGTTTCTCAGGTATTTATCGCTGGTGATGTGTCCGTCCTTTTCTCTGCCTCCATGCAGGTGCGTATATAGAATTATAGATGCCCCCCCCCCTACGGTGCAATATCCATAAGCATGGTGCTCTGCTAGGTTTCCCTTTATTTCTTGTTGTTTATGTATGATTCCTTCTTCCAGCAAACAATTACATTGTCCTCATATCCTCTCAATCCAAAATAGGTGTTGTTCATATTGGCCTTTGTCAATTGATTTGCTTAGATCTTGGAGATTGGTACTTGTTTTTACTTAGAAAATTCTTCAGCTCATAATATCTAGTGGCTTCTCGATAGATAATTACTTCAATTGTACTGTCAGATCTTATCCTTCCATGTTTTTATGCCACACACGATTGTGTAGATTATATATTTACATGTCATGGTGCTACCTTCTGTTGTATGGCATTTCTGCATAACTTTGCACACAATTTATTTGCAGAAGACTAGAAGACAATTCGTACTGTTTTTATTTATATGATAAATTGATAATGGGTTGTTCATAATCAGACCAAGGTAGCACTATTGATGCATTAGTTCACAAGAAATCTCTTTCAAATGGAATCCTTTGCAAGGGTTTCTCCGGATCTATCTATGTTCTCAAGTAGCTAGCGATATATATTACTTGTGAAAAAATGAGTTGCTACCATTGCTAAACTACTCTACTACCATGTCAAGAAATTGGTTTAACTGTTGAAGATATTTTCCATTTTAAGCGGCTGCTCTTCATACATCTTGCACTGCTCTCTTAGTGTAACCCAGAAAATCTGCTGATATAGGTATTGTTCTTAAACTTAATATTACTAATTATAGTCTCTTAGCTTGGAAATTATTTCAGGCCCATTCATTTGATCTCCCATCTAATATTTAGATTTCTATTTGTACTTTCACTTTCAAGTACAATTTAGGACAGTAGTGCTTATAAAGTTTTGAAATCATGACACTCTTGTGTACTCCACTCTGCCTTTGAATATCGACTGCACCCTTACCCTGTAAATTAGATAGTTGATGTGTAGCATCTTGTATTGACATTATGATGTATATTCTTAATCTTGTAACTAACACAACTTCTATTGGTTTATTAATGTCATTATGTCTTAGATTTTGAGGCCATGATCAATACAGAGAATCGTATGTAATTCGGGAGACTCGGAAAAACTAAATCCTCTTTGCTAGACAAGTGCACATTGAAAGGGCCTCATGCAAAGCTATCTCAATGGCCTATGCGTCTATACCCCATGAAGAATTGTTAGAACACTCCAAGGCTTGCTGTGAGTTGCTGCAGCAGTTTGGTTGCTGCCATGTAGTCTTCTATTAAAGTTGTGGGTATGCTAATTAAGTAGCTTCTTGATCTTAGTAATATGCACATCCAATTTATATGAGGTTTATATGAGGTTTTCCATAGAACAATGCCTTAACTCCTATCCAGTTTTTTTGCGTGTAAGTTGTTGTGCTTCACCTATTCATGGGTGTGGAAAGTGTTTTTTGTCAAGATGCGTAGCTTGTTCAATTTGGCTCTATATAGCTAGAATTTGCAGGATGAAACCTGACAAAATCTGGCCGAAGCTGAACATTCATGCCAGTTATATTAGTGAAACATACCAATGTTCATGGGTTGCGACATGCCACGGGTTCAGTTCTGTGGTATGTGCATGTTCCCTCATTCAGAGCTGCAAAGATGCAGTCTAGTTGTATTTTGCATGGAAGAAATCTGGCGTCATTGTATATTGAGCCTACCGGTGATCGCCGACAGCGATTGAGCTGTTTTTGTTGAGGGTCTGAAAATGTATAGACCAGCATCTTCAACTGCAAGGGTGTTAGAAAAACAAGAAAACAAGACGACTCAGGCAGCTACTAGGCTAAGAGTGGTGGAGATTAACAGAAAAAGTAATGAAGTTGCACACATTCCAGTTTAGTAGAGGTCTTGGAGTGTGGTGTGCAGCAGATCTGCAGCCTACGGGTTGAGAATGACATCGCACGGTTGTAATGCTATCTCTTAACCTTACTAGCATACACCCGTTTTTATTAGCTGCTTTTGGAAGCTGCACACATTTCATCTTATACTTGTAACTATTTGTTGTTTTGACATATTTATCATACTATATGTTCTGTCGCACTATCCTCCAAAGAACAAGCGTCATATTGTCCCCCAAAAAAGTATTGTGCAATGCTTTGTTGATATAGAAAGTTAGATTTAATTTTGTTACTGGACAAACAACTTAATAAGTATTTCATCAACCTTTCATGTTTGATACCATTATACACATTCAATTCTACCACTCTATGAAAGAATAGAGGGTCATGGTAACGTTTGTCATCTTGAGCCAGAAGAGTACACGCTTTATCAAAAACATGTGTCCATCGACCATCCTAATTAAAAACAATACACATGAGACATCCTGAGGCAAAAGAGCCCATGATCTATCACAAAACATTTATCAGCCGTCCTAATTCAAAGTTCATAAACTCGAAACCCAAGCTCGAACCAAGTCTACTCGACTTAATACAAAATAAAAAAGCTCATGACACAACTTTCTTGATAAGCTATCAGATTCTTATTCAACTACATACCAATTTTAAAATGAAGGAGTCAAGCACAAGCTACAAGAAAGCACGATACCTAAAAGCATCCGGAACAAATTATACAGATTACTCTATACCCCAAATAACTGACAAAATAGATGGGCGCAGCAACGCGCGCCATCGACGATCTTGTAGCGCTAATACGCAGTTTATTTAGCAAGGAAGTTGTTCCACCCCGCGGTGCTCAAAATGGGACAGGGCTAAATAGCAATTCATCATTGCTGGCAAGAATCTCCGGGTTGGACAGGCCATATTAGTTACTATCAGGAACACCCAGCGCCATGATTTGGTCATCGACCTCATTTACAAGTATGTGTGTGGCGGGGCCATCGATGCTAAATAAAATGCTTATTAGCGCTATTTACTTTTGTTTTAGCTCGTGTTTGTCAAGAGACGATGATTGTCGTTTTATTAGTGATCTACAACTATTTGTGAGATTGTCACTTATTAACTCGTAATGTTCTATTAACTGGTACTGTTCTACTGCGTAATGTTCTATATGTGCTTAATTTTAATGTGACTAGGAAATTTCCCGTGCGTTGCAACAGGGCACAAATATTCTAAAAGTTTGGTACAATCATGAAAAATATATACCTTTATAGTCCTCATGCACATCTTGCCGAATCATGTCTTGTTCAAAAACATTTAGCTAGAAAGCAAATATAAGATGTAATGCATCCTTCGGTCCCGTTTTTATCTGGACAGAATATGAGCGGGCGATGAAACCCCAAGATTGAGTTCTACTCCCTCTATAACAAGATATTTTTTGAAACTATGACAATGTCAAAAAATGTCTTCTATTACGTTACAGAGGGAATAGTTGCTTGTGTTTTTCGAACACTGGCACATACATAATCGTATTGTCGTCTACCTCGCTTGCGCACCATATTTTTTCTAGATTTAGTAGATCTATAAATGGTCTCACATATCTTGGGAGATGAAGTGTATTGTATGTCTAATTTGCAAGTGAAACGACTGTCACCTGCACAGGAGACGACATATTAAATTTCTTATTTACAAAAATGATCAAAGATGCATGCAATGATCAGGCTAAATACAGAGTAGTAAATCAGGAGTAAATTAAGTGGATGTCACATCTTAAGTAACTTAGGAGTTAACTTCTACGAGGTGGGCTCCTTTCTCCATGTTCTTTTTTCTCCCTTGAGCTAGCATATCGAAGTAAGATGAGCCTCTACCGAACATAAAGAGAACAACAACTCCGTTATACTCTTAATTGCAGCATGTAGAGTCATTTCGTTGAACATCTCTTAGGTGTTTAGATAGACGGAGGAACAAGAATTAAAAATCATATCATACCATGACATCCTAGGGAAGAAGATTACCTTGCAGCTGGCAGTCCCGTAGTGGTCCAGCTTCCATCCATGTCGCCTTGCTTTTCCATGACGGTCGAGTCTCTGGAGACGAAATCCCATTAGCAGTGCCCATGGCATATGATTACAATTTAGAAGTTATACACTAATATATATCAACATACTGGAATGTATGGAAATCTGGACATTAGTGCATGCCTTGAATCGTTGAATGTCTTGAGCTTGTAGTCCTTAACTGTTTCACTACCTGAATCTGTGCTTCCCCCAAATCATTTCTCATGGGCAACATCAGCATGATCTGAGAAGATAAGCACTATTCACTACTGAATGATTGTTATTACCTGAATCTCTAATTGGAGTCACATGCTCTCGCTTTGGCTTGCTCTTGCAGCAGTAGCTGCTGCTGCCGCCTTTTTATTGGTGATCTCTCTGCTTTGTTACCACACATAAGCGCAATTAGAAAGCTGATCTGCTGATTGCTAATGCACGTACATGAATGCAAGGAGCTCCCCACATCGGGAGCTACGGACATGGTGGTCGGCCGTGGCGCCGCATCTTGAGAAGGACGACCGTGAGGCGCAGTACACCGGCGAGCCAGTCCCGGGATCCCAGCTGCCCTCAGATGAAACGTGCCCACAGCGATCGGCCATAGGGGATAAGAAAGTGATATATGAATCACGCTTTCAGAAAATCCAAATCGAGAGTGCATGTGCAGGGCCGTTGATGGGGGAGTGCGAGCAGCCTAGAGATTTATTTCCTTCTTTTCC
Organism: Triticum dicoccoides; assembly: GCF_002162155.2. NCBI lineage: Eukaryota > Viridiplantae > Streptophyta > Magnoliopsida > Poales > Poaceae > Triticum > Triticum dicoccoides. Next base: position 709,183,875 of record NC_041386.1, on the reverse strand, counting down.
GCGGATCACGACAATTTCTTCCTGCGTGACACGCGCGGGCCGTGATTATCTTCCGTATATGCACGTGATTGTTTCCTTCTGATTTGTTTACCGATTTGGTTGAAAGAAGAAAGTAAATTGATGACCTTCATTGCGTTTATTGCATTACCAAAGAAGATATTCATTACCATACATGTACATACTGATCGTGTTTGTATTACCAAACAAAAGATTGGTTACCATACATGAATTATTTCGTTGCCAAAAATATAGTGGGTCTGTCCAACCTGATGTGAATAAAACCAGCAAATAGGGAACCACCAGGAAGAAAACCGGTGGAGGGAGAAAAGAAAATTGGTGGTGGGGTGGGGGTCGTACAAGAGAAGGATGACGAAGGGTGGGAGACGTAAGAGGGGAGAGGGAACATTACGTTCTTTTTAGGTAGTAGAGAAATGCTAAATGTTGGATGGTGTGAAAAAATATATTTTTTCCTGCACGCAACATTGGTGGCGTGCAAAATACATTGTGTGTCCCTAGATGAGATATTACAATGGTGGCATTTTTGGCAGGCTAGTAATATGTATAATACTGCTGACGTGGGCACCAACGCCATCACTAGTATTTAACAATGGCGCTATATTGGTGGTGTGGTGTGTCCATGCCAGCAAGGCCATTTTTACACGCCATAGCTAGCATTTTCTACACAAGTGTCATATGCACATCTTCAGGGGGAGTTCCTCAATATCTTGTAGCCAATTTCTTCATACTCTGTTCTTACACTTTCATTATTTACTCCCATTGAAAACTTAACCAATTTGTCATCAATCACCAAAAAGGAGGTGATTGTAGTGCACCCTTAGTAGTTTTGAAGTATTGAAGACAAATAGGTTAAGGGACTAATGTGTTTGCGAGTGTACACAAAAGTTATAGTCCCTAAAGATTTGGTTTAACCCAGAAAAGACGACCCCTAAAAATGTATTTCTTCAAGTGAAGAAATTGGTACGACCTCTGAAGAAATTGATGTGAAGACTTTGAAGCTTTAAGACTTTGTTTTCATAGTTTCTTTTCTTATTTGAGTCATGGGAAAAACCGTACTGTTAAAGGGGGGTCTAGGTGAAACATATTTCACATTTTCATAGTGATGCTCAAACAAATACTTACAGAAGCCGCTTCGGGTGAAGCCATTGGAAATCTCTGGAACAGCTGACGACTTTGCTAGCACAGTGACGAAGTTCATCTGGTCTTTGAAGAATTTAGTCATTTTGACGAGTTATGATTTCGCCAGTGCGATATGCCTATCGTGAGGAATTGAGTGCCCCAACGAAATTGAGAGCTAAAATCTCCAACCGTTGCTGCGCTGCATGCCAGCTGTCGAATGGATCCTTAACCTGTCAATGGTCATGTCCAAAGGGCATTTATGACAATTATGTCGGGTTGCCTCCGGTCAATAAATAGCCGCCCCCGACAATCACCTGTCGGTTGGCTGCTCCGAGAGAGCTTGACATTTGTCATTTGAGAGCAAACCATCATCCGACGACTTTGAGAGAATCCTAAGTGTGGAAAACCCCAACCAGAGCCAAAGTGGTTGAGCATCACTGAAGAGATTGGTCTATGTGATCCGACGCTTGTTACCTTTGAAGACTATCATTCTTCCACACGGTTAAGCGTTAAGTTCTGAGCACCCAAGAGTAATTGTGGTGTGCCGGTGAATAAGTCTGTTAAGGTTTTAGAAGTCTATCTTGAAGACTTACCATGAATGATTAGGCGAAGTCTAAGTGACCTTGACTCAAGAGGAATACAGTGAGGACTGCTTTCAGAGCTCACGCTCAACTGCCCCAACCAGATGTACAGTTGATTAAACAACTGGAACTGGTCTACCAAATTGTTGTGTCTTCATCGAGCCTATGTGATTTCAAATTCCTCAACCCTTACCTTTATGTTGTTCTGTTGCGTAAGAATTTGTGATCTATCCTGTGCAGAACTTGAACTGAATATTTTCATCTTGTTGTACTCTAATTCTTCAGTTCATCTTCCTCGTGCTTGAATGACTGTATGATTGCATGTTCTTCATTTGTATGTATCATGTGTGCATGCCTTATGTTTGTCCGGTGGCTTAGTTTCGCTTTTGTTGCTATTTCGTCAACTTCATCAGAGTTTGACGAATTTTTAATAATCTCTCATCCCCCCCCACCCCACTCCCGGCGTGAGAGTAAACGTGCGCTTTCATTATCCGTAATGGGGAAAAGATTAGATCTGAACCATATAATTCGGACCCACAAAATAAATGGTTTCTATTTTTGTATTAGTAGTGCATAATTAGTATAAGTATAATTATAGATAGATAGATATAGATATAGATATAGATATAGATATAGATATATAGATATAGATATAGATATGGATATGAATAGATACATATAGATACTAACATGCATATCCGCTGCCGACGACGCTTTGAGTCGCATCATTTTTTCCCGACGTTGCCAGCATGCCGCCGCTCCTCGTCCGGCACCCGGTACTTATCTTCATTATCCCCGCCATGCTCCTCACCCTCCTCGGGCTCCCACCAACTGCTACGCTCGCCACCAGGTTCTACTCGTTCGACCTGATGCGCGAGTACCCTCACGATCCGGAATCCTTCACAGAGGTACCTACGCTTCTTTGCCATTGATCCTATTCCCATCCCATGGCCTCCCGTGTGGAATTACTTCCTAACCACTTGTGTGATTACTAGTACGTACTTACTGTACTAGTTTAGTACTAGTAAGTATACTAAGTAGTAGTATGTCTCTTAGTGATTATTATGCCTGAAGTTTATTTATTTGTGTTCTTAAGCCTGTCGTTCAATGCAAAGAAATCAAGCAAATTGACTGGCATGTAACTACAAATAATGTATTAGTTAGTTTTATATATGATATAGGTTGGAAGAAATGAGGATCTAATCTCCATATTGTGTTTGCATTGCAGGGCCTCTTGTATGGAGGAAATGACACTCTTTTCGAGTCCACTGGCCTTTTTGGCAAGGTAAATGTTTCCCTTCTTGCTGACTTCATATCTTTCCTCCATGTAATCTTTCCCTAGATCAATCCCTCAAGCGACGATGTTTCTATACCACTAGCAGATTAGGTTCATAGTCAGTATGCGGTCTGAAGCTCTCTTGGTTTGATTAAAATGACAGTGGCAGTCAATTAGGTGTACTCTTAGTTGACTGCAGTTGGTTTCGATGACTCCCACGTAGCAATTACTCCGAGTTATGTAAGAACCTATACATGATCGATGCATAATCCTTTTATGCTGCATGTGTTTTTTTTTCTTGTATCATTAACTGATTCTCTAAAATCACTAAATATGTATCTCCCTCTTGGTTCTTCAACAGTCATCCGTGCGAAAGGTTGATCTTCAGACAGGAAAGGTACGATAAATACTTCTCTTATCACATTTATCGTAGCATAGTCTAATGTTTGCCACATATCCGACCTCTGCTATTCATTCCGCACTGAACTACTCCCTCTGTGCCAAAATAAGTGTCGCTGAGTTACTACAAAGTTGTACTAAACTAGCAACACTTGTTTTAGGATGGAGGGAGTACAATAGAACTTGTTGCTTATCATTTTGCCATTTCTCAGGTTTTAGTTCGGCACCAAATGGACGAGAAAATGTTTGGAGAAGGTCTAACACTTCTCGGCGATAGGTTGCTAGATTAACCTCAATTTTGTATCAGAGTCTTTGCACAACAATTGCTATCTTGAATATAGGTAGTTATTTGCTTATATTCTTTCATGTACAGCCTTATCTCATCTATTATTTTACTTCCATCTGTAGATTGTTTCAACTTACTTGGTTGACGAATGTTGGATTTACGTACGATCGACACAACTTTAGTAAAGTATGTTCCTGCCCCTGTTCTCTGCTTGATATAGTTTACATGTTTCTGTTGTGAACTCCCAGACAGTGATCTTAAGCTCACACATATTTTGGATATGAATTGTCTGTGGGGGGTGGGGGTGTGCTCATTTTGTGAAATATGCATTTGCTATCAGCCCTACGTACATTTGAACGCTGACTGATGCAATTAACTGTACCAAATATAGGGCACTCCTTTTATTTCCTGCTCATTTACCGTCATTTTTTACTAATGTATTGGGTGTCTAGTTAATATGTTGTCTTGTGAAGTGTGGTAGCTTTTCCCACAAAATGCGTGATGGGTGGGGGCTAGCTACAGATGGGAAGGTTGTTTTCGGCAGTGATGGTACCTCAACTTTGTACCAGATAGATCCAGAGTCTCATCAGGGTAATCATTCATTGTGCTTGAGGTTCTTCTAGCTTTCAGACTTCCGTCTCTTATATTTTGCATTTCCTGGGATGTAGTCATGAGGATGGTGCCTGTGAAATATCAAGATAATGGCGTTAGGTATCTTAATGAACTTGAATACATAAATGGTGAAGTGTGGGCAAATGTCTTCAAGGTTAGTTGTCTACTTCCTCCTTCCTCGAAATGCTGAATAGTCATTCTAGAGTACCAATTTTTATTTTTTATTAACTAATATGTTCATCAACGGCTGGAGGGCCAGAACATTTTCCATTAGAATATTGTTGCCACATCATTCCGTAGTGTCATCCGTAAATGCTTGATCCAGACAAAATGTGGATAAAGGGTTTCACAAAATGTGATGAAGTGGCATGCCTAAATTTTTACTAAGATTTAACGATTTTCCTTGTGTGTCATCCTTTTGGGGATTGGTACTGCAAAATAGGCCATTGGTAGAAATGAAAATTGGCCAATTTTTGTTTGGCAAAAAAACATTGGCTCGGATTTAATGGAAGACATATTATTTTTTCTAGTCAACTGTGGAATGAAAGTGAAATTGATTAGAGCAATGACAAATACGAGTATTACTTTGCCACTTCAACTGGTTATTGGTTCCATTTACCATAAGTCGTCAGCAGCCCTACCAATTTGTTGTAATACTGTGCTGCAATTCTGAGTATTCCAAGCTATGACATGTAGACAGATTGCATCGCTATAATTTCCCCTGATAGTGGCATAGTGGTGGGTTGGGTTTTTCTTCATGAGCTGAGGTATGTTGCACATAAATAGCTTATGTTTCTCTATTTATATTACCATCAGTTGAGACTATTCATACATATTTCTATTTTTGTAGTAGCTGTTTCTGAAATAATTATTGATGTGGTTCATGCAGGCATCACTCACCTAATTCAGGTAATATGGTGAGTGGTTTATGGTTTACTTGTTAATATTGTGCTTGGATGTTTCCTCAGTCTGTGATCTCCTTTTTTTATCATGCTTGTTGGAGTGAGTTACATTTTGTTCAATTTGCATGAACGCACACAAGATCTTGTTATCCAAATCTCATAGTGATGGTTACATGACACCGATCTGTTTCATAATCCAGGCTCATGACGTTCTAAATGGTATAGCTTGGGATGAAGACAACCGCAGATTGTTCGGTGAGTTCTAGTGCTCGCATTTCTCTGTTTGTTGCCAGACCTCTTAAATTCTAAAATTTGGGAACCATGATGAACCCTTTCGGCACTTGCAGTGACCAGAAAATTATGGCCAACGCTATATGAGATTAAGCTACGTCACATTGAGGGGCCACCAGATGGGTCTATAGAGCAGCTATGTCCAGGGATCATAATTCCGGGTTCCGGAAATTTGCCCAAACAAGCCGGCTGGTCGGTTACCAGGTGATCGCTGGCCAGTTACCGGATTACATGGTTTCGACGTGTCCAGTTGTACTGATCTAGTGTGAGCGGCTAGTTAGTTTCATTCCAGAACTAGGCATGCATTCATACCCCAGATGTAAAGGTTGGGTCTTGCAAGGATGATTTTGTTTCGAACTGTTGTAATTGTCAAGGCACACAACATTTTCTTGCCATGTGGAGTATATATTTTAAATTATTCTTGTAAAATCTTGTTTGAAATTAATAGACAGCAGTACATTGTATTAGGAAAGGGGAATGCATCATGTATAAGGGCATGTCCAACGCCGACCATCAAACATGTTCTCACACCCTCTCCTTCCTTCTGTCGCCGACGCATGGAACCAAGGAGAGCATGTCAGAGATGGAGGAGGCAAACGTGCTGGAGGATCCGAGGATCATGCTCGCCCGAAAGATCATCTCGGCTATGCGGCAAACTCACCGCGTCAAAGCGGAAGAGGCCAAGATGTTGTGCTTGAATGTGGCCTCTTTGGATGCAGGCGCAAGAATGATCGTGCAATCCGTCCTCTACCAAACGTTGCAGCGGCGGAAAGATTAGTTAATAGCGGCAGGCAATGAGGACACGGCGGAGGCTACCTACATGGCGGCAACGACACCTTGATCTGGAGCAGATCGCTGGGATTGTCGGTCCGACAGGGAAGAAAATTGCACGGGCTAATGTTCTTTTGGATTCGGGGACGTAAAAACTAAGCATACTTGCCACTTTTTGGCCGTGATCGAGCATGCAATCCGGCGCGGTGTGTGGATTGGACTTTATTGAATTTCAAATTGCCCTCACGGACATATAGGATAGCATTTGATGGATGGTTCCCGTCCCTGTCCGCGGACGGATGCGGGAGGAAATTTGCTAATTGGCGTTGGAGATGCATTTAGGCATTTCTAACTGATCCCTTAAAGTCCATAAGGGAGTAAAAAATTGGTTTTACCCCCTTACGGCGCACCTAGCCAATCCCTAAATGTCATAGTGGAGTAAATTTTTACTCCAACTCTCAATATCCCTCCAAATATCCCAAAATTATCTCACTCGTGCGGCCGTCGAGTAAAACTGGCACCTCTCCTTCTCCCACCCCACGTACCATCCTGTCTCACACGGACGCATCCGCCGCACCCCAACGCTGCCACCGATGACTATCTGTTCGGCCGGAATGGATAGCACGGACCCTTCCCCCATCCCGCCGACCACCACTGTCGGCTTTTCGTCGCTGGAAATCACCACGCATCGCAGCCCATGCCGAAGAAGAGGTTGGGGATAAAAAATCCACCTTGTTCAAGCTCCTCCTCCAACCGCCCCAATGGCCTTCGGGATGGCCAGCGCCTCCCCGGCAACGGCCCATAACCTCCCCCTGGAGCCAAACAAGCTCAGAAGACGTTGGCGGCAGCCGCCGCGCTCGCCGAGGTGGCTGCGAAGAAGAAGAAGAAGAAGAAGAAGAAGAAGAAGAAGAAAAAGAAGAAGAAGAAGAAAAAGGCGAAAGTGGCTCCTCATCCTAGGCTGGCACTTCATGCAACTACTCCGGCGACCCCTAAGGGAACTACTTCGGCGTGGGTGGCGGCCGCAACCGACAACAAGCATCGCGGACACCAAGTGCTTGATTGTAACACCCCAGACACACTCGCCAGTGGTCGTTACTCCTGGCGGGATCCAGACTGGCCCCACACATCAATAGTAGTCTTTTCTTGCATAGTTTGTCCTCAGTCGTGCGCATCGGGACCAACTTCCCAGTCGATCACCCATCTGAAATTATTCTAAGATGAGCACGCTTAATGTTGGAGTTCTTTCTGAATGGGCTCCCGGAAAAGAAGGAATTCCTTATTGGTATGAGTAGTCTATCATCCCTATCGAGTCAGGCTATCACATACACCCCCACTCAGAGGAACCAACATCCTCGTTAGGCCACATGAACGGTCCATCTTGACACATACGTCGATGCATCTAGTCCGGCACATGTGCCATGCCGTGTGCCACGACGGGTCACAAATGTCATGCACAACATGACCGCGGACCTGTTCGCAAATATTCACGTACCCACGAGGGTCGGCTCTGATACCAAATTATAATGCCCCGGACACACTCACCGGTGGTCGTTACTCCAGGTGGGATCTAGGCTGGCCCCACACATCAATACCAGTCTTTCATGTGCACTTTGTTCTCACTCGTGCGCACCCAGGACCAACTTCTCGGTTGGTAACCCATCCTAAAATTACTCCAAGCTAAGCACGCTTAAGTTTGGAGTTCTTTCCTAATGGGCTCCTGGAAATAAGGATTTCCTTATTGATATGAGTATTCTATCATCCCTATTAATCCAGGCTATCACATTGACGAAATGCCTACAAGGTAAAAATAAAAACCTCACATTTGTTGGTTTCCAATAGTGATTGTTGGTGGCCGCTAGTGATGGTTGGTAGTGTTTGTTTTGCTATTTTAGTCCAGAGATGAACACGCTCGAATTCCTCATGTCTTTGGAGTCCTCTGCCACCAATGGACTTGATGAGTTCAACAACGACTTGTTTTGGGATCATTCGGAGGTGAACCAAGACATGGAGCAAGATGTGACCGGGAAATAGGAGGAGGCCAGGGAGGAGGAAGCCAAGGAATAGGTGGTTGTGGAGGTGACCGAAGCAAGCACGAAGGTGCCAAGGTGTCACACTCAAAATTACAACCAAAAGAAGGATATTACTCTTTCTGATGCTTGGTGCACGATCTCCATGGATGCAATGATTGGAATGGATCAAATCAATACCATGTTTTGGGAGAGAATTACCAATCACTACAACACCTCTGTGGATGTGTGATCAGCCATACGCAAGGTTCTCTTGGGTATCGTTGGAGCACCATTCATGACCAATGCAACCGATGGTCCGGCTGCATCAACCAAGTGGACCAACCGAGTGGTGTGCAAGTGGCGTAGTATGGCCCCTACATCCAAGAACTATTCAAGAATAGGAACACCAAGTTCGACCACAAGCCCTTCATGTTGCATCATTGCTACAAAGAGATATACAAGAACGAGAAGTGGATCCAAAAAATCATGGGGGACCATTCCAAAGAGATCGAGGTTGAGCATATCCATTGAGGAGGACGCTGAGGTTGATGAAGATGCCAACAATAGACCGGAAGGAAACAAGACTGCAAATGAAAGAAATAAGAGAAATGCATTCGGTGGCACTTACAAAGAAGAACTTGTGGCAATGATCGAGACCAAGAAGGTGTTGGCGCCCGAACGCAAAGAAGAGAAGATGGCGAGGTTGAATAATCCCAAGGCGTTGGAGGATGAGAAATGGAAGGCCAAGTTGGCGGCCGAAGAGAGAAAGTTGAAGGCAAAGGAGCATAGGCTTGCAATTGAGGAGGAGAGGATTCGTGATTCCAAGAAGGCCGAAAAATGTGCTATCATGTTCATGAATCCAAACACAGTGGATGAAACCACGAGAAAGTATTGGGAGCTCATTCGTGGAGAGATCTTGGAATTCTCTCTTCGTAATGTTGGTGGTGGCTGAGAGGGTGGTGGCGGTGATGGTGGTGATGGTTGTGGCCGAGGGAGGGTGATGTTGATGGTGGTGACCGAGAGGGGGTGGTGTTGATGATGGTGTTGGTGGTGTTGGTGGTGGTGGCCTAGAGGATGGCGGTGGTGATGGTCACCGAGAGGACGGTGGAGTTGATTTCTTTGCCGATGACATAGTTTGAGTGGTGGCCGCCGAGGGGGTGGTGGTAAATTTCATAGGTTGGCTCGATCCACAACATATACATATACTATGTTTGTGGTAATTTTGGATCAACCATTGTGTTTCAAGTGTTGTCTTTTGGGTGAACTTTGCATGTTTTAATTTGGAAAACGCGATGATGAAAATTTGTGTTATTGCGGTTATGATATGCATGTTTTGATTGGCATCTCTCAGAAAAGTAAACATCTTTTATCGCCCCCGCGTCGCTCCTCTGTCCCCCGCGCCACCCTCCTCCGGCGACATGGGGGCACCCTAGCCGCCGCCGGTAGCACTCACCTCCGGCGGCCTCCCCTGCATTGCCGCCGCCGGAGCGCCGACCAGTGAAGCCGTGCGCGAAACCCATGAAGGTGGCAATGGGGCGTATCTAGATCCTAGCACACTCCAGCGCCACCCTCCCCCATGGCGGTTGCTTGCTGGTCCGCGAAGCCGCGGGTGCGCCTTGGCCGTGCGTGCGCCCGAATCCGGCCTCCCCTCATCGGCTTGGCCCCTCCGCGCAGCTCGGGCTTGCCGAGCTCAATCCATGGCGGGCGCGGGCGCCCCCCGCCTCCAGCTGTCGCCCCCACCCCTGCCGGTCCAGCGGTGGATGCAACGTGTCATGGATGCAATCCTGGGCACCCATCCCTGCAGCCCCCTCCCACCGGCAGCGCGGCCAGTCTGTTGTTGGTGCTACTATTGGGCGTGGGACTTGCGCCGAGTTGGGGGATGCGCGTAACTTGTCTCATGCAGGCGCCCCTTCCCCTCCTCCGGCGGCACTTCCTCCTCGAGTTAAGGTGATGGCTCTCGTGCGACGATGACAAGGCTTCAATGGTAGTGGCAGGCAGTGGGCGCCCCGCGACGGGTCCTGCTGGCGCTGCTCCGACCCCGATAGCTTCGCCGTTTACTCCACTAACTTTTAAGGGGTCGGTTAGAAATGCCCTAAGCTGAGCTCTTGTAATACAAATCAGTGTGTGTGAGTTAATTCATATCTACTCGTACTCGTCAAAGGAACTTAATCGTGGCATTCTAACCGAAATGAAAAACTATAAAACAAGTGCTCCCTACGCCTCGATGCATAGGGCGTGTGTGTAGTTCTAGATCATTGATTTGACTAACTAAAAATGTGTTATATTTATCGATATCATATAATTGGATTCATATAAGAATGTAGTAGTTTCTAAATAAGGTAGTATCGTCCGTGGTGCTTGAATTTGTCATGGATGTTCACTTTAGTGCATGAATTGGTTTTAAACTTGATATGGACGTACAAATACGGTGCTAATCTCATTTATAGACATAAAGTGTGCTGATTTGGCACTGTATTTGGCTGACGTGGCATGGGTCCACTTCTAGCAACCAAACAAGATTTCAGTTAAATACCATGTGTCTATGACTACCGGGTCCTGCCTGTCAGTAGAGAGGGAAAGTTGACCTGAAGCGTAGGAGCGACCTGGCTAACCACTCAAAACCAAAGTTTTATGTGGTTAAAACGCCCCTTACTCTTAATGTAATGTGAAGTAAAAATGCTTTTGTTTTATTAAAGGGTTGCACTCGGTGCGGCCCATTTAGCGCATGTTAATTTTTTTTTAAACTGTAAAATGCATATAAGTCATAATCACAGTAATACAAATAAATTTCAAATAGTCGTGTGGTATCAATAATTATAAATGTTGTACATAAAATAAAAATAATAAATTCTTTAAAAATGTTCATGTATTTTAAAAAATATTTATGCATTATCGAAAAACATGCCTATAATTGAAATAATAAATATTAATTACAATGATGTTTGTATAATATTAAATAATGCAAATATTTTAAAAATTACAGTTCAAATATATGAATAGTTATACGCACATTTTATAATTCATAAGTATGTTATTAATTGTTTTGTACAGTTGAAACTAATTCATAATTTAAAATTTCAAATTTAGATATGAATATTCACTCATGGATTATATTTACATTATTCATTATATAAAAATTATGAATGCTAACTATGAGTGAAATTATACACCATTGAATATGCATAAATATTGGTTTATGTTGTTATCCATAAATTTCTATAAATTCAATATAACCATGCATGTATAAAAATATTTGTATTCACTATATATTTATAAAAATTAATAATTTTAAATATAATCAATGATTTTATATTTGAATTGATTGTAGTTACTAAACATTTTTAAACACTCATTGATTTGACTCAAAATAGCATTTTCTAAGTAATACGTGCATACATCTATGTATTTATTTTGTGTGCACATGAATATTTGTAACCCACAACATGGCATAGGCCTGGTTTATAGATTTTTCTTAAATAATACATGTGTTTATTACGATTATAATCTATAGGCGTTTCACATTTTTCTTTAAAAATAATGTGTTCAAAATTAACAGATTTTTTTAAAGAAAAATGTGAAATTATAATTTACACATGTTACTACTCTGTAAATTATAATCACACTAATACACATGCTACTACTTTGTAAATTATAATTTACTGATTTTTTCAAAAAAAATAATATATGCTAAATTGGCAGCACCGTCTGCAGCCCATTTAAGTAGCACATGTCTTTTCCCTTACAATAAGTAAGCGAAATCACCAGTTGGGGAGTACTCATTGCAAAGATCACTCCAACTTCCCTGCTTGCGACAAGTGGCGCGCTGCATGTGCGCCCCTTGTCGCAACCTAAGAGTTTTCCTTTTCTTCGTAGATCCGTTTATTCAAAATGTTTTATCTCTCAAACCATGCGTCCAAATCTCAAACCGCTTTCACCGTTGGATTCTTCGCGTCGAGATCTTCAAAACTAGATCCCATGTTGATAGGTTTTGACAAACTTTTTTTCATGAAAATACCGGACGAAAAAACCGAACCGGGAGCATGAGTTTTTTCTCTTTCCGAAAGTGGCACGCCCGTGCCTCTCACGAAATCACAACTGTGCCTCTCGTGGAAGCAAAACCATGACTCTCGCAGAAGGGAAAAAAAGAAAAAACGTGTTTTTTTTGTTTCCGAAGAGGCACGGCCGTGACTCTCGCGGAAGCAAAACCGTGACTCTCGCGAAAGGAAAACAACAGAAAACGTGTTTTTTTTTGTTTCCGAGAGGCACGGGCGTGACTCTCGTGAAAGCATAACTGTGCTCTCGCGGAAGCAAAATCTTGGTTGCCATGAAAACTCCCTTGGTTTAGTGGCCAACGGTGGTGGCCGGCAATCTTCAAGTCGCATGGTGGAACCCAGAACACTAAAATATTGTTTTGTGCTACAAGTGGACCTCATGCCACGTCAGTTTATTATGGAAGGCATAAGTTCAACCCATCAGGGCATATTTTACGAATCTATACAACCATCAACCAAGCAAGAGATACGATTTCGAAAGCAGAGTACTGAAACCAAAGCAGGTGATACAATTTACCGAAGGTATTATGTATCAGGGAAAAACTCACAAGATTTTGGATGTGAAGGGCACTGTCGGATAACAACCCAACAATGGATCTGGCGATTCACGACAGAGTTGAGGTGAGTATCGGTAATCAATCAGATGAAGAAGGGGATGCAAAGGCATCAGCTTATAGAAACTTATGAATAATTCAATGCTTGAGTACAAAGGAGTTATGGTTCCAAGATGAAGGATCAGAAGCAGAGGCTCTGATCAAAAGATGAGTAAGTTGAATAGACTTAGAGGTGCACCCGATCAAATCTTGATTGGGTAAGAACCAGCTCATATTCGAAACAATGCCTGAGCCGGAAAGAAAATTTCCAAGGATTAATTGATGATCGTGTGCATTCTCACAGATGCTGAATCAACAGGATCAGAATGTTAATCCCAAAGGATTTTAACGAATATCGCTAGACAAATGGAATTAACCAGAAAGCAAGTATGCAAGAATTCCAAGAGCAACAGGTTGTAGAGGATTTTCGGAAGATCAAATAGTATTTCGAAGAGTTTTGTGAACCACATGAACAACTGAGGATGAACTGATCCTCGGTGAGTGCGAGGAATTATTCAAAGGGGGGGTATTCATGGGGCAAAGAACTGCAAGGCAGTAAGCTCAAAGGATTCTCAAAAAATAGAGAACTTCGGGGCATCTTGTAATATCAGAAGCAACTAGGGAGGAAGGTACAAGCGGCAAGGATGTTGTTCAAGGGGATTATCGGTGGTCAGGAACTGCAAGGCAGTTGGTACAGGGTCTCGAGAAACATCGAGGAGTATCCGCAGAATCTTCTGGCGAAGCAAGCGATCATCGACAATGTCGAGGCTCTCAGGGAGGAAGTGGGTACGAGAACCTAATGTCAGAGTTTAGTAAAATGGTTAACCCGAATAGAAGAGAGATCAGAGTCCCAGAGTATAGACGAGGAATAAAAGATCCTAATACCACCCAATGGCGACGTGGGCCCGTAAGCCACACAGCCATGTTAGTAAAAGTTTTTCAGTGACTAGACTCAACTTCGGCCAAGGAGTTGGAAAGGGGGCTACCTACAGGCAGTCGGCTCTGATACCAACTTGTGACGCCCTCGATTCAATCATACACTAATCATACACGCAAATGTGTAGGATCAAGATCAAGGACTCACGGGAAGATATCACAACACAACTCTAGACACAAATTAAAATAATACAAGCTTTATATTACAAGCCAGGGGCCTCGAGGGCTCGAATACATAAGCTCGAAAACACAAGAGTCAGCGGAAGCATATCTGAGTACAGACATAAGTTAGACAAGTTTGCCTTAAGAAGGCTAGCATAAAAGCAACATCGATCGAAAAGGCAAGGCCTCCTGCCTGGGAGCCTCCTAACTACTCCTGGTCGTCGGCGTCCTCCACGTAGTAGTAGGCACCCTCGGGGTAGTAGTAGTCGTCGTCAAATGTGTCATCTGGCTCCTGGACTCCACCATCTGGTTGCAACAACCAGAAAGAAGAAAGAAGGTGGAAAAGGGGTAGCAAAGCAACCGTGAGTACTCATCCAAAGTACTCGCAAGCAAGGATCTACACTACATATGCAACATTATCAAAGGGAGGCTGTATATGTGGACTGGGCTGCAGAAATGCCAGAATAGAAAGAAGGCCTAGTCCTATCGAAGACTAGCATCTTCTGGAAACCACCATCTTGCAGCAAACAGGAGGGAGTAGAGTAGCATAAAGTAAAGTAGTAGTAGTGTTATCAACCTCGGCCAGAGATCCTTTCTCGCTCCCTGCGAGAAAGAAATCCCAGAGCCGTACTATCCAATTATCATCACAATCCAATTCTCATCACCATCCAATTCTCATCACAAGTATCCAGTTCTAGTTGTATCGATCGGGATACAACTCCAAGTGTTCGTTACCGTAGGGCAGGCTATCGATAGATGTTTTCTTCCCTGCAGGGGTGCACCAACTTACCCACCACGCTCGCTTAACTCCGGCCGGACACACTTTCCAGGGTCATGCCCGGCCTCGGCCAAACAATACGCCGCAACCCGACCTAGACTTAATAGAGAGGCCAGCATGTCGGACTAAACCTATGCCCCCAGGGGTCATGGGCCATCTCCCCGGGAACTCCTGCACGTTGCGAGGGCGGCCGGTGAGCAGACCTAGCTACCTCCTTCAACAAGGCAGGCGCTTACGCAGTCCAACCCGGCGCGCGCCGCTCAGTCACTGACGTCTATTAAGCTTCGACTGATGTATACGATGCAGAACGCCCATACTATGCCCACGTGATGGTTAGTGCTATCAGGCCAGAGGCCCCTCGGATCAAATATCCAAATCGTAGTGGATTAGGAACGCGCGGTAACAAGCAGAGACTCACGAAAGATGTGACCCCGTTGCCCCGTCTCGAGGACTTGCGGCAAGGGCTAGGAATGCCCGGCCACGCCTCGTAATTATCTCGCGGGCACCCTCCAGGTCAACCCGACTCCACATCACTCGCAATTAAGCTCGCGCGGGTACCCCTCAGGGTCGACCTGTCTTTCCAAGTAACAGTGGTAAAGTCCAAGTATCCGTGTATCCAAACATTAAGGGGAAAACCCGAGGAATCACCCACGGTGAATTCCACTCGATGTAATCATCAAGGTAAACGTAAGAGGATCCACCCTCGAGGTTCACACTTGAGGGGTTGCACGACAGAGCCGTATCGGAAGTGGTTAAGGAGGAAATCACCCTCGATGACCACGACCGAATAGCTACACTACAGGTTAACATCAGAAGTGCTGTAGAGGTCTCACCCTCGGCACTCAATAGTAACACTGCAGAGTCGAGCAACGAAGGGGCGTGATGTGACGTGAGGTGTCGGGTTCTGGTCTTCGATCCCGTTGATTGGGTCTTCTGATAATCCAGCGGGGCAGTCGAGTCAAGTGGGGGGGTCACTGATGGGTCTCTAACCAACCTATACTAAGCAGTTTAGGATAAGCAGGTAAGGTACAACAGTAGGTACAAAAGCAGGCTATGCATCAGAATAGGTGCAAACAATAACAGTAGCAAAATCTAATGCAAGCATGAGAGAATGGAATGGGCGATATCGGGATGATCAAAGGGGGGGGGCTTGCCTGGTTGCTCTGGCAAGGAGGGGTCGTCGTCGACGTAGTCGATCACAGGGGCGACATCGGTCTCGGGGTCTACCGGAGAGAAGAGGGGGAAGAAACAGTAAATATAAAGCAGACATAGCATCACAAAGCGTAACATGGCAATATGTTGTGCTGGGTGTGACCTAACGCATGGCTACACGACATAGGTGAAGGGGGAATTCAACCGGGAATGTATTCCCGGTTCTGGGCCTATGTCAAACAGATGACATGAGGGGGAATGTTCCATGTTCAGATAGTTAGAGGCTTCTGACAGGTAAACGGACCGCATATTTGGATTGTCTCATTTTTCTGGGCGTTTTTCATATATAAACTTTTACGATCCGAGCTACGGTTTAAAAGTTACGGATTTTCAAAGTTTAAACCAATTTCTGAATTATTTGAAAAGCAGAAAAGGTTTATTGCATTAGCAGTGAAGTCAGCACTGCGTCAGCTCTGCTGACCAGTCAAACTGACAGGTGGGACCCACCTGTCAGCCTCTCTGTCTAACAGAGGCTTAACTAAACTAACAGGGTTAGTTAGGGGGCGTGGGCCCCAGCAATCAGTGACTAGTTAGTACTAACTAACTAACTAATTTAACTAACGTTTTAAGTAATCGTTTTTATTTAGAAAAACGTTTATTTAACAAAATATGCGATGGGGCCCGCGTGTCAGAGACACTGTGTGCCCAGTCAGCACAGTTGACCACGGTCAACGTGGTCAACTAGGGCCAGGGGGCCCACGGGCAGTGACCCAGAGGCGGGGCCCAGGTGTGCCACGTCGGCCGCGTCAGGGTTTCGCCGCCGGCGACCAAAACAGTGGCGGGGCTCGCCGGACTTCGCCGGGAATCGCGCACAGGGGGTCATTTGGCCCGGGACTTGGCGCGTTCGAACGAGGAGACGAAGCCGCGCTGCATGGTGTGGTCGGTTGGACGCGGGGGTGATCGGAACTGCGTCGGCGACGAGTGGAGGCGGCGGTGGGGTTCGGGACCTCGTCGGGATCGGCGTTGCAGTGCGTGTTTTGGCGAACGAAGGAGCTGGGCGAGGTCTACGGCGCTCCAGGAGCTCGTCGGAGCTACTAGCTCGAGCGGAGGAGCTCGGTGGCGAGCCCTACGACGGCAATGGCGGACGGCGGAGCTCGGCTTGCGGGCGAGCTAGCTACGGTGGAGGCGGAGACGCGCGAGGAGAGGGAAAAGGGGGCCGGAGCTCACCTTGGGGGCACACGGTGGCCCGTTGGGTGACTAGGAGCAGCAGTGGTGTGGATTAGGGGCGGCGGCGTTCGTCGGAGCCGAGGGCGAAGGCGAGGTCGTGGCGGTGCGGCGGGGCCGTCCCGGTCCGTGCGGCTCGGCAGGGCGGATGTGGAGGTCGAGGCAGCGCCTGGGGGCACGTCGGAGAGGGCCGGGGACAGCGGTGGCCGCGGGATCAACCGACGCACGACGATGGTGGCGCTCGGGAGGAGTGAGCGCGTGAGGGAGAGGGGAAAGGTGGATCTGGGGGAGGAGAGGCGCAAGTGGGAGTGGGGAGCTGACGAGGCCAGGAGGCTCGGCCTTATCCCCTCGGCGCGAGCAGCGGGGTGGCGAGGCGGTCGGGCGGCGACCGCGCGGGCGCGCGCCTCGGTCGGGTGAACAGGGGAAGGGGACGACCGCGGGGAGGAGTGGGCTGGGCTGTGCACTATAGCAATGGGCTACAAGTGCACAGTAGTAGCTAGGCCCTTTTCTATTTCCTTTTTTTTTACAGAGAGAGAAAGGGAATTATTTGGCCAACTATTTCACTTAGCAAAAATTTGGGAGGTGTCCCATTAAATCCCTGGTGATCATAGACAGTGCCACAATTATTTTGGAGACCAGAAGAATTCATTTGGAATTTTTCAAAAATAGGATAGCATTTAAAAATGCTGAATTGGTGCTGTTATAATTGCTAATGTTCATCTTTGCACCAAAGTGATGTTGTGTTCCTTAACAAATATTTGTTATGGAATTTTTGACAGATGATGAACATTTTTCCGGCAACTTTTGATCAACTTCAGACTTCACTTGAATTTGAATTGACTGGAATTTCAAATAGGATATTGGACAAAGGTGATTAAGCACTGTTTGGGTAAATAATTAGCTTAATCACAGAGGGTTACTATAGCATGATACTGAGGGTGTTACAACTAGTTTGGTGTATTTTTCAAGTTCATGCACGAATGTGAACATCCATGGCAAATTTATGCACCACTTGTGATATTACCTCTTTCTAAATATATTTTTGATTACATATAATACATATCTAGCTAGTTAAATTGATGATCTAGAACTACGCAGAATTGCCTTATGCACTGAGACAGAGGGAATATGTAAGGGTCACTTGTTGTCCGCTTGGATGTTTTTTCGTTGGTGTTTTTCAAATGATTGGTTGTCTGGCAAACATAATTCATCCGCCCAAGCACCGGCCGAATGTACACCGACTCTATAACATATCCAGTGACAAAAAAGTATTGCGACTCAACAGCGATGGTATATCAGTATCAAAACTTATTCAGAGCGCCAGAACAAAGTCGACAAACAGCAGGCTACCAAAGGGAACAGAGCAAACATGGCGTCGAGAACATTCATGGGGGAACAGAATGAACATCCGCGTCAGTATTATTCATGGGGGGCAGAAGCAAAAGGTGGCATTGGAAGGCAGAGATAATTTGTATGTTCTATATCATAGAGATACTTCGTTCCATGTCTAGTTCACATGTTGACACGTCGAAAGTGAGCCATGGTCTGCATTAGTTCTTGCCCATCATGGCTCTGTCCTGCTGCCTCAGCCTCTCGCCTTCGCGAGAAAGATAGCCCTGGAATTTCTCCTGCCAAAATGAAAGCAAGAATGATTACACCTCAGCCACCGGTTAGCAACTGCTCACAAGTTCTGTAACAGTGGTAGCAATGCTAACATAAGTGAAGGAGCAAAAGAAATCATGTGCGTACAAGTAATCAAACTATCACAGTATATATATGTGTGTGTGTGTGTGTGTGTAATCATCACGAGGATGCACTCTATAGACTACACATTGCAATTTCCCATACATTAATCGCGCTGAAATACCTTTGAAAAGGATCACTTGAGATAGCGTATGAAAAGAAGTTACTTAAGAAGTACAATTCACATCTCAGTATTCACTAGGCTTGGTTTTATGGGGCATCCCAAGGAGAGGTGACTACATGAGCATTATGTTGGTTCCAAGGGAATATGACTAAGACTTGTGGCTTAGGGTAAAAACAATAAGATTAAAAATGAAATATACAGAGGCATACAAGGAAGGAAGAGGTAGATAAAATAATTTCCAGCTGCTAAGAAACTGGATCTTGTTTTTATTGTTTAAAGAAGAACATTATAAGACGTCAGAAAACGCAATTTTGCATCCAGCTATATACTGAACTTAGAAATCCCAAAAGGTCAATAGTAAAGAGCTAGAAATTAACATAATCGGTACAGACAAAAACCAAAATAATGTCATAACTAGGAACCAAAAACATACCAAATTGCATATAGCAAAGGTATATGTGCCATTTTAAAAGACAGCATCTAGAATATAGTGTATTAAGATGCCTAGTCCAATGTGAGTACACAAGTCCTCAGTATTTCAACCAAAATACACCAACACTGAACTTGAAAAGTATATATCTTAATGAATTTCTTTTACAAACAGGTAAAGCAACCCATTATACAGTAGTGGGTGACATAACAGAAACTCTGCAGTCTTAAACAGCTATACTGACAAATGGGCAAAGCAATCCATTAAGCAGGAAACGGTAGACATAACACAAACTCCACTCTCTCAAAACATCTATACAAAGAGGAACCTATTATGGCAAAGAACACATAGCAACTTTGCCATCATAAGGCATGTTTAGCTTTTCAACGCTGTTACTTATTGGAAATCTTGTATTATTACCCACTTGACCAGTCCATCACTATTCAATTCGATATATACCCGTTACCGCAATCTGCAAATTATGTGGGTATACACCTAACACTATATCAAAACAGGACATATAGTTGAGCTGCAACTCTTGCTATCATTAACGCTAATGATAGCAAGAAGTAAATGCGCCTTGCACTTTGCATGTTACACAAATCAAGACCCGGTAAGTTACAACATTAGCCTGATATGTTGCACAACCATGTGCGTAGCCTCCCAAAAAACTCTGATTACGGATAGCACCAAAGCATGAAGAGACGACCCCTTTGCTTGATTACAACAACGTTTGCTACTTTGCTGCTATGTAGTGCATCATAATGTCGGTTCTGACATGCAATCTATGATTTTTTACATCCCGTGAAAATAGACGATTACTCGAACCGAAAAACATATTCTGACTTTGGTGTCGCTACAAATTGGGAAACCAGGTCTTGTCCTCTGAAATAGTAAGATATAACCGAAACCAGTAGACAGCATGACTAATTAATTGTGATGTGCAACTCCGGTCCTTGAAAATTGAAACCAATCTATCTAGAACTAGCAACGGGGTAGGCTGGAAGGAACGCCAACCCCTACCGGGAGGGAGGCGAGCGAGCCGCCAGATCCACAGTCCAGCGGGCGCGCGCAGCAAACGGATCTAAGTTGATCTACCGGGGCGGACGCGCGGACCAAGCGGCCAACCGGCCAAAACGACCGCGGCCGTCGGGCGGAGGTGGGGGGGGGTCGGTGACGGGGTTTCGGGAGGGAAGGGGTTGGTTTACCTTGCCGCCGAAGAGGAAGATCCCGGCGAGGCCGGCGGCGCCGACGCTGCCCCAGATGACGACCGTGGAGGAGAGCAGGGACCAGTTGCGGTAGATCATCCTCGCTTCTTCCGCGGCGGATTGGATTTGGATTTGGATTTGGATTTGGATTTGGATTCGGGGGAGATCGGAGCAGAGACCGCAGCAGGTTTGGGGAAGGGGAAAGAGAAAGAGGAGGAGGGATGGCCACGCCGAGGTCTGTCTGTCTGTTGTCAGCTCCACGGCCCGGCCCAACATGAAGGGCTGGCCCAGCATCCATCGTGAGTCCAATGCACTCCCTCAAAAAAAAAACTTAACGAGGCCAATGCATCTAAAGCGGAAATGGTCGAAATTGGGTGCTCTCATATTTTCTTGGCACAAGCTGAAATGAATACATAGAGTCTAGGTACAAATGGTTCTGGGAAATTAAACGGATCAAATGCGATGCGCACATGGAGATAGAAGCAAGTGTACACCGGAACTGAAAGACCTCTTGAAACACAAGGAAACCAACAAAACATTCAGCTTTGGCAACACAAGAAACTTGAAGGCATCAAGCAACCAAATTACATTGACATAGTAGCGCAGCTCAAACTCCGATGGCATACTCATGGTAGTAGACTAGAGTTAGGGATGGCAGTGGGTACCCATTACCCATGTACGTATCCTGCGGGTAAAAACTCTATTAGGACAAGGGTATGGGCCAAAATAATATCCATGGGTACATAAATAGGACAAATTCATACCCATCGGGTATAGTGGGTACGTGTATGGTTTAGTATAACCCATACACATGTACCCATGAACCCGCATATATTCTGACAAATAGGCTTTATATATTATTTATTCATATATTAAACAAATTATATATGTACATAAATCCCGCAGCCCTAATTAAAAAGACCTCATCATGCATGTTATGTTGATCTACTAATTTATCTCTCGTTGTTCGCTCATGTTGTTGATTCCTACTATTGACATGACCCAGGGCCTGGGCCTGGGGCTTGATCCCCAATTACTTTGCTTGATGCCCAACTACTTATAAATGTTCAAATGAAGTTTTGTTTTCATATTCCAGTTTCTCATGAGGAGGGCTTCCAAATAAGACCCATTTTGAATACGGCTTGACAAAATTTGATAGTATGAACGACCGATAAAATTACGGAAACACTAACGCCCACACGTGTGGGCGTTATCCAACTCGCCCACATGCCTCGATCGTCTCCAATGCCTTTTGCACGAATCTTGGCACGAAAAGGTGAATTTGGTGTGTCACGTAGGACGGGGCTGGTGTGTGGGTGTTAGAGAGTTTGCCCACACGCTCGCACCATGCTGTTTGCCAGCTGCGCTGTGTGGGCGAACTAGTTTCTGCCCACACAGTCAGCCACCTACTTCATGCGCGTGTGGGCGAACTGCTTTTCGCTCACATGACACTCCTACGTTGTTGATGGCAACTGCAGTTAGGCGAACGTGGCAACTAGGTAAACACACATGGCAACTGTGATTTTTTGCTAGATGGCAACTGTAGTTGCGCGTACGTGGCAACCAGATAAACACACATGGCAACTGTGATTAACAATACATGGCAACTATGGTTTGGACCACACGTGGCAACTAGGTAAACACACATGGCAACTACTGTTTGACCATATGTGGCAAGTAGTTAATCACACACGGCAACTACGGTTTGATTACACGTGGCAACTACCATAAATTAGACATGGCAACTACAGTTTTTTTTGCGAGGTAATACGTTTCTCATTCATAAAATAAAGATCCGGTTACAAGACACGTAATCACCGACATTACAGTACTGAAAGGATAGGATAATCCTACACAAAAAACCAGCGCCTGTTCCTCTCCTTCGGCATCACCGAAGTGACCACCAAGAGAGAGAAGACAAATCACCTCTTCATCCGAGCTCGACGCGGCTCCATCGTTGATCTGCAGCTTTACGGACCTCCAAAGTAGTTTGTCAAAAGCAAAACCATTGCCGTTGAAAGAATCAGACCGGGGCAACGTGTCCCCGGACACGCCATCGAACTCCAGACCTGACATCCCCGCACAACTACAACGTCGGAGGAGAAACCAGAGCTGTCAGCCTCCAACCACACACCCAGCACAGGATGCACCATCTTCCAGCTGTCAACTGCGCAGGCCGTCGTCTGCGCGTACTCCCGGACGACAAAACCTCCCTACTCCACCATGACGTCGGAGACAACGCCACAACAACGGGGACAGAGCAGAAGGAGAGACACACCTGATGGAGTCGCCACCACCGCCTCGTCGACACCATCCATGAACCCTGACTTCGCCGATCTGAAGGATCAGCAAACACACGATGCCATCAACTCCGAGACGCCGCCATGAAGGACACCGCCGGTGTGGGAGTGGAGCTGAGGCAGATTTATTCGTCCGGACGCCGCACCCACCACCCCAACGACGCACCACGACATACAAAACCAAAACCTAACTACAGAGCGGAGGAACGGGGTCCCCCCTCCCTCCCGCCGCTGGAGCAGCAGACGGAGGGAGAGGGGACCAACGATCGCGCCGGTGAAGATCAGTGGTAAGCTGGTCGCCTGCCTGGTTGCCGCTCCTGGCGGCTAGGTCAGGGAAAACAATTGGGGGATCCCAACAATTTGTTTCATGACAACTATAGTTAACCAAAACAGATAGAGTTGACATGCTTTTACAACTACACTTGCCATTCCGGATAACTACATCTGTCAACCAGGATGGCAACTAATTCGTCATCCTGCGGTGTACCTAACGTAGCTGCGCCAGGACGTGTGGGCATTTTTGCTTCGTGCCACACGCGCGAGATGGAGTTGAGTAGTACTTGTTGGCGTGTGGCATGAAGTAGCCGTGCCCACGTGTGGGAAATTCTAATGTCCGTCCACACACAGCCCGTGTGGGCTGCCTCCTGCTCACACCACACACGGTGTGTGCACGCATGTCGAATATACCACACGTGTGGCAGTTATCGGCGTCCTAAAATTACGATTTTATACATATGACCGACAAAAAAATGACTATATATATAACTTGGTAGAAAATCTCAAGTTTCAGTTGAAACCTCATAAGTTTCAATGATCGAAACTTAAAACTTACTGCGCCATCATGTGAGATCCAACTACTTCACGAATTGCGAGGCAATCGAGCGACTGAGCAGAGCTTGGCAGGTGCGTGCCCGTGTGAATTTCCGAGTCTCAGTCCCCAGCAATATTGAGCCTAGTGCTTAATGGAATTTTGTTCCATAGTCAAAAAAGAAAAGGTTTGAATCAATCATAACCTGTACGTTCTGCTATCTTTACCTGTATAACTTTCTTGAAAGCTCTAGGAGGTGGCTCAACCAAACCAAGATCGGTTCCAGGATACGAATTTATCACCTTTTCTTTTTGATGGAACAAATTTATCACCTTAATCATGCAGGAAGCATCGACAAGTTCCTTCTTTAGGGGACAAGTTCCTTTTTAAAGCATCGATCTATTATCACATTATTAGTCATGGTGTAACCGTACAATGGAAAGAGCGGACCTGTCTGTGTCTTGGCTGGCATCAACGAGTATAAGGCGTTTGATGTGCTTTCTGTGCACGAGACAAACGAGCCCGTGGTGCACAACCGGCAAAGCATCCAGGCAAAGGAAAAACGAAAGCGGAGGCCGCGCGCATACGGTGTGGATTACGTAGGGCAGGCAACGCAACCCGATGCCAAACGAGCTGGTCCATCGGGTGCTCATCACATTGTTTTTGGAGATCTCTCATACGGCTAGTCAGGAATAGATTCTTTTACCACTACTATTCTTTCACCTAGTCAGAGTAAATGTTGCTATTTGTAATTCAAAGCTCATCACATTGAATGAAATATTCGATTTATAAACTTTTCCGCCGCCACCTCCCTTCATCCAACAACGCCGCCAGCACCCTCCCGCCGCCGCACCTTCCTCCCCCTCGCCGCCTCATGAGGCACCGTCGGGCAATGTCCGCATGGCTCCGGGAAGGTGGTGGCGGGGCCCTTCTCCGGCTGGCCGCGGATGTGTGTGGTGGTGCGTGGCCTATGAATCGGGTGCGGATCTGGCAGGCAGGGTAGAGTGGCGAGGTCGGGTGTACAACAACGGCTCACGGTGCCGGTGTGGCTTGGCTTCGGCCTGAGGGTAGGGCATCGGCCAACGGCTGTTGACCTAGATGCGGATCTGATGGTGGCCTACTCGACAACACGACGGGAGGCCAAGTACGGCTAATCAAGCGACCACACGCGTGGGATCCGGGCCCTTATGCCTGGATCTAACGGTCGCGGCGGCTGTTGCCGTTGTATGGGCAAAGACAGAAATAATGCATCAGCCAATTCCTTTTCTAGGCCCCATTGGAAAAAGGAGCAAAATCATTCTATCCTATCCTGTTCACGGATAGGTTGTGCACCAATGCTATCTTTATTACCCTGTATGTATAATTTGTGGGGTCATAGGCTTTCTTGAAAGCTTCTTAGCAGGTGGCACAACCAAACAGAGATCGAATCCCGGAGATGAATTTATCACCTTAATCATGAAGCATCGATAAGCTCTTTTTCAAAGCATCGATCTATTTATCTCTAATGAAAAGAGGGACTGTGGTATCCCCAGCCCACCAGGGTTCAAATCCTGGTGCTCGCATTTATTCCTGGATTTATTTCAGGATTTTCGGCTATGCACATTCAGTGGGAGGAGACGTTTCCGTCGACGACGAGGCGCCTACGGTGACTTCGTAAATCTCAAGATGATATGCCGGCTCAGTCTTTCGGAGGTGCTCATAGGGGTATGATGTGCATGTGTGCGTTCATAGGGATGAATGTATGCGTGTGTATATATAAGCGCTTGTGTCTATACTGATGTTAAAAAAAATGGAAAGAGCGGACCTGTCTTGGCTGTAAAGTATGAGACGTTTTTTTATGTGCCTTTTGTGCACCAGATGAACGAGCCATACCGGCAAAGCATACCGGCAAACAAAAACGAAAGCGGAGGCCGCGCGGATCAGATGTGGATTACGTGGGTCATGGGCACGCAAAGCAACACGATGCCAGACGAGCTGGTCGGGTGCTCGATTGATTTTTGCAGTGAAACTTTCTTCATGTTTAATCATGACAGTAAGACAAACATTAAAAATGATAAAAATTACATTCACACCCGTAGACCATAATGATCTGGGCATTACAACGGGCCCTAAATATTGAAAGATGTCATCGCAAGGAGCTAAAAATATTGAAACAGTTTATAATTCACAACTTCGTTACAAAAGCATTAGAAACTTCGTACGTAAATGTTTGCATGCAACAACACTAGTGAGATCTAATGGAGGGAAGTAAAAAATAGTGCTCCCTCTGTCCCGAATTAGTTGACTCATATTTATCTACATATGGACGTACAAACACAATTGAATGTTCAATACACCCATATCTAAACAAATCTAAGTCAACTATTTTAGGACGGCGGTTTGCATTTCTTTCTTTGTATAATATTTTCCTCTGCCCTGGGAATAAGTGCCACTTGTAGAGAATTAACGATGCGTGCGTAGCTACCAGCGTAGACATGAACTCAATATCCGAGCATGATAATATGTTGAAAGATAAATCATATTTCTATTTAAAAGTTCTACAAAAGCTCTACGTACTAGTCCCCCATTTCAAAATAAGTGTCGCTGATTTCGTACAAGGTTGTACTTTATTTGGAATTGCGCCACACCTCCAAGTTTGTAAGATTTCTGTACAATTAATATGTAGCAATAACATTGCTCACTTCATGTCAGAACCATGAATAGTGTACATTGTATGATCAATCATCCTCTCGATACATTTTGTAAGGACTAAGGATAATCAACTTTCTTTCCATGTTGTGTATTTTTAGTTGTTCTTGCAAATTCTTGTTTGAAACTAAAGGCAACAATGCCACATAATATGGATGCAGAAATATAAGATTAAAAAAAGATATGGAGAGATAGTGTCGGAATTATTGATCTTTAGCCTATTTTGTTATTTTCAACAATTCCTAGAAAATCCAGAGGCCCATATTGGCCATTCATGCTTGACAATGAGAGTGTGAAAAGGTTAGTCTCAACCCGCTAGTGGAGGGTGTGGTAGACAGCATATAAGATGGGTTGTTACACACAACACTAAGAGTTCGAGAAGAGTTCTAACAAAAGAGTTTGAGCAGAGGACACATACACGTGTAATCCTCCTCCGCTGCCGGCCTTGCCTGTGCGACGTGTGAATTGATCGAACTAGAATCAATGCCACATGTACGCGTTGTCTCACTGGTGGAAAAAAGGCCTTTGGTCGCGGTTCGCAACTGCCATTAGTCGCGGTTGCGCAACCGCGACCAAATAAGCGCGACTAAAGCCCCCCACCTTTAGTCGCGGCTGCTTAAGAACCGCGACTAACGGCCCGTCCACGTGGGCGCCAGGCGGCCGTCGGGGCGGAGGACCTTTAGTCGCGGTTCTTCTGGCCAACCGCGACTAAAGGCCGCCACAGGTTTAGGGTTTTAGCCCCCCCCCCCTAAACCTGTTTTCTGTTTAATTTGTATTGTTTTATTTCTTTTGTGCTTTATTTTAATTTTGAAGGAGTTTCATATATTCTACGGTACTACATACATGCATATGAATGTACAATTTCAAATAAATTTGAAATTAGAACCAAAAAGAATTCAAGAGGAATATACAATATATATTCAATATCATCGGATGACCATATACAATTTTGAACAAGTTTCCATACATGATTTAATGCATATAAAGTTCTACGTCCTCGTAATAGTGTTCTCCTTTAGGATGGAGGACTTTCCTGCTGAACCATCCAGCTAGTTCCTCTTGAAGTGGTCGGAAGCGAGCTTCTGGACTAAGCATCCACCGGAGGTTATTCCTCTGAGCATTGGTATCACTCGCAACCCGCTCAGAGGTGTATCTCCGGATCATCTCACAGACATAGTATCCACATAGATTGGTCTCCGGTGGCTGAATATCCCCAGCATTCTTAGCCTTTAACATTTTGAATTCTAGCTCTTTTTTGAATTCACCGACCTTTGTATCTACGAACCGTCTCCAAACCCTACGAGGCAAAGAAAATTAAATGAACAAGAGAGTTATTAATTAGTTACTTGATATTAGGAAATGAACGAAATAGGCCGATCGATATAGAGCGCAAATGAATGAAAATAATTACTTCTGCAGCATTCTTCTCATGCCGCCCCAAAGCTTTGGATCCATATTCACAGAGTCGTGGACGAGACATTCTGAGGTGTTAACTTTAATTACTAGCAGAATCCAGTGGAACCCGCGGACACGATACATGCACAGTACGTCATGCATAACTCATCGATTAGCCGGCCACATACCATGCATGGAGTAAACAAAAGAGAATGTGCTCAAGACAGAAACACTCACTCAAAATGGTAAGGAAATAGAATATCACTTTTGAGTTCCTGCTTTGTAAGAAAGTGCCACAGGTCTGCCTCCACGTCGGCGGGGTGACGCTCCAACACATGTCCATTAACGATGTGTGGGTCAATGAACCCAACATCATGGATGTTCCTTACTCTGCATTCCTTAATCTTCATTCTGCATGTATAATAGCGGACACAACAATATAGTTAGGACATATATATAGTGCAGGCAATATGAATGAGATGGGGTAGAAATTAATAAATCACTTACAGAACGTAGCAACTGATGATAGATTTATCGAGCTCGCGCAGATTGAAAAGCTGGAACAATTCACTCAGTTCAATTTGTACATAGTAATGTTTGAAGTGATGCTCATGTCTAACTTCCGCACAAATATATTCTTTGGCGTTTTTATTTTTTATGTAACCCTTGTACCATTTCAGCAGACTTTTCATTTGTGGAGGTAGATCCTTTTCCTGCGCAGGCTCGACGAGAGGCCCATTCTTGACATATGTAATTACTACCTCCTTCACTGGCGCCTCATCAAGGCCTAACAGTTCACGAAGAGTAATACCTAAGTTGGCCGCTTGTTCTCTGGCACTCGTTACAGTCAATCCCTGTGCTGCCGCAGCTTGTATGATCTCGGGGGCATCCGGACAGAAGGCTTCCACTATAAGCGGGGCAATCGATTGTTTACTTTGTTCCCCGAGCTGGGCAACTTGTTTCCCGCTTTTTTTACTTTCGGCCTTGTCCCGCTCTTTGTTCTCCTTGAACATGAGTGCCTGCCTGCGAAGTTCACGTGCATAGTCGTTAGGCAGATTCTTCGCGGCTTGGGACGGTGTGCTCAAAAATGACTTAGCCCACTTCTTTTGCTTATCAGAAAATACTGGCTTGGGCTCGGGCTCTCTTTTCTTCTTGCAGTCCGCCTTCCATTTCTCCAAATCAGCAGCCGCGGCCGCGTCGACTTCCTCGGCACTACGTTCCCAAGGCCTTGTGGGGAGAGGCTTCAGTGATGGCTCCGGTACCTTTGTGGTCTTAGGTACATAAGGGTCCGGGTTAATAATCCAGGACTGCTTCTGCTTCTTTGCCGGAGGTGGATTGGGGGGCGGCGTCTGATCACCCGCCGGACGAGGACTGGGGGGCGGCGGCTGATCACCCGCCGGACGTTGTGGACTGGGGGGCGGCGTCGGCTGACGTGACGGAGGTGTAGGTGAACCGCCACCACCACCACCACCACCACCACCGCCACCGCCACCACCACCACCTCTCGAAGGGGAACATATTGTGTAGAAATACATGACCGAGAACGAAAATCTCTTCGACTAGGTGAACCAGGAGGTGCGTCATAATATTGAAGAAGGATGGCGGGAACACCAACTCGAAACTGACAAGACATTGGATCACATCGTTCTGTAACCGTGGTAGAACTTCTGGATTGATTACCTTCTGAGAGATTGCATTGAGGAATGCACGTAGCTTCACAATGGCTACTCGAACATTTTCCGGCAGGAGCCCCCTCAAAGCAATCGGAAGCAATTGCGTCATAATCACGTGGCAGTCGTGAGACTTCAGGTTTTGGAACTTTTTCTCCGCCATGTTTATTATTCCCTTTATATTGGACGAGAATCCAGACGGGACCTTCATACTGCTCAGGCATTCAAAAAAGATGACCTTCTCTTCTTTGGTCAGAGCGTAGCTGGCACGACCTTGAAACCATTCCGGATGCCGGTCATCAGGGTCTTTCAAACGTTGCTGGTCCTGCCGTGCTTCCTTTGTATCATTTGTCTTCCCATACACGCCCAAGAAGCTTAGGAGGTTCACGCAAATATTCTTCGTAACGTGCATCACGTCGATTGCAGAGCGGACATCTAGGACTTTCCAATATTCTAGCTCCCAGAATATAGATTTCTTCTTCCACATGGCTGCGTGCCCGTCAGCTCCCTTCGGAACTGAATGTCCGCCAGGACCCTTTCCAAAGATGACTTTCAAATCCTTGACCATATCAAATACCTCAGCACCAGTGCGTTCCGCAGGCTTCGGCCGGTGATCTGCCTTGCCGTTGTAATGCTTGCCCTTCTTTCTTACTGGATGAATTTTCGGTAGCAGGGACATAAGTCGCGAAGCTGTAGGAACCGCGACTAATGGGACCTTTAGTCGCGGTTCTGGAGGTGAACCGCGACCAAAGGCCTGGGCCCAGGGCGCTCGGTGGCCAGCTGGCGCACGTGAGGGTCTTTAGTCGCGGTTGGCCAGGACAACCGCGACTAAAGGCCTTCGGGCACCTTTAGTCACGGTTTGCCAGGCCAACCGCAACTAAAGCCCCTCCCCTATATATACCCATCCAGCAGCCAACACTTAGCCATTTGGAGCCATTCTCTTCACAAGTGGGTGTAGGTTTGCTTTTGGTTCCTCTTATGCACATAAGGTGTTTGATGAAATGCCCCAAGAGCATGAAACAAACATGACATGAAGTGTTGGAGCCACACTCCTCGATCGCGGTTAGCAACTTGATGAACCTTTGATGTGTCATTGATAAAATATGCATGTGTGCAGTTCATTGTTTAATTTATATTGTTTGTAGCTAGTTAGTTTAACAAATGCATGATGGTTAATTATATATTTTATATTATAATAATGCAGATGAATCGGCAATGGATGTACGGTAACCGACTCTCCGGCGAGTTCACTACGGGTTTGAAAGATTTCCTCGTAGTGGCTAATGCGAACAAGCAGGGGGGTTTTGTTATCTTGTCCATGTGTTATCTGTAAGAATCAGAAGGGTTACTCTTCCTCAAGAGATGTTCACATGCATCTGCTTCGGCACGGTTTCATGCCAAGCTATAATTGTTGGACCAAGCATGGAGAAAGAGGGGTTATAATGGAAGAAGATGAAGAAGGGGATGATTTCATCGATGAAAGCTATCTTGCTCATTTCGGTGATACTTTCATGGAGGATGCTGAAGGTGAAGGGGAAGGTGAAGAAGAGGCACGTGATGATCCCGTTGATGATCTTGGTCGGACCATTGCTGATGCACGGAGACGCTGCGAAACTGAAAAGGAGAGGGAGAATTTGGATCGCATGTTAGAGGATCACAGAAAGGCGCTGTACCCCGGATGCGATGATGGTCTGAAAAAGCTGGGCTGCACACTGGATTTGCTGAAATGGAAGGCAGAGGCAGGTGTAGCTGACTCGGCATTTGAAAACTTACTGAAAATGTTGAAGAATATGTTTCCAAAGGATAACGAGTTGCCCGCCAGTACGTACGAATCAAAGAAGGTTGTCTGCCCTCTAGGTTTAGAGGTTCTGAAGATACATGCATGCATCAACGACTGCATCCTCTACCGCGGTGAATACGAGAATTTGAATGAATGCCCGGTATGCACTGCATTGCGTTATAAGATCAGAGGCGATGACCCTGGTGACGATGTTGAGGGCTAGAAACCCAGGAAGAGGGTTCCCGCCAAGGTGATGTGGTATGCTCCTATAATACCACGGTTGAAACGTCTGTTCAGGAACAAAGAGCATGCCAAGTTGTTGCGATGGCACAAAGAGGACCGTAAGTCGGACGGGGAGTTGAGACACACCGCAGATGGAACGCAATGGAGAAAGATCGACAGATGGTTCAAAGATTTTGCAGCTGACGCAAGGAACATAAGATTTGCTCTAAGTACGGATGGCATGAATCCTTTTGGCGAGCAGAGCTCCAGCCATAGCACCTGGCCCGTGACTCTATGCATCTACAACCTTCCTCCTTGGTTGTGCATGAAGCGGAAGTTCATTATGATGCCAGTGCTCATCCAAGGTCCGAAGCAACCCGGCAACGACATCGATGTGTACCTAAGGCCATTAGTTGATGAACTTTTATAGCTGTGGGGTGGTGTCCGTGTGTGGGATGAGCACAAACAAGAGGAATTTGACCTACGAGCGTTGCTTTTCGTAACCATCAACGATTGGCCTGCTCTTAGTAACCTTTCGGGACTGTCAAATAAGGGATACAATGCATGCACACACTGCTTACATGAGACTGAAAGTGTACATTTGCCAAATTGTAAGAAGAACGTGTACCTTGGGCATCGTCGATTTCTTCCGAAAATTCATCCAGTAAGAAAGAAAGGCAAGCATTACAACGGCAAGGCAGATCACCGGCCGAAGCCTGCGGAACGCACTGGTGATGAGGTATTTGATATGGTCAAGGATTTGAAAGTCATCTTTGGAAAGGGTCCTGGCGGACAATCAGTTCCGAAGGGAGCTGACGGGCACGCAGCCATGTGGAAGAAGAAATCTATATTCTGGGAGCTAGAATATTGGAAAGTCCTAGATGTCCGCTCTGCAATCGACGTGATGCACGTTACGAAGAATATTTGCGTGAACCTCCTAAGCTTCTTGGGCGTGTATGGGAAGACAAATGATACAAAGGAAGCACGGCAGGACCAGCAACGTTTGAAAGACCCTGATGACCGGCATCCAGAATGGTTTCAAGGTCGTGCCAGCTACGCTCTGACCAAAGAAGAGAAGGTCATCTTTTTTGAATGCCTGAGCAGTATGAAGGTCCCGTCTGGATTCTCGTCCAATATAAAGGGAATAATAAACATGGCGGAGAAAAAGTTCCAAAACCTGAAGTCTCACGACTGCCACGTGATTATGACGCAATTGCTTCCGATTGCTTTGAGGGGGCTCCTGCCGGAAAATGTTCGAGTAGCCATTGTGAAGCTATGTGCATTCCTCAATGCAATCTCTCAGAAGGTAATCAATCCAGAAGATCTACCACGGTTACAGAACGATGTGATCCAATTGAAGGAAATATGCCCTAGAGGCAATAATAAAGTTATTATTTATTTCCTTATAATCATGATAAATGTTTATTATTCATGCTAGAATTGTATTTACCGGAAACATAATACATGTGTGAATACATAGACAAACATAGTGTCACTAGTATGCCTCTACTTGACTAGCTCGTTAATCAAAGATGGTTATGTTTCCTAACCATGAACAAAGAGTTGTTATTTGATTAACGAGGTCACATCATTAGTAGAATGATCTGATTGACATGACCCATTCCATTAGCTTAGCACCCGATCGTTTAGTATGTTGCTATTGCTTTCTTCATGACTTATACATGTTCCTATGACTATGAGATTATGCAACTCCCGTTTACCGGAGGAACACTTTGGGTACTACCAACGTCACAACGTAACTGGGTGATTATAAAGGAGTACTACAGGTGTCTCCAATGGTCGATGTTGGGTTGGCGTATTTCGAGATTAGGATTTGTCACTCCGATTGTCGGAGAGGTATCTCTGGGCCCTCTCGGTAATACACATCACATAAGCCTTGCAAGCATTACAACTAATATGTTAGTTGTGAGATGATGTATTACAGAACGAGTAAAGAGACTTGCCGGTAACGAGATTGAACTAGGTATTGGATACCGACGATCGAATCTCGGGCAAGTAACATACCGATGACAAAGGGAACAACGTATGTTGTTATGCGGTCTGACCGATAAAGATCTTCGTAGAATATGTAGGAGCCAATATGGGCATCCAGGTCCCGCTATTGGTTATTGACCAGAGACATGTCTCGGTCATGTCTACATTGTTCTCGAACCCGTAGGGTCCGCACGCTTAAGGTTACGATGACAGTTATATTATGAGTTTATGCATTTTGATGTACCGAAGGTTGTTCGGAGTCCAGGATGTGATCACGGACATGACGAGGAGTCTCGAAATGGTCGAGACATAAAGATTGATATATTGGAAGCCTATGTTTGGACATCGGAAGTGTTCCGGGTGAAATCGGGATTTTACCGGGTTACCGGGAGGTTACCGGAACCCCCCGGGAACCACATGGGCCTTCATGGGCCTTAGTGGAATGGAGAAAGGGGCAGCCCAAGGGGGCTGCGCGCCTCCCCCCTTCCCCTAGTCCTATTAGGACTAGGAGAGGTGGCCGGCCACCCCTCTCCCTCTTTCCCCCTTGGGAATCCTAGTTGGAATAGGATTGGAGGGGAGTCCTACTCCCGGTAGGAGTAGGACTCCTCCTGCGCCTCCTCCTCCTGGCCGGCGCACCCTCCCCCCTTGGCTCCTTTATATACTGAGGCAGGGGCACCTCTAAACACACAAGTTGACACAAGTTGATCCACGTGATCGATTCCTTAGCCGTGTGCGGTGCCCCCTGCCACCATATTCCTCGATAATACTGTAGCGGAGTTTAGGCGAAGCCCTGCTGCTGTAGTTCATCAAGATCGTCACCACGCCGTCGTGCTGACGAAACTCTTCCCCGACACTTTGCTGGATCGGAGTCCGGGGATCGTCATCGAGCTGAACGTGTGCTCGAACTCGGAGGTGCCGTAGTTTCGGTGCTTGATCGGTTGGATCGTGAAGACGTACGACTACTTCCTCTACGTCGTGTCATTGCTTCCGCAGTCGGTCTGCGTTGGGTACGTAGACAACACTCTCCTCTCGTTGCTATGCATCACATGATCCTGTGTGCGCGTAGGAAATTTTTTGAAATTACTACGAAACCCAACAGTAACCATAATATGTGACCTTTTGCCCATTCTCGGTTGCTGCATCAAAGCGGACACCACTGTTTTGGTTGGTGCTCTTTTTATCTTGGGCGATCGTGTAAAATGTATTCCCATTTATCTCGTACCCTTGGAAAGTCGTTATAGTCGAAGATGGTGTCTTGGCCAACATGTACAGCTGATCTACAACATCATTGTCATTCATTAAATGTTTTCTCAACCAACTGCCGAAAGTCTCCATGTGGGCCTTCCTAATCCAGGATTCAGGCTTCCCCGGGTTGTCCGAGCGTAAAATATTCTTGTGTTTCTCAAAGTACGGAGCCACCAAGCTGGAATTGGTCAGTACAGTGTGGTGTGCTTCAGTCAGAGAATGGCCGTCCATACATATCGTTGATTTCCTTCCGATCGTGCCTTTTCCACTTAGTCTCCCCTCGTGCCGCGATCGAGGAAGACCAATCGGCTTAAGGTCAGGAACAAAGTCAACACAAAACTCAATTACCTCCTCATTTCCATAGCCCTTGGCGATGGTTCCTTCTGGCCTAGCACGGTTACGAACATATTTCTTTAATACTCCCATGAACCTCTTGAAGGGGAACATATTGTGTAGAAATACAGGACCGAGAACGAAAATTTCTTCGACTAGGTGAACCAGGAGGTGCGTCATAATATTGAAGAAGGATGGCGGGAACACCAACTCGAAACTGACAAGACGTTGGATCACATCGTTCTGTAACCGTGGTAGAACTTCTGGATTGATTACCTTCTGAGAGATTGCATTGAGGAATGCACATAGCTTCACAATGGCTACTCGAACATTTTAAGGCAGGAGCCCCCTCAAAGCAATCGGAAGCAATTGCGTCATAATCACGTGGCAGTCGTGAGACTTCAGGTTTTGGAACTTTTTCTCCGCCATGTTTATTATTCCCTTTATATTGGACGAGAATCCAGACAGGACCTTCATACTGCTCAGGCATTCAAAAAAGATGACCTTCTCTTCTTTGGTCAGAGCGTAGCTGGCACGACCTTGAAACCATTCCGGATGCCGGTCATCAGGGTCTTTCAAACGTTGCTGGTCCTGCCGTGCTTCCTTTGTATCATTTGTCTTCCCATACACGCCCAAGAAGCTTAGGAGGTTCACGCAAATATTCTTCGTAACGTGCATCACGTCGATTGCAGAGCGGACATCTAGGACTTTCCAATATTCTAGCTCCCAGAATATAGATTTCTTCTTCCACATGGTTGCGTGCCCGTCAGCTCCCTTCGGAACTGATTGTCCGCCAGGACCCTTTCCAAAGATGACTTTCAAATCCTTGACCATATCAAATACCTCAGCACCAGTGCGTTCCGCAGGCTTCGGCCGGTGATCTGTCTTGCCGTTGTAATGCTTGCCCTTCTTTCTTACTGGATGAATTTTCAGAAGAAATCGACGATGCCCAAGGTACACGTTCTTCTTACAATTTGGCAAATGTACACTTTCAGTCTCATGTAAGCAGTGCGTGCATGCATTGTATCCCTTATTTGACAGTCCCGAAAGGTTACTAAGAGCAGGCCAATCGTTGATGGTTACGAAAAGCAACGCTCGTAGGTCAAATTCCTCTTGTTTGTGCTCATCCCACACACGGACACCACCCCACAGCTGTAAAAGTTCATCAACTAATGGCCTTAGGTACACATCGATGTCGTTGTCGGGTTGCTTCGGACCTTGGATGAGCACTGGCATCATAATGAACTTCCGCTTCATGCACAACCAAGGAGGAAGGTTGTAGATGCATAGAGTCACGGGCCAGGTGCTATGGCTGGAGCTCTGCTCGCCAAAAGGATTCATGCCATCCGTACTTAGAGCAAATCTTATGTTCCTTGCGTCAGCTGCAAAATCTTTGAACCATCTGTCGATCTTTCTCCATTGCGTTCCATCTGCGGTGTGTCTCAACTCCCCGTCCGACTTACGGTCCTCTTTGTGCCATCGCAACAACTTGGCATGCTCTTTGTTCCTGAACAGACGTTTCAACCGTGGTATTATAGGAGCATACCACATCACCTTGGCGGGAACCCTCTTCCTGGGTTTCTGGCCCTCAACATCGTCACCAGGGTCATCGCCTCTGATCTTATAACGCAATGCAGTGCATACCGGGCATTCATTCAAGTTCTCGTATTCACCGCGGTAGAGGATGCAGTCGTTGATGCATGCATGTATCTTCAGAACCTCTAAACCTAGAGGGCAGACAACCTTCTTTGCTTCGTACGTACTGGCGGGCAACTCGTTATCCTTTGGAAACATATTCTTCAACATTTTCAGCAAGTTTTCAAATGCCGAGTCAGCTACACCTGCCTCTGCCTTCCATTTCAGCAAATCCAGTGTGCAGCCCAGCTTTTTCAGACCATCATCGCATCCGGGGTACAGCGCCTTTCTGTGATCCTCTAACATGCGATCCAAATTCTCCCTCTCCTTTTCAGTTTCGCAGCGTCTCCGTGCATCAGCAATGGTCCGACCAAGATCATCAACGGGATCATCACGTGCCTCTTCTTCACCTTCCCCTTCACCTTCAGCATCCTCCATGAAAGTATCACCGAAATGAGCAAGATAGCTTTCATCGATGAAATCATCCCCTTCTTCATCTTCTTCCATTATAACCCCTCTTTCTCCATGCTTGGTCCAACAATTATAGCTTGGCATGAAACCGTGCCGAAGCAGATGCATGTGAACATCTCTTGAGGAAGAGTAACCCTTCTGATTCTTACAGATAACACATGGACAAGATAACAAAACCCCCCTGCTTGTTCGCATTAGCCACTACGAGGAAATCTTTCAAACCCGTAGTGAACTCGCCGGAGAGTCGGTTACCGTACATCCATTGCCGATTCATCTGCATTATTATAATATAAAATATATAATTAACCATCATGCATTTGTTAAACTAACTAGCTACAAACAATATAAATTAAACAATGAACTGCACACATGCATATTTTATCAATGACACATCAAAGGTTCATCAAGTTGCTAACCGCGATCGAGGAGTGTGGCTCCAACACTTCATGTCATGTTTGTTTCATGCTCTTGGGGCATTTCATCAAACACCTTATGTGCATAAGAGGAACCAAAAGCAAACCTACACCCACTTGTGAAGAGAATGGCTCCAAATGGCTAAGTGTTGGCTGCTGGATGGGTATATATAGGGGAGGGGCTTTAGTTGCGGTTGGCCTGGCAAACCGTGACTAAAGGTGCCCGAAGGCCTTTAGTCGCGGTTGTCCTGGCCAACCGCGACTAAAGACCCTCACGTGCGCCAGCTGGCCACCGAGCGCCCTGGGCCCAGGCCTTTGGTCGCGGTTCACCTCCAGAACCGCGACTAAAGGTCCCATTAGTCGCGGTTCCTACAGCTTCGCGACTTATGGGGCTGGACGGAACCCTGTTTTTCCACCAGTGTCTTCTTTTTTTCATGCAGGAAAATAAAAGTTGAAACGATTTTTGCACTAATGAAAAATGAAACTGGACAATTATTTGGTTGTTTCCCTTTGTCTCCGGTTTAGTGCTTCCCATAGAGGCCGCCACTTCATCTCCTATGTGTCTACCTCATTCCCGAGTCTTGAGCCGCCTACCGCTTTCCCATCTCGCTTCTCAGCGTGCACTGCGACAAATTGAGATAGCAGGCCTCTAAAACCCTGCCTATTGTTAGATGGGTGATTAGGTTTGTGGAGACTGCTCTTGTGCAACAGCTGGACTCTTCTCCAACGTGGCTACGCGCTACTATTTTCCCAACGATTTCCGAAATCGATGATCTCCTCCACAACATGACACTCGGCGATGGTGCTGCGATTGGAAACGCCTCTTCTTCCACCCCGCCGTACATTTTCATATCGCTTCTCTTAGGTGTCAGGACCCCGACTCAATGCCACAGCGATCTAGCATGTAACACATCATATCACTTTGCGGCCTCACGCACGGTATTCCCACGGGTGCCACCTTACCTGGCCTGGGACCGTTTGCGCCTTTTGGCTCACGTATATGATAGTGTCGCTAGCATCCATATGACAAGAACCCGGGCTGACATGGCTAGTCGTGAACCCAAAGTGGCACTAACTTACAGGGACAGGCATCCATGACCCAGCATCGAACGTGTCGGTCATCAGCGAGTGAATCCAGGCTGTAGCACTGGGCTAGCAGGACTCCGGTGAACCGGGCTGTAGCGGGCTAACAGGACTCCGGTATTCATCGCGTGACATTTCCCCGAAGGGACAGACACAGGAACGAAGAAGGACACATGCCAGCCAGCCTAAGTATTCCGGAGTAGTAGCAAGCTACCATGGCTCGGTGGAAACACAAGGAGACATTTCCCGGTAAGAGAGGCTACTAAGGA
The DNA here is from genome assembly GCF_002162155.2 of Triticum dicoccoides. Lineage (NCBI taxonomy): Eukaryota > Viridiplantae > Streptophyta > Magnoliopsida > Poales > Poaceae > Triticum > Triticum dicoccoides. The sequence goes on along the minus strand of NC_041386.1, from coordinate 709,144,902 downwards.
TAAACAACTAGATAGTCAGATTCCACACATACCAAGCATTTCAATAACATACACACAATATGCTCGATATGTGCAAATACAACATGGCATCACGACATGACGCTACGACTCAAGTATTTAATCAATAGGCTCCGAGGAGCGAGATGTTACAAACATGGGTCTCATGACCCAACAATCAGAGCATACAAGTCGAAACACAAGCGGAAGCTTAACATGTCTGAGTACAGACAACTATAAATGAAAAAGGCTGAGAAGCCTGACTATCTACCAGATCCTGCCAAGGGCACAAGATCGTAGCTGAGGTAACAAGCTAAACGTCGAAGTCCACGCGGTACTACTAGCGAGACTGAAGTCTCTCTGCAAAAACATAAATTAAGCAACGTGAGTACAAATGTACCCAGCAAGACCTACATCAGATCTAACTACCTATGCATCATTATCAACAAGGGGATGGTGGAGTTTGACTGCAGCAAGCCAGCTTTGACTCGGTGGCTAACCTGAACTACGACTGCAAGTAACTCTTTTGAGGCGGCGCACACGAGTCCACATATTCACCATATCAATACACCACCATGGATCCGCTCCCGTCCTCCCTACGAGAACGCCATCCATAGCACTCACGCTTATCTTGCGTATTTTAGAGTATCCACTTTCACTTTTCTATGAACTATGCAAGGGGTCCAAGTTTCCATATCCGAGGAGTCCGGCTATTCGAATAGATAATGATAACCCTGCAGGGGTGTACTTCTTCACACACGCTTTCGCCACTTATCGCCCTGTACACGTCATGTACCTCGGCAACCTTCAAGCGGAAGCCGGGCGAGGGAGTCGGCCACGACCTGACTAACCGAACAAGTCTCTAGTCCAGGTTTATCGCCTATTCGGGTTCCATCCGCAAGGAGATCCGGCCGGGGTGTCGCTCACGGCCCCAAACGATGTGAGCAGGGTTCCCAAGCCCACCATCCGGGTGCTACTTGGTACACCGGGCCATTGTGCCTAGTCTGTCCCAAGCCCACCTGTACCGGGTGCCACTTGGTAGACTACTAACACTACCTACAAACACCAGAAACTAGTTGCAACTCCTGGACAGAGATCATGTTGATTAATAAGTCGAGAGAGTCAATTAAGGATCCCAATGTGTGGTAGTAGCTGTTCATGGATCACAAACACAGAACTCAGTTCCTGAGGACGGCGGCGATGAGACAACCCACCATGTACTCCTACATGGCCTCTCACCGCTACCTTTACCAAATCGTGTTCACACACTTAGCTCACACACAGTAGGACATGTTCACACACCTCTGATTCATCCCTGATGAATCAGACCTGACTCAACTCTAAGCAGTAGCAGGCATGACGAACAAGCATGAATGAGTAGGCACATCAGGGCTCAAACAACTCCTACTCATGCTAGTGGGTTTCATCTATTTACTGTGGCAATGACAGGTCATGCAAAGGATAAAGGGGTTCAGCTACCGCAGCAAGTAACAAATATGTCGTTGTTGTCCTAATGCAGTAAAAGAGAGCAGGAGCGAGAGAGTGGGATTTTATCGGAATGAACAAGGGGTTTTGCTTGCCTGGCACTTCTGAAGATAACATTGAGTCTTCATCAGTGTCAACGATCACATCATCGGTACAGCGTCTACCGAGGTGGAACAACACCGACAAACATAGAAGAAACACGATCAATTCAATGCACAATATGATGCATGCTATGACATGGCAATATGAATGTGCTTTGGGCTAATGCACTTAGCTATGATTTAAATGAAGTTGGTTTGAATACATGATTCAAATTCCAACTCCATATATGATTATTTAAATGCCCTTTATTTGTTTTGTCCAAAACAGAGGACAAACATTGTTCAAACATGCATGAAAATGATACAGATGGATTCCTTGAATTTTTCTGATAATTTTTCATATATAAATTATTTCATTTGGAGTTACGGTTGAATTTCTATGAATTTTTGAAGTTTTGGATATTTTCTGAAATAAATAAATCATTTCTGATTTATCTAAAACTCCAGAAAACATTTACTGCGTCAGCCTGACATCATCATGACGTCAGCAGGTCAACGGCCTGGTCCAGGTCAAACCTGACCAGTGGGGCCCACTGGTCAGTGACTGGGGCTGGTTAGTGCCGCTGACGTGTGGGGCCGGTCAAAGGCCACGTCAGCAAGTCAAACTGACGTGTGGGATCAGCTGGGTTAATAACTAATCTAAACAAAAACTAAACTGGGAATAATTAGGGCGCGGGGCCCATTCGTCAATGGCATGTTGGGTTTCGTAGTAATTTCAAAAAATTTCCTACGCACACGCAAGATCATGTGATGCATAGCAACGAGAGGGGAGAGTGTTGTCTACATACCCTTGTAGACCATAAGCGGAAGCGTTAGCACAACGCGGTTGATGTAGTCGTACGTTTTCATAGGGTGTCACCTCAACGGATTTAGATGGTGCCCTATTTAATGTGAATGTAGCTGTCTTTAATGCATAACCCCAAAACGATAGTGGTAGATCCGTAAGAGACATCATAGATTGCACTATATATCTAATAAAGTACGGTTATGACGTTCGGACACACCATTATGCTGTGGTGTTCCATGTGGCATGAGTTTGTGAAACTATTCCACTAGAAACTTTATTTTCTTGTCACGATGATTTTCCACTTCACTCTGAAATTCTTTGACCTGTTCAAATGTTTCAAACTTATGTTTCATCAAGTAGATATCCCCATATCTGCTCAAATCATCTGTGAAGGTCAGAAAATAATGATACCTGCTGCAAGCTTTAATATTCACCGGACCACATACATCAGTATGTATGATCTCCAACAAATCTGTTGCTTGCTTCATTGTTCCGGAGAACGGCGTTTTAGTCATCTTGCCCATAAGGCATGGTTCGCAAGCATCAAGTGATTCATAATCAAGTGATTCCAAAATCCCATCAGCATGGAGTTTCTTCATGCGCTTTACACCAATATGACCTAAACGGCAGTGCCATAAATAAGTTGCACTATCATTATTAACTTTACATCTTTTGGTTTCAATATTATGAATATGTGTATTACTAAGATCGAGATCCAATGAACTATTTTCATTGGGTGTGTAACCATATAAAGTTTTATTCATGTAAACAGAACAACAATTTATTCTTTTACTTAAATGAATAACCGTATTACAATAAACATGATCAAATCATATTCATGCTCAACGCAAACACCAAATAACACTTATTTAGTTTCAACACTAATCCCGAAATTATAGGGAGTGTGCGATGATGATCATATCAATCTTGGAACCACTTGCAACACACATCGTCACTTCACCCTTAACTAGTCTCTGTTTATTCTGCAACTCCCGTTTCGAGTTACTAATCTTAGCAACTGAACTAGTATCAAATACTTAGGGTTTGCTATAAACACTAGTAAAGTACACATCAATAACATGTATATCAAATATACTTATGTTCACTTTGCCATCCTTCTT
>NC_041386.1:709082419-709137147 GCF_002162155.2 Triticum dicoccoides | reverse complement strand
AGTGTAAAAGTTTGCACTGATGTAACTTTTACAACAAACTCTTTTATCACCTCCATAATCGAGAAACATCTCCTTAGTCCTTACTAAGGATATTCTTGACCAATGTCCAGTGATCTACTCCTAGATCACTATTGTACTCCCTTGCCAAATACAGAGCAAGGTATACAATAGGTCTGGTACAAAGCATAGCATACTTTATAGAACCTATGACTGAGGCATAGGGAATGACTTTTCATTCTCTTTCTATTTTCTGCTGTGGTCGGGATTTGAGTCTTACTCAATTTCATACCTTTGCAACACAGGCAAGAACTCTTTCTTTAACTGTTCCATTTTGAACTATTTCAAAATCTTGCCAAGGTATGTACTCATTGAAAATCTTATCAAGCGTCTTGATCTATCTCAATAGATCTTGATGCTCAATATATAAGTAGCTTTTTACTGAGGTCTTTTATTTTTAAAGAACTCCTTTAAAACACTCCTTTATGCTTTGCAGAAAAATTCTACATCATTTCTGATCAACAATATGTCACTCACATATACTAATCAGAAATGTTGTAGAGCTCCCACTCACTTTCTTGTAAATACAGGCTTCTCCGAAAGTCTGTATAAAACCAAATGCTTTGATCACACTATCAAAACGTTTATTCCAACTCCGAGAGGCTTGCACCAGTCCATAAATGGATCGCTGGAGCTTGCACACTTTGTTAGCTCCCTTTGGATCGACAAAACCTTCCGGTTGCATCATATACAACACTTCTTCCAGAAATCCATTCAGGAACGCAGTTTTGACATCCATCTGCCAAATTTCATAATCATAAAATGCGGCAATTGCTAACATGATTCGGACGGACTTAAGCATCGCTACGGGTGAGAAGGTCTCATCGTAGTCAATCCCTTGAACTTGCCGAAAACCTTTTGCGACAAATCGAGCTTTGTAGACAGTAACATTACCATCAGCGTCAGTCTTCTTCTTAAAGATCCATTTATTCTCAATTGCTTGCCGATCATCGGGCAAGTCAACCAAAGTCCATACTTTGTTCTCAAACATGGATCCCATCTCAGATTTCATGGCTTCAAGCCACTTTGCGGAATCTGGGCTCATCATCGCTTCTTCATAGTTCGTAGGTTTCATCATGATCTAGTAGCATGACTTTCAGAACAGGATTACCGTACCACTCTGGCGCGGATCTTACTCTGGTTGATCTACGAGGTTCAGTAGTATCTTGTTCTGAAGTTTCATGATCATCATCATTAGCTTCCTCACTAACTGGTGTAGGTGTCACAAAAACAGTTTTCTGTGATGTACTACTTTCCAATAAGGGAGCAGGTACAGTTACCTCGTCAAGTTCTACTTTCCTCCCACTCACTTCTTTCAAGAGAAACCCCTTCTCCAGAAAGTTTCCGAATTTAGCAAAAAAAATCTTGCCTTCGGATCTGTGGTAGAAGGTGTATCCAATAGTTTCCTCTGGATATCCTATGAAGACGCACTTCTCCGATTTGAGTTTGAGCTTATCAGGATGAAATTTTTTCATATAAGCATTGCAACCCCAAACTTTAAGAAACGACAGCTTAGGTTTCTTGCCAAACCATAGTTCGTATGGTGTTGCCTCAACAGATTTAGATGGTAGCGGCAACTGCGGTGAGCGAGGCGGTGGCCGGAGCTCGGGCAACAGCGGAGATGGCGCTATAGGGCATGGCAGGGAGCACCCGTGGGTGTTTCGGGTTCGCAGGAGCGCGGAGAGCACGCTGGTGATGCTCGGGCGAGCGGACGAGCTCACGAGCGCGGAGCTCGTTGACCATGGCGGCGGCGAGCCTCGGCGGAGGTGGGGAAGCTAGCTAGGGGAGGGGAACGACGGGGATTCCAGGGGGAAAATGGAGAGTGGCTCACGTAGGGACTAGCAGAGTCGACGACGAGGTCGGGGAAGTGCTGGAGCCCGCGAATCGACTGCGAAGGCACCGGCGGCCGGAGGTTGAAGATGAGGCCGGGGATGACGTTGCAGGGCTCCCGTGGTCGCATGCGTCAGTGTGTAGCTCCACGGCGTCGTGGTGGAGCTCTTCGCCGTGCTGGTTGGGCGGGTGGTGGCCTATGGCCACGGCTACGGCGACGGCGTGCTCTCGGGGCTCACAGGGAAGAGAGGGGAAGAGGGAGCCAGAGGAGGGGGGAGCGGTCCAGAGGGAGTGGGGAGAACGAGGGGAGGCTCTGGGTGTCTCCGTGGCGTCGCGAGGATGTCGGGGAGGCTGCCACGGCGAAGCAGGAGGTGGAGGCCCGGGCACGGGCGCGTCGACACGCCTCTGCCAGTAGGCAGAGGTTGAAGACGGCGGTGCCCCTGGTGGGCTGGGCCGCCAAGTGGACTGGCAGGGTGGGCTGGGCCAGCACAGGTGAGGCGCAGGTAAGCGACAGGTAGGTCTTCTGCTCTTTTTTTATTTTTCTTCTGTTTTGTTTTATTTAATTGCCACTGAATTCTAATTCAAACAAAATTTGAAAACAGTGCCAAAACTCCCCTGGATATTTTTAAGTCACTTAATGGACTTCTCCACATATACATAAAATATCTCAGATCATTTGAAAATATATTCATTATATATTATGAATATAATTCCAAATTCAAATAGAATATGATTTAAATTCAATGCTCAAAATATTCCTCAAAAATGTTCATTATTTTTGGTTTGGTGTAAAACCCTTGCCAAAATATAACCAACATTAGTTAAGGCCATTTTAGAAACATTGAATGCATTTTCCAGGGTTCTTTGCCCCTCTTTTATTTAAGTTTTTGAGGCTTCCAAATTTCCTCAGTTCAAGTTTCAGAAATTTAAACATGATGCAAACACTAGGCAGCACCAGAAGCTAGGGATGTGACAACTCACCCCCACTAAACAAGAATCTCGTCTCGAGATTCAAGCGTAGGGTAAGATGAAGGGGAAACGCAAACTAGTATAATCTTCACGATCCAGGATGCACTTCAAATGAACGTTGATTCGTTCACCATCATTATCTTGATGTCTTGCTCTGAGAAATCCTGCCAACATGACATGGAGAGAAGAAGGAGACTCTAGAAGGGTCGATTTTCTCGAAGATCGAACAACTCAGGATTAACTCACGGAATGAGACATAGCAACCTCTCTCGAGATGAGACACGAAACATTCATCCAAATGAATGGAGTGGAACAGATGTCGAAGGTTCACTAGGTAGACAACAATTCCACGCTTAAAAGGGTGGTGAACGGTTGTCAACGTAGCGAGGAGTTGAGTTGCCATGATGCCACAGCGGAACATCCTGGAGGAGGGTGATTCGGAGATTATTACCTTAAGTTGCAAAAAGAATTACCTTTGATTCAGAGATCATTGAAAACCTTTATACCAGCCTAAGGCAATTCTCAAGCGATCGTTTGGAGGGGTTCGGTAGAATGGCATACTTGGACTAGTATGGATTATGTGGATTACCTGTTGAAAACAACACAATGGATGAATTTGCTTACCACCGGAAATGGAAGAGACCCGTGGTAGAATGGCACATTGGCAGTGCAAGCTGGGAACAAAATGCAAATGCTGGGAATGATTCTGGTAACTAGGGAAGAACCCAACAACAGAGAGTGAATTCACTGTTGGAAAAGGTCATAGCATTACCGAGGAAACTGAGAGCACTATACAGTTAATGCCGACGATCAAACCTAGCACTTGTGCGTGCTCTCAAGAACTTGAGCATTTCCATAACCATCAAGATTTTACCAATATCCGTGTCAAGGATCCTGGCAACACAACTTGCTACCATGATGAATGATGATGGATGATGCAGATACAAAGAAAGATAACACTTTCTCAGATTTCACCCTTGGCGGGGCCAAGGAAATAAAATCTGGATGATCGACCGAGAGACATTTAGCACTCCGCTTCTAATGTTCTCCTTGGTGTGCTAGTGTAACCCATTCATAGAAATGGTCTGGTATCTAGAACATCAAGTAAAGGTCGGACTTCGGAAACACGAAAATCCATAAGGAACAGCTAGGGAGTAAATCCTACGAAGTCCTTATGGGGAGGTGGCCAACTTTCTCAATCAAGATACTACAATAATAGGTCTTCCGGCTGGTGTGTTGGCCACGACATCCACTTTACCGGTTATCGAGGGACCAATATTATAGTTCTTGGGAAATGTTCCAACCATCATATCTGCCTGAGATTCAGATCTGGTTGGTGTCAGGATATTCCAGACTCATCGAGTCTAGAAAGAAAAATGAAAGTTTGCAACACAAATCGACGAAATGACGTTGCGAGATTCTCGGGAAATGAACTACGATAGCAAGCTCCAAAACATGAGCTGGTTCTGCTACAAACATGTGAACACGTTGTCCCAGACAAAACATTATCACATGGTAGTCTTACAATAAAACACTACCGAGTTTCAGGTGGGGAACCATAATCGAGGATATTGAAGTCCTTGCATAAGGCATGCTCTTAAGAAGGAACTTCCTTTCCTTGAACAAATCAATCAGTGGCTTGGTGTGCTAGGGGATACATATGGAATGAAGATGATCAGTCTTTCAGACCATAGAATACTTCGCACATGCATGACTGACTTGGGATGATTCTAGAGGAGCAAAAACAAACTTCCTCGAATTCACGGCGGCAACTTACATCGAATGCACATGAATTAGAGAAAGTCACTTCTTACATCCGACATATGCTTCATGAGCTAGCATGAAGAAATGCTTTCAAAAAGTTTCCAACACTAGCTTAATGTTCAACAAAATCATGGAGGAGACAAGGATGTTGTCGATGGGTTCAACAACAATTCATCCAGGTTCCCTTTTAAAAGGAATTCCATAGTTAAGTGAACACGGTGATAGCATTGGTCAGACCAAAGAGTATAATGGTGTATGCTCGAGGAAAAACCACGAGTAAGACAACATTACGAATATCGTTGGTTTTGATTTGATTTGACGATAGCCCATACTCAATCAAAGGTTTGGGTAAGATAATAGATCCAACAATTGATCACAAGGACCAATTGATGAGGATATCATCTTTCTTCAACACACACACACACAAAAAGGATATCCCTTAACATGAACTAAGTCGGACAAGCTTTTATCTTCCAACTCTCCAAGTTGTTGTTTAGCTTGACCAACTAGCTCAGGGGTATCCCACACAGATTCTTGGAGAAGGGGTGGTTTACAGGAGACCATCTTGATCACGAACTCAACATAGCGGTCAGGTGACAACCTGGTAATACTTTCGAGAAGATAATCGAAAAAATCACGAACCACCGATATGTTACTAAGATCGAGGACAATCCTGCTTTTCAGGGTAAGACGATATGATCAAATGAGCGAGGACTTGACAAAATCCTAACTCATCAATCGAAATGTGCACCAGGAAGATGGACAAGGTAGCACGATCAATCTTAGAATGATGATTCAAGAACCAACACGTTAAGAATGAGGTTATTGTCCATTTAACTACCAAGCAACAGAGTTGCTAGCAGTATGGATTTCACACACCACGATTCACTTGTCGGCGTTCCGGTTACAATAACACAGGAACCGAGGAATGAACAATGATGGCAAGAAGTATCACTGTACCAAGAGTTCATAGGATGGTGTGCAATTCTCATGACAATCCTGACATAAAGAGGGTAACACTTCAAGGTAGAACAGAGCAAAAGCTGGATTGGCATTTTGATCTGCGGAGTACAATTGTTTTGACCCAATCCTAGATATGGATGAGGTACTGGAGTTTGTTTCTCCTAGTCATTCCGGAATAGAATGGCTTGACGGACCACAAGAGTAATAGGTATCGATGAACGATTGCACGCATACTCTTGACTATCAATTGATAAACAAGGGTCAGAAGACAACTAAAGAGGGACAACTCAAAGGAACATACGATTTTCTGAGTTGTGGATGCATGGTTTAGCATGTCGAGCGAAGTTCAACATATTTCTTCCGGATAACCCATGCAGAAAGGTAGAACTGGCAGAGCCACAATATATAATGGAGAACTCATCAAGAATAATCCTGTTGTGATATTTCAGTTCAACGAGGAACTTCTGCCATAAGTAGTTCATGGTATTTGGAAGAAGAAGATACCACGGACTTCAAGGACTATCGCAAAGGTTACTAATATCCTAAAGGATCTAGCAAACACTATCAACATGAAGTAAGTAGAGTGAATCTCGGTTCGAAAACCCAGGAATAGAATACCTACTACTAAGTAGCATCACGGAATGCTTTCAAGAATAAAGGCCAGAATCATCACACTGGGACACAAATCATGGCTAAATTACTAGATGATCTCCTAAGACACCTAGGGTCATAATACCAGCTCCAACATATATGTCGAGACAATAAAGTACCTCAACTCACTAATTTGTGTGATTAATCTGACCAAAAGGACATCGGGAACGGGAAGAAGGGATTTGCCAATTACTTCAGACTATTTAGAAACCTGGGATGACTCGGACAGCATAACGGCTGTAATTGCTCAAAAGATTTGAGACAATCACAAAAATGGTGGCATAACCACTCAGGAGCACAATATCAAGGTTTCGAGATCAACAGTTAACATACAGAAGTCGTAGGAACTGAACTCAAGCTTAAATCCAACAATCTTATAAGTCTACGGATTAGTAACACGTGATCCTGATAGAAAGAAGAGATAGCCTAGTTCTTAATCCCCGTAGGAAAGATAAGATGACTCAGATCAGAAGGCCATAAGGTATAAGGAGTAAAAAGAGCCTTACGTTCCATCCCACAATCAATTCCCTTATATAACTAAAGAATTTCTAGACTCAACTTCGACCAGTTTGGCTTGGTAATCCTACAGGTAGTCAAGCTCTGATACCAACGCTGTTAGGACCCCGACTCAATGCCACACCGATCTAGCATGTAACACATCATATCACTTTGCGGCCTCACGCACGGTATTCCCACAGGTGCCACCTTACCTGGCCCGGGACCGTTTGCGCCTTTTGGCTCACGTATATGATAGTGTCGCTAGCATCCATATGACAAGAACCCGGGCTGACATGGCTAGTCGTGAACCCAAAGTGGCACTAACTTACAGGGACAGGCATCCATGACCCAGCATCGAACGTGTCGGTCATCAGCGAGTGAATCCAGGCTGTAGCACTGGGCTAGCAGGACTCCGGTGAACCGGGCTGTAGCGGGCTAACAGGACTCCGGTATTCATCGCGTGACATTTCCCCGAAGGGACAGACACAGGAACGAAGAAGGACACATGCCAGCCAGCCTAAGTATTCCGGAGCAGTAGCAAGCTACCATGGCTCGGTGGAAACACAAGGAGACATTTCCCGGTAAGAGAGGCTACTAAGGATAAACAACTAGATAGTCAGATCCCACACATACCAAGCATTTCAATAACATACACACAATATGCTCGATATGTGCAAATACAACATGGCATCACGACATGACGCTACGACTCAAGTATTTAATCAATAGGCTCCGAGGAGCTAGATGTTACAAACATGGGTCTCATGACCCAACAATCAGAGCATACAAGTCGAAACACAAGCGGAAGCTTAACATGTCTGAGTACAGACAACTATAAATGAAAAAGGCTGAGAAGCCTGACTATCTACCAGATCCTGCCAAGGGCACAAGATCGTAGCTGAGGTAACAAGCTAAACGTCGAAGTCCACGCGGTACTACTAGCGAGACTGAAGTCTCTCTGCAAAAACATAAATTAAGCAACGTGAGTACAAATGTACCCAGCAAGACCTACATCAGATCTAACTACCTATGCATCATTATCAACAAGGGGATGGTGGAGTTTGACTGCAGCAAGCCAGCTTTGACTCGGTGGCTAACCTGAACTACGACTGCAAGTAACTCTTTTGAGGCGGCGCACACGAGTCCACATATTCACCATATCAATACACCACCATGGATCCGCTCCCGTCCTCCCTACGAGAACGCCATCCATAGCACTCACGCTTATCTTGCGTATTTTAGAGTATCCACTTTCACTTGTCTATGAACTATGCAAGGGGTCCAAGTTTCCATATCCGAGGAGTCCGGCTATTCGAATAGATAATGATAACCCTGCAGGGGTGTACTTCTTCACACACGCTTTCGCCACTTATCGCCCTGTACACGTCATGTACCTCGGCAACCTTCAAGCGGAAGCCGGGCGAGGGAGTCGGCCACGACCTGACTAACCGAACAAGTCTCTAGTCCAGGTTTATCGCCTATTCGGGTTCCATCCGCAAGGAGATCCGGCCGGGGTGTCGCTCACGGCCCCAAACGATGTGAGCAGGGTTCCCAAGCCCACCATCCGGGTGCTACTTGGTACACCGGGCCACTGTGCCTAGTCTGTCCCAAGCCCACCTGTACCGGGTGCCACTTGGTAGACTACTAACAGTACCTACAAACACCAGAAACTAGTTGCAACTCCTGGACAGAGATCATGTTGATTAATAAGTCGAGAGAGTCAATTAAGGATCCCAATGTGTGGTAGTAGCTGTTCATGGATCACAAACACAGAACTCAGTTCCTGAGGACGGCGGCGATGAGACAACCCACCATGTACTCCTACATGGCCTCTCACCGCTACCTTTACCAAATCGTGTTCACACACTTAGCTCACACACAGTAGGACATGTTCACACACCTCTGATTCATCCCTGATGAATCAGACCTGACTCAACTCTAAGCAGTAGCAGGCATGACGAACAAGCATGAATGAGTAGGCACATCAGGGCTCAAACAACTCCTACTCATGCTAGTGGGTTTCATCTATTTACTGTGGCAATGACAGGTCATGCAAAGGATAAAGGGGTTCAGCTACCGCAGCAAGTAACAAATATGTCGTTGTTGTCCTAATGCAGTAAAAGAGAGCAGGAGCGAGAGAGTGGGATTTTATCGAAATGAACAAGGGGTTTTGCTTGCCTGGCACTTCTGAAGATAACATTGAGTCTTCATCAGTGTCAACGATCACATCATCGGTACAGCGTCTACCGAGGGGGAACAACACCGGCAAACATAGAAGAAACACGATCAATGCAATGCACAATATGATGCATGCTATGACATGGCAATATGAATGTGTTTTTGGCTAATGCACTTAGCTATGATTTAAATGAAGTTGGTATGAATACATGATTCAAATTCCAACTCCATATATGATTATTTAAATGCCCTTTATTTGTTTTGTCCAAAACAGAGGACAAACATTGTTCAAACATGCATGAAAATGGTACAGATGGATTCCTTGAATTTTTCTGATAATTTTTCATATATAAATTATTTCATTTGGAGCTACGGTTGAATTTCTATGAATTTTTGAAGTTTTGGATATTTTCTGAAATAAATAAATCATTTCTGATTTATCTAAAACTCCAGAAAACATTTACTGCGTCAGCCTGACATCATCATGACGTCAGCAGGTCAACGGCCTGGTCCAGGTCAAACCTGACCAGTGGGGCCCACTGGTCAGTGACTGGGGCTGGTTAGTGCCGCTGACGTGTGGGGCCGGTCAAAGGCCACGTCAGCAAGTCAAACTGACGTGTGGGACCAGCTGGGTTAATAACTAATCTAAACAAAAACTAAACTGGGAATAATTAGGGCGCGGGGCCCATTCGTCAATGGCACATGGTTAACTAATGGCATCATTAGTGCTAAACTAATGAGCCACGTCAGCGCTTAGCGCCGGCGATGACCGGAGCACGACGACGCTCGCCGTCCGGCCAACTCCGGCGTCGGGAGGACGCGCGGCTGGTCTCGTTGGAACGGCCGCGACGCGGCGCGTCCAACGATGGTTGCGTCTGCGGCTGGGGTGGCCGGTAGCGGCAACTGCGGCGAGCGAGGCGGTGGCCGGAGCTCGGGCAACAGCGGAGATGGCGCTATAGGGCATGGCAGGGAGCACCCGTGGGTGTTTCGGGTTCGCAGGAGCGCGGAGAGCACGCTGGTGATGCTCGGGCGAGCGGACGAGCTCACGAGCGCGGAGCTCGTTGACCATGGCGGCGGCAAGCCTCGGCGGAGGTGGGGAAGCTAGCTAGGGGAGGGGAACGACGGGGATTCCAGGGGGAAAATGGAGAGTGGCTCACGTAGGGACTAGCAGAGTCGACGACGAGGTCGGGGAAGTGCTGGAGCCCGCGAATCGACTGCGAAGTCACCGGCGGCCAGAGGTTGAAGATGAGGTCGGGGATGACGTTGCAGGGCTCCCGTGGTCGCATGCGTCAGTGTGTAGCTCCACGGCGTCGTGGTGGAGCTCTTCGCCGTGCTGGTTGGGCGGGTGGTGGCCTATGGCCACGGCTACGGCGACGGCGTGCTCTCGGGGCTCACAGGGAAGAGAGGGGAAGAGGGAGCCAGAGGAGGGGGGAGCGGTCCAGAGGGAGTGGGGAGAACGAGGGGAGGCTCTGGGTGTCTCCGTGGCGTCGCGAGGATGTCGGGGAGGCTGCCACGGCGAAGCAGGAGGTGGAGGCCCGGGCACGGGCGCGTCGACACGCCTCTGCCAGTAGGCAGAGGTTGAAGACGGCGGTGCCCCTGGCGGGCTGGGCCGCCAAGTGGACTGGCAGGGTGGGCTGGGCCAGCACAGGTGAGGCGCAGGTAAGCGACAGGTAGGTCTTCTGCTCTTTTTTTATTTTTCTTCTGTTTTGTTTTATTTAATTGCCACTGAATTCTAATTCAAACAAAATTTGAAAACAGTGCCAAAACTCCCCTGGATATTTTTAAGTCACTTAATGGACTTCTTCACATATACATAAAATATCTCAGGTCATTTGAAAATATATTCATTATATATTATGAATATAATTCCAAATTCAAATAGAATATGATTTAAATTCAATGCTCAAAATATTCCTCAAAAATGTTCATTATTTTTGGTTTGGTGTAAAACCCTTGCCAAAATATAACCAACATTAGTTAAGGCCATTTTGGAAACATTGAATGCATTTTCCAGGGTTCTTTGCCCCTCTTTTATTTAAGTTTTTGAGGCTTCCAAATTTCCTCAGTTCAAGTTTCAGAAATTTAAACATGATGCAAACACTAAGCAGCACCAGAAGCTAGGGATGTGACATTAGAGCTTGTTTCTCAATATTTCTTACAAGCAGTTGATCTAAGGCATGGTATCGTACATACCAGATTCCATGTCTAGTATGTTTGTTTGTTTGTTCGAACATCATGTTTAACCTGTTCATCATGATTTATGAATCTCATGTCTGGATTAATTTCTATGAAAAATTGCTCCAATATTCAACAAATAGTATGGTCACCCATGATAATCTTTGCTGCAATTTGAACTGATATCCAGTCAACAAATGTAAAGAAAAGGGTCAAAGTATGAATGATGGGCATGGACATTTTATAATGCGTCGTACATGGTGCACAATACTTAATCATTTCGATGGTCATAGCGTACAACTCGAACAAGGACTAAATATAAAACAGTCCAGTAAATAAATATTAAGCTTCAGTTCAGACAAAGATATAGCACACAAAATACTTGTCAAATGGAGATACAGCAAACAAAACAAGAATCAAATGGGCTTATTTTGTCGGCCAATATATAGATATGCCCCTCAAACGGCGGTACATAAATGGATCGAGCAAACAAGTACGATAGGTAGCTCAGCACGCGCCACGGCGGAATCCGACGGCGCTGCCGCCGACGTTGAAGAGCACCTCGATTGTACGCTGCTGAACGTAGCCGATGATCCCGGTGGATCCGTCGCCGCCGCCAGTGGATGCGAAGGCGAGGCAGCTGTTGAACAGCACCCCTGACGAGTCAAGCTCCACTGCAGCACCGCCGTTGCTCCGGCTGTCGAACACCAGCGAGATCTTGGGCAGCCTTAGGGTGCGGATGCCGGTGAAGTCGTAGCAGGTGTCTAGCTGGCCCTTGGGCGGGGCGACGCGGTACGCGCTCATCTGGGCCCTGAAGGCGTCGCGCAGCGCGCGGTACGCCGTGGGCTGGAGGCGCGTGATGACGGTGCGGGAGTCCATCACCGCGCCGGGGGCAAAGACCATCGGCGGAACAGCGACCCGTTGCCCCGCGACGGTGATAGCCTGCAGGCGCACGAGGTACATGGACGGGGCCATTTTGCTCTTGAGCATGGGCGTCAGCACGTACCTGGAGGCGGCGATCCTCGGTACCCCGAGAGTGAAGAAGCCACGTTGGCTCGCCGTCGGCGGGACGCAGTAGGAGAAGACGTTGCCGTAGGTTCCCTTTGTCTGCGACGAGAGCGACTGCGCGCCCCGGCCGAGCGACATGATCCCGGCGGTCGTGTTGCTGAAGAGCTCGGGGCGCTGTAGGGCGTGGCTGCAGCCGAAGCGGAAGCTGCTGACCGTGCCGGCCGGGGTGGGGGTGATTGTTAGCACGTCGGAGATGTAGGTGCCGGAGGTGGCTGACCCGTCGGGGTACTGGACGCGGTACTGGCACTGGCCGGTGTTGCCGGCGCCGGTGCAGCCGTTGGCGTACGGGCCGAGCTGGCGGCAGATGGGGGAGCTGCAGGGGAAGGGAGCATAGGTCCCGGACTTGCTTGGGTCGTAGGTTGCGTCCGTCTGAGGGTGGCACTGCGGCTTTGGGCAGGGCGCGCACTGCACCCACGGCACGTCGCTCGCCGTGTCGATCACCATGTGTTGGGTCACTCCAGGCAGCTTCCCACCGCCGGTGGCTGCCGGAGCAACGTCGGATGACGATGAAGGCGCCTGCAATCAATTAATGTTGCATCGTGAATTTCATAATCCACAGTTCTCCACGTAAGATCTCACGTATTACCAAGCCTTTGGTTAATATAACCATGATCTAACTTTATAGCGTTTTCATTCACCTCATTTCCCACTGCGAACGTCCCGGCGGGCTCGCTATTGACCTCAGATGACTGGGGGGTCTGGGCGGGCGCGTCCGCCAGGGGGTTCTCGACGGAGAGCTTCCTCTGGATGTAGCCCGCGCGGTGCTGATCCCACCGGAGCGTGTCTGCCACGGATGACGGCGGCGCCACATTGTGCCCCGCCGAGGAGCAAGGACCATGAGGATGGCTCAGCGGCACCCAGGCGCCGCCAGCAAGGTTGCCGCTAGCCGGCGGGCTCACTACATAGATACGCATGGTAAGCCACGTCCACAACGCATGACAGTGATATACAGATAGCTCGGTTAATTACCCTTGTGGCCTTGGCAGACGGTGCTTGGCTCGAGCGAGCTAGTTTCCACCACGACGTAGTGGTTGAGCTCGTCGCCGACGCTTGCTGCTACTGCATGGGAAATGTCGAGGGATGATGATGTAGTAGAGGAGCTAGAGAGGAGAAACATCAGCAACAATGGCACAAGGGGAGCCATGCCTAGGCTAGCTGTTCTTTCTGTCGTGTGCAGTGACCAATGCCTCTCTCAGCACACTACCCAGCTCCTGTTATATATACTAGCATGCCGAGGCGTGTGTGATAGTACTATGATTTGTGGGTGACGTCACTTGAAGACCATAGCATGGGGTTTGCTCAGCCAATATGCATGGATGGTGCCTTATGGCATCTTCAAGGGGGGCTGGCAAATAACTTCCGTATATGTCCTTTTTATGTTCGGACATGGTCTACAGACATGATGCGGTAGAGAGCCATCCAACCTTTTTTTATAAATTAATCCTTACTTGTCCGGTTGGGATGAGAGAGATGAGAGGGGACCATACATCTGAGAAGAAAGAAAAAAAGGAGGGCCGCATGGTGGCTTTTTGTTGGTCAAGTGAATGTCCGGACACCGGTATAGCTTCCCATGTTTATCTCGGTTTTGCCAAGGAAAATGACGTCCAAACCACTTCACAGACTGATGGGGTTCCTATTGGATAACAAAAGTTGTCATAAGCAGTCCAGACACCACAACCAGGACGTACACCGAAACTTTGAGGGTATCCCAGTTTCCCTTGGAGATGCCCTTAGAAATAGGCTCTATGATTGGCGAGTTGTATCATGTTCAATCGGCATTGCTTTACCCTTTCTGACGAAAAGGTTTTGTAGGGCTAGCGATGCTTTTAAGCAGCATGTGTTCATCGCCAGGGTTAGCTCACGCTTTAAAAGAAATTACATCCTTACAAAGCATACCACCTTAACAGTTTCTTAGGCGTACGTCCCTCCAACACGCCTCGTCCAACCCCGCTCGGAGGTTTAGAAGAAACTCTGATTTTATGGCGCAGTGGATCTATTTTTCTGATTTTAGGCCTTGTACTCCCTCTGTAAATCCAAACGCTCTTATATTTCTTTATAGAAAGAGTACAATATAAAATTCAATGGAGCCCCCCTTGGGTTTTCCATTTTCCTCCGGCGGACTAAAGATTTTTTTTAAACACGGTATGCAGAAGTTCATACAGAAGCATATATACACCACTATGAATGCATACATACATCCTACCCCTATAAGCACCTCTGAAAGACTGAGCCAGCAAACCATCTTGATATTGACAAAGTCGCCACAGACGCCTTTGAAGTCGACACGAACGTCTCCTCCCATTAAACGCACATCATCGAAAGGGCTTAAATAAAGCCATAACAATGTAAGCACCGGTATCAAGTCTAGGATCCTATCCTTACTAGGATAGGAATGCCGCTGTTTACCTAACCATTCAACCAGAGATCAATTCGTGGCAGAACCAGGATTTTGATAAGCACACTCTAGGCACCAAAACATGCACGGCTTTACAAGCAAAGCACATCCTAGGCATTGTGTCTTTGTCTTTTGACGGGATTAAAATAAAGTATGAGAAGCTATCACGTATGTGCACTGGTGCATGCATGGGAAAGAGTGAAGTGCATTGCAGGTCCTTGAACTATTTCAAGTGTGTCACATAGGTACTCAAACTATAAAAAAACTCATACAGGTCCTCATAGTACAACAAGTGTGTCATACTTGGAAAAATATACGTCATCGGACTATTTTAGTGTTGGAACTGATTTTGGACCTAAATGACACACTTATTGCATTTAGAGGACCTGAATGATGATTTTCATAGTTTGAGGACCTACGTGACACGACTGAAATAGTTCAGGGACCTACAATGCACTTCACTCTTGTGCTACCTGTGCACCAAGTTAATAAAATGCAATTTATAAATGCCAGAAAATTCTGAATAAAAAAGTATATTGTACTAGCAACAAGAATCTGCCATACTACAAAATTTGAGGTCCAAATTGAAAACTCATTATTAGAAAAAAAAAGACAAATTCACCGATGATATAGAAAATGGGCTGAATTCAAGGCCCGTGTTGCATTAGGTACTATTTACAGCATGATTTGTCTTTTCTTGTTTCTAACTATGTACGTTAATTTTCTAAAAAAACTATGTACATCAAATTTGAAAATAAAATTGTGTACTATGGTAGAAATGTGTCATACTTACCCCCTCACAAAATTTCATATTTTTTCAATGTTTATAAAGTGAGATACCGAGATCAATGCACGGGCAGCACCAAATTCACCGTTGCACCAGGTACGTTCCCGGTGCATGCATGGTGCAGCTAGCTCGTATGGGCACTTGTGCATGACACAAATTCGTTTCCTGAGTTCGGTCGGGATAAAAATCACTGAAACAAGTGAAAGAAAGTGACTGACGAATAGTAAAAGCATTACTAGTGCGCCTTAGATGGTCATAATTTGGATCTCTTGTTGACAAAAAAATGGATCATCGGCCAATTTTTTTCTAAAACCCAGGATATCGGGCCAACTTATTTTGGGACATTTTAGATTGCTTACCACATATGTCACATGATAGGATGTCCGAACAATTATTTGGCAGTATTTTCCCAACTACCTGCCTTCTTTTTGGCTAGCTTATAAGGGCATGGTCAATGTATAGCCCCAGGGTGATGCTCCGTATGCCATGTAGGATCGGATGTCAGGAAAAGTAAATTCAGATAGTGAAGAGTGATCCTCTGCAGGAGGCGGGTGTTTGAGCAGAAAAAATGTGGCCGGTGTAAAAAGTAAAAAAAATTAAAGTGGAGAGTAGAGATGCATGTGTACTAAAGTCTATGTTTTCTATTCGTTGATGAGGCCCACTAGTAGTAGCTTGCGGTGGGGAGAAAAAATCAATATAGTTGCCTTAACCTACTTTTCCTCATGAGGCATATATATCCATATGCCACCATAGTTCATGACCTAATTGTCTGTCATTAACGATGCTGTGAACAGTGACTGCTTTTTTTTCCTTGTGGACTAGCTTTTGCTGCAGGTGGACTAAAAGGATAGCAATATACTCCCTCCCTCCGAAAATTTTTGTCATCAAAATGGATAAAAAGAGATGTATCTAAAACTAAAATACATTTAGATACATCCTCTTTTATCCATTGTGATGACAAGTATTTTCGGACGGAGGGAGTACATAGGATCGTATTCCAGCTTCTTTTACACTTTTCCTTTCACTTACTACAATGGGGATTGTATATGTCTCTTTTCTCTATTGCGTGCCTTGCGACCTGAGAGGAGCATCGGATCGTGGTCACCACAGTTTCTAATTCCTAAACACGTATCTTTACGGCTCGGCCAGTACAAGAGGACTGAACACCTTGTACTCTTTGCTAAGTAGTGATCATTATATTGTCAAGCATTTTGGGTGACGAAATAAATATGTACTGAGATAGGGGGTAAAAATGTTCGAGATGATAGCAAGAGAAGTCCAAGGCAGTGCACGGCTGGAGGGTGACGGTGAGTCCAATCATGACGAGATGATGTCTTTGTTGTTTGCCTACTGTCACTATCTATTATGCTCTCATGTGGAGATTCTTCTAGTAGCTTTTGGTTCTAACATTAGTGGAGACTGGGTTATGCAATAATCCCTATAGCACAAGCAATTGAACTATCGCCCTGCGATCGTGTGCGATAGGGGGTGCATTGCGCATGCTAGGGGATAACCATGTGTGATAGGTATCGCACACGATACGCCCGGAAGTAAACATGTGTGATGGGGGGCCTATCGCAAACGATCAGCCGGAACAACACACGTGATGCCTGTAACACTCACATTTTGTAGGACAGAAACCATTGTGTTTAGACGGTGTATCACACACGAGTGAAATGCAAAATCGTATGGGATGGGTTCATTCATGCACACGATTTCGAGGATTAAAACATCTGTGTTCGGACCCATGTGACACACGATTGAAGACACACATCGTGTGGGATGAGTGTTGGGAAACGTTGCAGAAAATAAAAATTTTCTACGGTTTCACCAAGATCAATCTATGAGTTCATCTAACAACGAAAGAGAGGAGTGCATCTACATACCCTTGTAGATAGAGCGTAAGCGTTCAAGGAAACGGGGTTGAGGGAGTCTTACTCGTCGTGATCCAAATCACCGGAGATCCTAGCGCCGAACGGACGGCACCTGCGCGTTCAACACACGTACGGTTGGGATGACGTCTCGTCTTTCTTGATCCAGCAAGGGGGAAGGAGAGGTTGATGAAGATCCAGCAGCACGACGGCGTGGTGGTGGATGCAGCAGCG
This sequence comes from Triticum dicoccoides, assembly GCF_002162155.2. NCBI lineage: Eukaryota > Viridiplantae > Streptophyta > Magnoliopsida > Poales > Poaceae > Triticum > Triticum dicoccoides. Next base: position 709,119,707 of record NC_041386.1, on the reverse strand, counting down.
ATCTCGGCAGGGCTTCGCCAAGCTTCTGCGCAAGGGAGAGGTGTAGCAATGGAAGAGGGAGGCGCCAAGAGCATGGGTGCGGCTGCCCTCCCTCCCCCCTCTTTATATAGGGCCCCTGGGGGGCGCCGGCCCTAGGAGATGGGATCTCCAAGGGGGGCGGCGGCCAAGGGGGTGGCTTGCCCCCCAAGGCAAATGGAGGCGCCCCCCACCCCTAGGGTTTCCAACCCTAGGCGCAGGGGGGGGCCAAGGGGGGCGCACCAGCCCACCAGGGGCTGGTTCCCCTACCACTTCAGCCCATGGGGCCCTCCGGGATAGGTGGCCCCACCCGGTGGACCCCCGGGACCCTTCCGGTGGTCCTGGTACAATACCGGTGACCCTCGAAACTTTCCCCGATGGCCGAAACCTGACTTCCTATATATAATTCTTTACCTCCGGACCATTCCGGAACTCCTCGTGACGTCCGGGATCTCATTCGGGACTCCGAACAACTTTCAGTTTACTGCATACTCATATCTCTACAACCCTAGCGTCACCGAACCTTAAGTGTGTAGACCCTACGGGTTCGGGAGACATGCAGACATGACCGAGACGCCTCTCCGGTCAATGACCAACAACGGGATCTGGATACCCATGTTGGCTCCCACATGCTCCTCGATGATCTCATCGGATGAACCACAATGTCGAGGATTTAAGCAACCCCGTATACAATTCCCTTTGTCTATCGGTACGTTACTTGCCCGAGACTCGATCGTCGGTATCCCAATACCTCGTTTAATCTCGTTACCGGCAAGTAACTTTACTCGTACCGTAATGCATGATCCCATTACCAGACACTTGGTCACATTGAGCTCATTATGATGTTGCATTACCGAGTGGGCCCAGAGATACCTCTCCGTCATACGGAGTGACAAATCCCAGTCTCGATTCGTGCCAACCCAACAAACACTTTCGGAGATACCCGTAGTGCACCTTGTTGGGGAACGTTGCAGAAAATAAAAATTTTCCTACGGTTTCACCAAGATCCATCTATGAGTTCATCTAAGCAACGAGTGAAAGGAGAGATGCATCTACATACCACTTTGTAGATCGCGAGCGGAAGCGTTCAAAAGAACGGGGTTGAGGTAGTCGTTCTCGTCGTGATCCTATCACCGGAGATCCTAGGGCCGAACGGACGGCACCTCCGCGTTCAACACACGTACGGTCAGCGTGACGTCTCCTCCGTCTTGATCCAGCAAGGGGGGAGGAGAGGTTGATGATGATCCAGCAGCACGACGGCGTGGTGGTGGATGCAGCAGAACTCCGGCAGGGCTTCGCCAAGCTGCTGCGGGAGGAGGACGAGGTGTAGCAGGGGGAGGGAGGCACCAAGTTTTGGGGTGCGGCTGCCCTCCCCCCTGCCCTCCTTTATATAGGCCCCCAGGGGGGGCGCCGGCCCTGGGAGATCAATCTCCCAAGGGGGGGGCGGCGGCCAAGGGGGGTGGAGTGCCCCCCAAGGCAAGTGGTGCGCCCCCCCCACACCTAGGGTTTCCAACCCTAGGCGCATGGGGGCCCAAGGGGGGCGCACCAGCCCGCTAGGGGATGGTTCCCCTCTCACTTCAGCCCACGGGGCCCTCCGGGATAGGTGGCCCCACCCGGTGGACCCCCGAGACCCTTCCGGTGGTCCCGGTTCAATACCGGGTGACCCTGAAAACTTTCCCGATGGCCTAAACAGCACTTCCTATATAGTTTTCTTTACCTCCGAACCATTCCGGAACTCCTCGTGACGTCCGGGATCTCATCCGGGACTCCGAACAACATTCAGTTTGCTGCATACCCATAGTCATACAACCCTAGCGTCACCGAACCTTAAGTGTGTAGACCCTACGGGTTCGGGAGACATGCAGACATGACCGAGACGGCTCTCCGGTCAATAACCAACAGCGGCATCTGGATACCCATGTTGGCTCCCACATACTCCTCGACGATCTCATCGGATGAACCACGATGTCGAGGGTTCAAGCAACCCTGTATACTATTCCCTTTGTCAGACGGTATGTTACTTGCCCGAGACTCGATCGTTGGTATCCCAATACCTCGTTCAGTTTCGTTACCGGCAAGTCACTTTACTCGTACCGTAATGCATGATCCTGTGACCAGACACTTAGTCACTTTGAGATCATTATGATGATGCACTACCTAGTGGGCCCAGTGATACCTCTCCGTAACACGGAGTGACAAATCCCAGTCTCGATCCGTGTCAACACAACAGACACTTTCGGAGATACCTGTAGTGCACCGTTATAGTCACCCAGTTACGTTGTGACGTTTGGTACACCCAAAGCACTCCTACGGTATCCGGGAGTTACACGATCTCATGGTCTAAGGAAGAGATACTTGACATTGGAAAACCTCTAGCAAAACAAACTACACGATCTTGTGCTATGCTTAGGAATGGGTCTTGTCCATCACATCATTCTCCTAATGATGTGATCCCGTTGTCAACGACATCTAATGTCCATAGTCAGGAAACCATGACTATCTGTTGACCAACGAGCTAGTCAACTAGAGGCTTACTAGGGACGTATTGTGGTCTATGTATTCACACGTGTATTACGATTTCCAGATAATACAATTATAGCATGAATAAAAGACAATTATCATGAACAAGGAAATATAATAATCCTTTTATTATTGCCTCTAGGGCATATTTCCAACAGTCTCCCACTTGCACTAGAGTCAATAATCTAGTTACATTGTGATGAATCGTACACCCATAGAGTTCTGGTGTTGATCATATTTTGCTCGCGAGAGAGGTTTAGTCAACGGATCTGCGACATTCAGATCCGTATGTACTTTGCAAATATCTATGTCTCCATCTTGAACATTTTCACGGATGGAGTTGAAGCGACGCTTGATGTGCCTAGTCTTCTTGTGAAACCTGGGCTCCTTGGCAAGGGCAATAGCTCCAGTGTTGTCACAAAAGAGTTTGATCGGCCCCGACGCATTGGGTATGACTCCTAGGTCGGTGATGAACTCCTTCACCCATATTGCTTCATGCGCTGCCTCCGAGGCTGCCATGTACTCCGCTTCACATGTAGATCCCGTCACGACGCTCTGCTTGCAGCTGCACCAGCTTACTGCTCCACCATTCAACATATACACGTATCCGGTTTGTGACTTAGAGTCATCCAGATCTGTGTCGAAGCTAGCGTCGACGTAACCCTTTACGACAAGCTCTTCGTCACCTCCATAAACGAGAAACATGTCCTTTGTCCTTTTTAGGTACTTCAGGATATTCTTGACCGCTGTCCAGTGTTCCTTTCCGGGATTACTTTGGTACATTCCTATCAAACTTACGGCAAGGTTTACATCAGGTCTGGTACATAGCATGGCATACATAATAGATCATATGGCTGATGCATAGGGGATGATGCTCATCTCTTCTTTATCTTTTGCCGTGGTCGGGCATTGAGCCGAGCTCAATCTCACACCTTGCAGTACAGGCAAGAACCCTTTCTTGGACTGATCCATTTTGAACTTCTTCAAAATCTTATCAAGGTATGTGCTTTGTGAAAGACCTATGAGGCGTCTCGATCTATCCCTATAGATCTTGATGCCTAATATGTAAGCAGCTTCTCCAAGGTCCTTCATTGAAAAACACTTATTCAAGTAGGCCTTAATGCTGTCCAAGAATTCTATATCATTTCCCATCAAAAGTATGTCATCTACATATAATATGAGAAATGCTACAGAGCTCCCACTCACTTTCTTGTAAACGCAGGCTTCTCCATAAGTCTGCATAAACCCAAACGCTTTGATCATCTCATCAAAGCGAATGTTCCAACTCCAAGATGCTTGCACCAGCCCATAAATGGATCGCTGGAGCTTGCACACTTTGTTAGCATTCTTAGGATCGACAAAACCTTCCGGCTGCATCATATACAGCTCTTCCTTAAGATAACCGTTAAGGAATGCCGTTTTGATGTCCATCTGCCATATGTCATAATCATAGTATGCGGCAATTGCTAACATGATATGGACGGACTTCAGCTTCGCTACGGGAGAGAAAGTCTCACCGTAGTCAACCCCTTGAACTTGTCGATAACCCTTAGCGACAAGTCGAGCTTTATAGATGGTAATATTACCATCCGCGTCCGTCTTCTTCTTAAAGATCCATTTGTTTTCTATCGCTCGCCGATCATCGGGCAAGTCTGTCAAAGTCCATACTTTGTTTTCATACATGGATTCTATCTCGGATTGCATGGCTTCTAGCCATTTGTTGGAATCTGGGCCCGCCATTGCTTCTTCATAGTTCGAAGGTTCACCCTTGTCTAATAACATGATTTCCAGGACAGGGTTGCCATACCACTCTGGTGTGGAACGTGTCCTTGTTGACCTACGAAGTTCAGTAGCAACTTGATCAGAAGTACCTTGATCATCATCATTAATTTCCTCTCCAGTCGGTGTAGGCACCACAGGAACGTTTTCCTGAGCTGCACTACTTTCCGGTTCAAGAGGTAGTACTTCATCGAGTTCTACTTTCCTCCCACTTACTCCTTTCGAGAGAAACTCTTTTTCTAGAAAGGATCCGTTCTTGGCAACAAAGATCTTGCCCTAGGATCTTAAGTAGAAGGTATACCCAATGGTTTCCTTAGGGTATCCTATGAAGACGCATTTTTCTGACTTGGGTTCGAGCTTTTCAGGTTGAAGTTTCTTGACATAAGCATCGCATCCCCAAACTTTTAGAAACGACAACTTAGGTTTTTTCCCAAACCATAATTCATACGGTGTCGTCTCAACGGATTTAGACGGTGCCCTATTTAAAGTGAATGTAGCTGTCTCTAGAGCGTATCCCCAAAATGATAGCGGTAAATCGGTAAGAGACATCATAGATCGCACCATATCCAATAGAGTGCGATTACGATGTTCGGACACACCGTTACGCTGAGGTGTTCCAGGCGGCGTGAGTTGTGAAACGATTCCACATTTTCTTAAGTGTGTACCAAATTCTTGACTCAAATATTCTCCTCCACGATCCGATCGTAAGAATTTTATCTTTCAGTCATGTTGATTCTTTACTTCATTTTGAAATTCCTTGAACTTTTCAAAGGTCTCAGACTTGTGTTTCATCAAGTAGACATACCCATATCTACTCAAGTCATTAGTGAGAGTGAGAACATAATGATATCCTCCGCGAGCCTCAACGCTCATTGGACCGCACACATCGGTATGTATGATTTCCAACAAGTTGGTTGCTCGCTCCATTGTTCCGGAGAACGAAGTCTTGGTCATTTTTCCCATGAGGCATGGTTCGCATGTGTCAAATGATTCATAATCGAGAGACTCTAAAAGTCCATCGGCATGGAGCTTCTTCATGCGCTTGACACCAATGTGACCAAGGCGGCAGTGCCACAAGTATGTGGGACTATCGTTATCAACTTTACATCTTTTGGTATTCACACTATGAATATGTGTAACATTACGTTCGAGATTCATTAAGAATAAACCATTGGCCATCGGGGCATGACCATAAAACATATCTCTCATATAAATAGAAAAACCATTATTCTCGGATTTAGATGAGTAGCCATCTCGTATCAAACGAGATCCAGATACAATGTTCATGCTCAAACTTGGCACTAAATAACAATTATTGAGGTTTAAAACTAATCCCGTAGGTAAATGTAGAGGTAGCGTACCGACGGTGATCACATCGACCTTGGAACCATTCCCGACGTGCATCGTCACCTCGTCCTTCGCCAGTCTTCGCTTATTCCGCAGCTCCTGCTGTGAGTTACAAATATGAGCAACGGCACCGGTATCAAATACCCAGGAGTTACTACGAGTACTGGTAAGGTACACATCAATTACATGTATATCAAATATACCTTTAGTGTTGCCGGCCTTCTTGTCCGCTAAGTATTTGGGGCAGTTCCGCTTCCAGTGACCCTTCCCCTTGCAATAAAAGCACTCAGTCTCAGGCTTGGGTCCATTCTATGACTTCTTCCCGGCAACTGGCTTACCGGGCGCGGCAACATCTTTGTCGTCCTTCTTAAAGTTCTTCTTACCCTTGCCCTTCTTGAACTTAGTGGTCTTATTGACCATCAACACTTGATGTTCTTTCTTGATTTCAACCTCTGCTGACTTCAGCATTGAGAATACTTCAGGAATGGTCTTCACCATCCCTTGCATATTGTAGTTCAACACAAAGCTCTTGTAGCTCGGTGGGAGCGACTGAAGGATTCTGTCAATGACCGCCTCTTCCGGGAGATTGATCTCCAACTGGGATAGGCGGTTGTGCAACCCAGACATTTTGAGTATGTGCTCACTGACAGAACTGTTTTCCTCCATCTTACAACTATAGAACTTGTCGGAGACTTCATATCTCTCGACCCGGGCATGAGCTTGGAAAACCATTTTCAGCTCCTCGAACATCTCATATGCTCCGTGCTTCTCAAAACGCTTTTGGAGCCCCGGTTCTAAGCTGTAAAGCATGCCGCACTGAACGAGGGAGTAATCATCAGCACGTGATTACCAAGTGTTCATAACGTCTTGGTTCTCTGGGATGGGTGCTTCACCTAGCGGTGCATCTAGGACATAATCTTTCTTGGCTGCTATGAGGATGATCCTCAGGTTCCGGACCCTGTCCGAATAGTTGCTGCCATCATCTTTCAGCTTGGTTTTCTCTAGGAACGCGTTGAAGTTCATGTTGACATGAGCGTTGGCCATTTGATCTACAAGACATATTTTTGCAAAAGTTTTAGACTAAGTTCATGATAATTAAGTTCATCTAATCAAATTATTTAATGAACTCCCACTCAGATTAGACATCCCTCTAGTCATCTAAGTGTTACACGATCCGAGTCGACTAGGCCGTGTCCGATCATCACGTGAGACGGACTAGTCATCATCGGTGAACATCTCCATGTTGATCGCATCTTCCATACGACTCATGTTCGACATTTCGGTCTCTGTGTTCCAAGGCCATGTCTGTACATGCTAGGCTCGTCAAGTTAACCCTAAGTGTTCTGCATGTGTAAATCTGTCTTACACCCGTTGTATGTGAACGTAAGGATCTATCACACCCGATCATCACGTGGTGCTTCGAAACGACGAACTTTAGCAACGGTGCATAGTTAGGGGGAACACTTTCTTGAAATTATTATAAGGGGTCATCTTATTTACTACCGCCGTTCTAAGTAAACAAGATGCATAAAACATAATAAACATCACATGCAATTATATAGTAGTGACATGATATGGCCAATATCATATAGCTCCTTTGATCTCCATCTTCGGGGCTCCATGATCATCTTCGTCACCAGCATGACACAATGATCTCCATCATCATGATCTCCATCATTGTGTCTTCATGAAGTTGTCACGTCAACGACTACTTCTACTTCTATGGCTAACGCGTTTAGCAATAAAGTAAAGTAATTTACATGGCGTTCTTCAATGACACGCAGGTCATACAAAAATAAAGACAACTTCTATGGCTCCTGCCGGTTGTCATACTCATCGACATGAAAGTCGTGATTCCTATTACAAGAACATGATCTCATACATCACAATATATCATTCATCATTCATCACAACTTCTGGCCATATCACATCACATGACAATTGCTGCAAAAACAAGTTAGACGTCCTCTAATTGTTGTTGCATCTTTTACGTGGCTGCAATTGGGTTCTAGCAAGAACGTTTTCTTACCTACGAATAACCACAATGTGATTTTGTCAACTTCTATTTACCCTTCATAAGGACCCTTTTCATCTAATCCGCTCCAACTAAAGTAGGAGAGACAGACACCCGCTAGCCACCTTATGCAACTAGTGCATGTCAGTCGGTGGAACCTGTCTCACGTAAGCGTACGTGTAAGGTCGGTGCGGGCCGCTTCATCCCACAATACCGCTGAAGCAAGAAAAGACTAGTAGCGGCAAGCAAGTTGACAAGATCTATGCCCACAACAAATTTGTGTTCTACTCGTGCAATAGAGAACTACGCATAGACCTAGCTCATGATGCCACAGTTGGGGAACGTTGCAGAAAATAAAAATTTTCCTACGGTTTCACCAAGATCCATCTATGAGTTCATCTAAGCAACGAGTGAAAGAAGAGATGCATCTACATACCACTTTGTAGATCGCGAGCGGAAGCGTTCAAAAGAACGGGGTTGAGGTAGTCGTTCTCGTCGTGATTCTATCACCGGAGATCCTAGCACCCAACGGACGGCACCTCCGCGTTCAACACACATACGGTCAGCGTGACGTCTCCTCCGTCTTGATCCAGCAAGGGGGGAGGAGAGTTTGATGATGATCCAGCAGCACGACGGCGTGGTGGTGGATGCAGCAGAACTCCGGCAGCGCTTCGCCAAGCTGCTGCGGGAGGAGGACGAGGTGTAGCAGGGGGAGGGAGGCACCAAGATTTGGGGTGCGGCTGCCCTCCCCCTGCCCTCCTTTATATAGGCCCCCAGGGGGGGCGCCGGCCCTGGGAGATCAATCTCCCAAGGGGGGGCGGCGGCCAAGGGGGGTGGAGTGCCCCCCAAGGCAAGTGGTGCGCCCCCCCACCTAGGGTTTCCAACCCTAGGCGCAGGGGGGGCCCAAGGGGGGGTGCACCCGCCCGCTAGGGGCTGGTTCACCTCCCACTTCAGCCCACGGGGCCCTCCGGGATAGGTGGCCCTACCCGGTGGACCCCCGGGACCCTTTCGGTGGTCCCGGTACAATACCGGGTGACCCCAAAAACTTTCCCGATGGCCGAAACAGCACTTCCTATATAGTTTTCTTTACCTTCGGACCATTCCGGAACTCCTCGTGACGTCCGGGATCTCATCCGGGACTCCGAACAACATTCGGTTTGCTGCATACTCATATTCATACAACCCTAGCGTCACCGAACCTTAAGTGTGTAAACCCTACGGGTTCGGGAGACATGCAGACATGACCGAGCCGGCTCTCCGGTCAATAACCAACAGCGGGATTTGGATACCCATGTTGGCTCCCACATACTCCTCGATGATCTCATCGGATGAACCACGATATCGAGGGATCAAGCAACCCCGTATACTATTCCCTTTGTCAGACGGTATGTTACTTGCCCGAGACTCGATCGTCGGTATCCCAATACCTCGTTCAGTTTCGTTACCGGCAAGTCACTTTACTCGTACCGTAATGCATGATCCCGTGACCAGACACTTGGTCACTTTGAGCTCATTATGATGATGCACTACCGAGTGGGCCCAATGATACCTCTCCATAACACAGAGTGACAAATCCCAGTCTCGATCCGTGTCAACCCAGCAGACACTTTCGGAGATACCTGTAGTGCACCTTTATAGTCACCGAGTTACGTTGTGACGTTTGGTACACCCAAAGCACTCCTACGGTATCCGGGAGTTACACGATCTCATGGTCTAAGGAAGAGATACTTGACATTGGAAAACCTCTAGCAAAACGAACTACACGATCTTGTGCTATGCTTAGGAATGGGTCTTGTCCATCACATCATTCTCCTAATGATGTGATCCCGTTGTCAACGACATCTAATGTCCATAGTCAGGAAACCATGACTATCTGTTGACCAACGAGCTAGTCAACTAGATGCTTACTAGGGACGTATTGTGGTCTATGTATTCACACGTGTATTACGATTTTCGGATAATACAATTATAGCATGAATAAAAGACAATTATCATGAACAAGGAAATATAATAATCCTTTTATTATTGCCTCTAGGGCATATTTCCAACACACCTTTATAGTCACCCAGTTACGTTGTGACGTTTGGCACACCCAAAGCACTCCTGCGGTATCCGGGAGTTGCACAATCTCATGGTCTAAGGAAATGATACTTGACATTTGGAAAAGCTCTAGCTAAACGAACTACACGATCTTTGAGCTATGCTTAGGATTGGGTCTTGTCCATCACATCATTCTCCTAATGATGTGATCCTGTTATCAATGACATCCAATGGTCATAGTCAGGAAACCATGACTATCTGTTGATCAACGAGCTAGTCAACTAGAGGCTCATTAGGGACATGTTGTGGTCTATGTATTCACACGTGTATTACGATTTCCGGATAATACAATTATAGCATGAATAACAGACAATTATCATGAACAAAGAAATATAATAATAACCATTTTATTATTGCCTCTAGGGCATATTTCCAACAATGAGGTCATTCAGCACACATGATGCAATGCAGGCAGTGTGTCGGTTACTCCACCCATCGCACACGTTGTCGACAACAGAATAGTGTCTGGTGGTTCGTCCGCACCGCATGCTTACTTTGGGGAATCATGTGTGTTGTAGGTGGTCATTGCCCACACACATTGTACGGAACCATGTGCAACACAATGCAATGCTATGCGAGGGTAACATATTCGTCGGTCCAGTCAACATGGTCCGAGGGGTCAGTTTGGCTGGTACGTTGGGGTTGCAGCCCCGGAAGTTTGGCACAGGACCGCAGGTTGTTTCATGTAGCAATAGCTACAAGATGCCTGATAGTGTGGCACCGCGGATCGAGAGTGGGTGGGGGATGTCGAAGCGGCGGCTCCAAAGTTGGGTGTGTGTGTTTGTTGCGATTGTTGCCCAGGGTCGTGTGGTTGACGAGGCATTGTTGCGTGTGCGGTTTTTGACCTAGTTTTCCTTATAATGTGGGCTACTTTGTAGGTTTTTTTATCTGGTTTCCCTCAGAAACTTGATCAATTCTCTTCTTGATGCAATGCCAGAGTTCTTGCCTCTCTGAAGAGGTTCTGCCAAATAAATGTTCTAGGATTGGCAGGACTAAGAGATATTTTTTATTGCATATTCAGACCATTCGGATTAGAAGAGAAAATTATGCAATTTAATTAGGGAGGAAGTGCCACTTGTCGACGGGTCCAAATCTCATCTTTGAGACCGACATCGATCACTGGATAATTTATTTCCTGTCAATAGATAACAAGTTCTACAGCTAGTAACAAACATTCGAAAAAAATGAGTTCTTAAGTTTCATCTTATGTCAGAACTCTACGATAAGTACGTGAATTGTTAGATGAAGCTTAATAGATTTGGAAACAACAAATAGCCTTCCCAAAAAATGAATTTGTGAGAAACAGAAATAGCAATTTGACAAGGTCATTACAGAAGCTCATATGCTGACAAGATGCCGAGTAACTTATAAAATTACATGTGATTCCCCGCAGAAAAAGAAAAGAAGCATATGATAAAAGAAAAAAAGACAGTCGAACGCAAAGCATCATATTCCCAGCTTGCTGACCTACACGATTTCCTTTACTACAACGTCGATCGTATCGTATATATACGTACCATTCTCTTTGCGCGTGTTACATGCGTTAAGGATAATCCTACGATCGCGGTGACCGACTGGCGAGCTAAATAATGGGACAGGGTGCGTGCAATGATAGCCTAGCAGCATGCACATATACAAGCATCTGGATGGCTATCTTTCGCTGCCAAAGCACTGGTTTGGCATCTTGTTGCTTTGCTTTGAGGATCGTGATCGACATCTGATCCGGCTCTCTTTGATTTGCGTTGCTTTACTTTGCTTTGCTTTGTTCTGCGTTGGTTTGGTAGGGCCTGGTTTCTGGGACACAGAGCGCGTATTTTCATGAAACATTATTCAGATACGGCTATATGTGGCCAAATCATATTTAACACTTACGGCATCAAAATGTCGACGACGCGCATAATGCAGTGCTAGAATGAGCCTGGTCCATTTCACAGTTCCTTTTCGGTTTTTGCCTGGTTCCTTTGGGTTCTTTTGGTTTTTTTGTTCCTTCCGGATGTCTTATTTCTTACCATTTCTAATTATAATTTTTAGTTTGTTTGTGATGTTTTCCTTTTTATCGAATCATACAAACACATATTTATACGTGCATGCACTCTTTTTTTCATACACGTGAGTTTTAATAAAAAAATTATAGAAAACAAATTTTAAACACGATATGAACAATTCATTGAATATAGGTGAACATTTATATTATGGATACTTGCAGATGTTTCTCTAATATGTGGATTTCTCTTGAACATGTTTTCCTAATATTTTAAATACCCCTACATGTTTTTGACATTTATTTTAACAAACATTTTGCAAGACGCAAAAAAAAGAAAGTTTACCGGGCAGCATGTGACCCAATCCATATAGGCGAGGCTGTAGACGTTTGGTCATCTATTGACAAATAAGGCGAAATCACTAGCTAAGGAGTGCTCGGTGCAAAAGTCACTCCCAACTTCCCAGGTTGTGACAAGTGGCGCGCTGCATGTGCACCACTTGTCGCAACCTGGGTGTTTTCCCTTTTTTCGTGGACTCGTTTATTCAAAACGTTTTATCTCTTAAACCATGAGCCCAAATCTCGAATCGTTTTCACTGCTGGATTCCTCGCGTCGAGATCTTCAAAACTAGATCCCATGTTGATAGGCTTCAACAAACTTTTTTTCACCAAAAAAACCGGACGAAAAAAACAAACCGGAAGCATGGGGTGTTTCCCTTTCCGAAAGAGGCACACCCGTGCCTCTACGAAATCACAACCGTAAGGAAAAAAAGAAGAGAAAAAATGTTTTTTTTCATTTCAGGGGAGGCACTGCCGTTCCTCTGGCGAAAGCACAACCATGCCTCTCGCGGAGCAAAACCGTGCCTCTCGCGAAAGAAAAAGAAACAGAAAACACGTTTTTTTCATTTTGGACGCACGTCCGTGCCTCTCGTGAAAGCACAATCGTGCCTCTCACGGAAGCAAAATCGTGCCTCTCTCGAAAGGAAAAAAAACAAAAAACACATTTTTTTCCGTTTCCGAGAGGCACGTCCGTTCCTCTCGCGAAAGTACAACTGTGCCTCTCTGGAAAGCAAAACTGTGCCTCTCGCGGAAGAAAAAAAATAGAAAACACGTTTTTTCCCGTTTCCAAGAGTCACGACCATGAATCCCGCGAAAGCAAAACCGTTGCGAAATAATAAAAAAGGAAACACATTTTTTGTGATTTTTTTTGTTTGATTTTTTTGTTCCGAAAGTTAAGGAAGACCAGTGAAAAACCGAAACTTCAAAAAAAAACGTTTAGAAAGCTGAAAACGCGTGCAGAAAAAAAATCCGGAGGGAGCGCGCAGAGCGCGATACGAGGCCTGCGGCTGAGAGCGCACCAAGTGGCGCTGATCATTATGAGCCTTCCGAAGGAGCGCTTGTTAACTAGTTGCCCAAATAAGGCAGCTAGGATATGCTGACAAATCCTATTGTCCGCTCGCTGCAGGGAATAGGCAAGCAAATCGTGTAGTACTGGGCCAGGCCCATTTACATTTTCCTTACGTTTCTTTATTTCTTTTCTCTTTTATTGATGTTATTTGTATGTAGCAATTTCTCTTCACCTTGTAAAAAACTTTTTGTACCATTTCATATTTTTTCTTGTCTTTTATTGTTTTCTGGTAAGTTTTTGTTCTAATTTACTTTTTTATTTTTAAGGAAAATATATGACCGTGTTTTCAAAGTATATGAATATCTATCATAGATCACAACAGCCACCTAAAATGATTTTTCCTGTTGAGCGTCGTCGTCGTCCTGGTCCCGAACTTCACGACCCTCTTTCCCGACGCCATCGCCCTCACCACCGCCGCCGCGTACCTCAACTCCGACGCTGCGGCCCTCGTCCCCGAGCCCTAATGGTGAACCCTACTTCCTCCTCTTTGTTATGCTTGCAAAAATATTTGCTGTCAAAATACTTCACAACCTAGGAAATTAAAATTGTTATGCCATTTGATGTTATGTTTGTACTGAAATCAGAAAGAAAATTCGCATTGCCCAGCTGATGAATTTGCAGCAAGCAAGATAAATGGGTCAGTGAGTGCAGTTATGATCATGTAGCCTGTTGAAGCAGTTAAGATATGTCAGGGAGAAAAGGAAGGTGGACGGCGTTGGTCGTTTTCAAATTAAGTTTGCACGCTGTGAAATTTATCATTCACCCCTTTGAAAGACAACAAAAGTTATATCAATCATTCACACCAACATGAATTAAATATCTACAGTCAATTAGGCGAATCAAGAAAACAAACGGGAAGTATTAACAATCATTGGACACACACGCGCGCACCCGTCGACCTTTCACGTCGCCTAGCTAGATGCTGGCCGGCTGATTCTGATCGGTGCACCGCACGTCGACTGCAGCCGTACTGTCGCCGTCCTTGTCCTCACCGTCGCCGATGGCGATGGGCGAGCAGTAGTAGACGACAGTCTCCTTGGGCTTGTACTTGCTGGAGTAAATCTCGACGGTGCGGGTGCCGGTGAGCACAATCATGGCGTCGTCGAGGCTGCTGCCGTTGGCCAACAGCTTGAAATAGTACCCTTGCTCAGGAACAATCATGAACGTACTAATCGCAACGGTGATGTCCACACTCGACTGCGGCCCCAAGGCCACGCGGGGCAAATTCAGGGTGAGGAAAGAGTCCGACGACATGTTGCTCTTGAGCTTGGCGACGATGCCGGTGTAGTAGATGGTGACGCGGCCGCTGGGGTTGATGGCCCGGACGGTCAGCGAGAAGGTGAGGTTGTCGCCGTTGACCACGGCTCTGAAAGGCTTGTCGCCTCCCACAACCGAGACGGAGACGGAGACGGAGCCTCCCACAACCGAGACGGAGACGGAGACGGAGCCTCCGACGACCCCGAGATAGAGCTCCGCTGGGCGGAGCACCACGGTGATGGCGTACACGATGACCGTCACGATGAGCACGGTCACCGCCGCGGCCACCACGTAGCGCGCCGCGTCGAGGCACCGGAAGATTGATTTCTCGTCGCCACCGTCGAGGGCATCGTCTGCCGTCGGCGACATGCGTAGGAGTCTTGGATTACCTGCTTTTCCCGTCGGCGCAGCTTCGGCGTGTACGCATCTACATGGACGAATATATAGCAAGCCTTACACCATATTTACATGGGCTCTAATAGACGGACCGACACGTATTCCTACATGGCATCGCGAGCCACCGCACGCAAAGTAAGCACATGCGATGATGCATGTATGGGCCACCCACCTCTAGTAATAATTTTTTCACACTCGTGCAAATGCGCATACACTCATCGTTATGAACGTACACATCACATCTTATCTCTATGAGCATCTTCGAGAGATTGAGCCGGCACGTTATCTTGAGTTTGACAAAGTCGTCACAGATGTCTTTGTAGTCGACGGGAATGTTGGCTCTAATGAACGCACATCGCAGAAAGACTGGAATAAATCTAAGAAAATGCGAGTAGCAGTTTAAAGTCCAGAACTTGAACCTTGGTGAACTGAGGGTACCACTGTGAGGATATCATTGTTCTCCTAACAATTCAACTATGTGATGTGGTTCAAAGTAGTACTTTTTTTCAAAGGACAGCTCTTTCTGGAAAAGCCATGCCGTAAAAATAAAAGGACACTGTAAAAAAGGGATATTAGTGTGGCGATTTGGTGCCCGGGCTCAGATGAGCCATGCCTGGTTTTGTCTCTTTTCCACGGGGTTCTCGAATGTCCAACCTTCAAAAAAATTGGCACGGGGTTCACGCACAGGAGCATCTTGCACCACAAAAAAAATTGGAATTTTTTTAACATTTTTTATTTCAAATCTGGGTACTGTTCACCAGGCTCATCTGAGCCCGGGCTCTGCCTTGAATTATCTTTTTTTACAGAGAAAGGGCTTGTTTGATTTAAGCCCTCCATGGTGAACAAGACCACGACGCAATTAGATATGTGAGCGCGATTCGACTCTGAGTGTAACGAGTGAGAGACACACACAGAGATCTGCAGAGCGAACAAAAAGAAGTGCTTTGCTTAATTAGGACCCTAGCGTGCAACGCACTTTATTCGAATTCGTGCATGCACGCAGCAGCTACAAGGCGTGCACCGGCCGGCCACCGTGCACGCAGCAGCTGCGAGATGCATTCTGATATTACGACCCCTACCACCAACACCAAGGCTACGGCCGATGAGACCAAATTTTGGACTCCCAGGAACTACATCCTGGCATCGCTCGGCGGGACACTCGCCGTCACCGCCATCATCATCATCGTCTCCGTCATCCTCGGCCCCGCCCACATCAGCTTCTCCATCGTCCATGCCTCAAGGAGCGATCCCAGAGCCATCAAGGGTGGCACCCAGCAGATCCCGTACCTAAATCTCACCATCACCGCCACGAACGGCAGCCGGAAGCGCGCGGCGGTGCGGTACCGGAGCGTCTTCGTCGACCTGAAGAACAGCACGAGCGCGACCGGGCGGAACACGATGCATGCTAAGGTCTATGCCGCGCCTCCAACGGACGACTACCTGCGGCCGGGCACGGCGCCAGCAATCTTCAATGCGTCGGTCGGCGTTCTGGCCACCGGCACGTCCGGGTTGTTCGTCAGCCGCCGGCTGAACGGGACAGGGTTCACGGTGGTGGTGTCGGCGTCGGTGCGGTTCCGAGTTGGCAGGCTCCGCACGAGGGTGTACGACATCAAGGTCTCCTGCCCTCGCGTCTTCTTCCCGGTAGAAGGGTCATCCAACGTCACCGCGCCGCCAATCAAT
Organism: Triticum dicoccoides; assembly: GCF_002162155.2. Lineage (NCBI taxonomy): Eukaryota > Viridiplantae > Streptophyta > Magnoliopsida > Poales > Poaceae > Triticum > Triticum dicoccoides. The sequence continues at coordinate 709,103,210 of NC_041386.1, read as the reverse complement.
TGCACTGCTTAATGTCATTTTGCTTTTGGTGGCTTTATGTTGATGTGCACGTTTCATCTGGTGCAAGTGCGTGTATGTGGTATTCTTTTCTTGATTTTCCTTAGGGTCTGCTGTTATTTGGTTGTTTTGGTTCCATTTCCTGAGATGTTTAGGAGATACACAAGTAGTAGATGTGTACTTTGGCATTTCTTCTTGTGTGCTCCAGGTATTCTGTAATCGTGACGATCTATGAATACTTGTGTTAGTAAAGAAATAGGTTTGTAAAGCTGGTTTAAAGTTGTTAAGTGCGTAATCAAACTTTAATGTTTTGATGAAGACATGTATTGTCTTTTACAAACGATGTGGAGGATATATTTTATGCCCTTACAGAACTATTATGGCGGAGCTTCACTAGCCTTCTTTGATTAATTCCTTAAGGTACATGTTCTTTATTAGTTGTTTTGGGCCATATTCAACAACTATTCCTTCGTTTGGATGGATATGTTTTTTTTGTCATGTGTGTATCCACCACTTCCAAAAAAGGCATTTTCTTGCAACGCGTCAGCATCACATGCGTAGAACGTCTGCTGAGTTCAAAACTCGATGAATGATTGCCGAGTACCTGCCAGGGGAGGCAAGCACGATATGCCACGCGTCAGCTACACATGCATAGAACATCTACCGAGTTAAAAACTCAGCCAAGGTTGCCGAGTCCGAGTCCCTGTAAGGAGGAACTCGACAAACATGATATGCAATGCGTCAGCACCACATGCGTTGAACGTGTGCTGAGTTGAAACTTGGCAAACGTGAGCACCACGTGTCATCGCCGTTAACGGCCCGTCCTGTCAACCACCCCTTGTTTGTGGAGTTCTTGCAAACATGTACTCGTCAATTGTCATTTTTCCGGCTTGCCAAGTTCCTGATAATAAGAACTCAGCAGTATTACTGATTGTCGACCAAGCCCAGCCAAGTCCCCTACACCGAGGGCCGAACTTGGCAAACGCACCGTCGAGTTGTTTTTCCACTTTGCCAAGTCCCTAGAAACGCAGACAAAGAAGGTGATGGCGAGCGTCAGCGGAGCTTGTGCTAGGAATGAACTAGAGTCGGCGATGACGCGGCAGTTGCGTTGCAAGTGGAGGAAAGTTCTAGTGTTTACTGGTTCTAGGGGAGGAGGGTAGCCAGTGCATGAGAAGAACATGAGGTGGGAGTTTAAAGGGATGGTCGGGCTGCAGTCAGGCCGGTGCTGGTGGCAGGGCATTAGGAGGAAAAAAGTTGAATAGTGAAAAAAAAAATGTTGTCAGGTAGAAGAAGATTGGCGGGGGCTCAAGGCCCCGACTCCTCCTCTCGCTAGGGTTTCCCCCACCGCCAGCGACGCCCCAACCCTTTTCTTCCGCCGCCGCCGGCCGCACGGCGCGAGCGCCCCGGCCCGCTCCGCCCCCCTCTCCCCTCCCCCCCGTCCCGCTGCCTCTGCCGTCTCCCCAGGAGGCAGCCGGGGCAACGCGCGCTCCCTTTCCCCTCGTCCACCCCCTCCTTCCTTCCTCCCCCCGCTGCCGGCGGTCGCCCCCGGACCTGGCCAGGTGGTGTCGGCGGCAGCGGGTCCTCCCGTTCCCGCGCGTGCTCCTCCTTCCCGGGGCGGAGGGAGGCGGCAGTTGTGCTCAGCTGATGGCGGTCCGGTGTCCTAGCGGCGACGGCCGACGGAGAGCGCAGGGGTGGTGCCTCCACTTGGCGGCGGGGCTATCCGGTGGTGCTGCGCGGTCGGTGCCGCGACCCCGGCCCAGATCTTGGCCCATAGGGCCCCATCTAGGCCCTTGCGGGCCGGCTCGGCGCGACCTTGACACCCTCTGTGCAGGGAAGCACGGGAGCGGCTTGGACAGGGGCGGCGACACCGACGGCGTGCCGGTTGCAGCGCGAAGGCGGGAGCTGTCTGGGCCTTTGAGCGCCCTGCCGGGCCTGTGGGGCCACGGGCCTAGTAGGCTCCTGCCATTGCGTCTGGTCGGCTACCGTCGAGGACGGTGGAATTGGAGCCCTCCCGCGTGCCGACGGTGCTGCCGCCCTAGTCTCGGCTCGTCTTCTTCTTTATGCACGCCATACTTCGTGGTGCCGTGGTGATATGGCGTGGGAAACTTCATGACCGTGTTGGCGTAGGGTGGTGGTCGGTTTGGTGGCGAGCTCCGGAGTTCCTGAGGTGAAGGTTGGGATCGGGAGAAATCCCTGTTGGCTTGGCCGACACCGACGTGGTGGCACCTGAGGGTGCCGCCGGATCTTCCTAGAGGGCGTTGGGGCTACCCTTTCTCTCTCCTCGTCGCGTACCAGGGGAAACCCTTGGCAGCAGCGTCGTCATTGTCGTGTCCCTTCTTGGAGCTGTTGTTTGGTACCGGCGCTTTGGGGTCTCGGAGCTTGGTGGGCGATCTTCGGTGGACGCAGCGACCACGTGGCTTCGCCGTTTTTGTCGATCCGCCGTTATCGGCATTTGTTTTTTTTGTATTTTCTATTGCATTTCTTTTGGGCGTGACTGTGTTGTTTCTGCCCCAGCATTTATCGTTGGTTGTCTCAGATGGTTGCTTTGTAACACAAAGCGGAGGAACCATTTTTCATTAAGATTGTCGGGCCGTCCGTTTCCTATCCATCTGACTGAAAATAAAAACTTTTCATTTAAGTGATGCATAAGCGGTCCACAAGTATATATACCTCGCGTGTGTGTATGTGTCCATCCCTTATGTGGAGATCAAAATTCGCGTGGTATGGCCATTAACCCATGCATCCGTGCCAACTGTCCTGCTTTTCTCTAGAACATCATAAGGGCACAATATTCCCATCTTTCTGAACTTGCTAATCAAGGAGAGGATATGTCCTGATCTCCTGGAACTATCCTTGAAGGTGACAATATTTTCGCTCGGAACTATTGTCAGTAGCCTTGATGGTTTGCTGCCTTTTACCTTTCCTTTGGTGAAATGAGGAATAAAATCCCAGAGCATATTGCACGCACCACCGTCTGTTTGGTTTGCTAGTGAGGCTAAACTGAGTTTTGGGCTAAATTTCCTAATTCAGTATTAGGTTGTCCTTAAATTTTTTTTGCAGCAATTACATGTAGTATATAATACCTCTGTAACTAAATATAAGATGTTTTATAGTTCGAACTGTAGTTATAGAGGGAGTAGTATGTTACACTTTTCAGTGCACTGTGTGACAGCTTTTCAGGTCAAATTAAATACACAACTCCAAATAACAATCATAAACATTGCCATCATGATAACGCTAACTTCTGATTTCAATATGGTGCTACTCACAACATGGATTGGCTCTTTTCTAATCAAGTTGTTGATTGGATTTGGAGTTGAAATTATATGGCATGTAGTTGTATATTATCCTTACATCTTGAATATATTTTCAAGCTTTTTTATGAATTTTAGATATGCCCCATTTCTAATCTAGTTCCAGTATATAAACTATACTATACTAGCACATATCAAGTGTGTTAATGCATGTTATATGCCCCCGTAGATGCCAGACCATAGTTCATCCATTTCAAAATATAGTGCCTCTTGACTTGTAATTATATTTTCATATTACATCCGTGCTAGGACACTGAAGCACGATGAGCCAACACGTGAAGCATAAACATCTCATTGTAACTCGTGTTGCTAGTGGCTACTGGCTAGTACCATACTTCATGGTACCACCTTACTTTGTATCTTCCGATTGCGTAGCATCATAGTCTAGTGTAATGGTACCATCTAATTTATTTATTTGTATAATCCCAGTGTGAATTTGTGTAAAAGACCTATTTGCCATTAAGTTTCAATGTTTTGTGCGCTATGATGTTGTATCATAGCATGATACCGCTATCACCTGTCTCATCTTTAATTGAAGTGCAACATTATCTTAATGCTTAAATGACACTACATGATGCTTGCCTATATACTACGGTTGGCTAGACCTAAGATTCAATATAGTTGGAAAAGGAGTGAATATTAAGCAAATATTAAGTTAAAAAAGGCACAACGTTACTTTTCAGTGTCTCCACACACGACAAGTGCTAGGAGAGTAGGAGTGAGTACAACCAGATGGAAGACTCCTTCTACGACACTTGTCGTGCCCGGCGGTTGTATGGCTCAGGTTGATTTTCTTGCTTTCTTTGTAGATCTAATTATTAAAATGCAACACACATGTTGAACCGAGCTTCTAAGTTATGATAACTTTTAGCCATTGTATAAACCAAGTGTGTATGGTGGGCATAGCCCAACTATTGAAGAGTCGTCCCATATGTCACTAGCGGCTAGTTTCCCACTATGCAGTCAGTCTGGCAGGCTCACATACATTCATGCCTGGCCGCTTCAACGCCAATCCACAAACTGAGTTGAGCTTCTCTTGCTTTTCATACATGTGAATCATTGTTCGCCATTGGATACTTACTTGGTTATAATAACAACGATCAAAAGAAAGAGTTGTATGTGTAGTAGAACATAGGGACCTGAAGTTTCTTAGCTTGAGCTCGTTTCAACTCGGGTGAACAGTAAAATAAAAAAAAACAGGGAAAACTTGGTAAGCAAATATTGATGTGTGTCTCATATGCGGGCAAATTTTTGCGATGAAATCACATTCGTATAGGTCTGGAAAAGATTGTCCTTTAAAACCTTTGATTTTGGTACTACCTCCGATCCAAAATAAGTGTTGCAACTTTGAATTAAGGTTAGCTCAACATTAGTTCAAAACTATGACGCTTATTATGGATTGGAGGGAGTAGCATTTTGGAGCATGATTTATTTTTGACCAAGACCAACACACCAATGAGATAAGAAGAGGACTTTCGAGAACATAGTTGGTTTGTATGTGACGCGGTTGATTGGAAAATACATGAGATTTCTATTTTGATGCTACATAATGTAGGTTCGCAAAATAACGGATAGGTTACATAGATCTAACAGCGGACCCACCAAACCAATGACCATATGTTCCTATATTTTGTGAAAAATTCTGCCATAGTCTTCGTCGCCATTAAATTTTATTATATAAATATATGGTACTTACAAGTTATCAATCTAAATATTTTGACTCAAAGAAAATAAAAAGATTTCAAAATACCCTGTTTGGACTATCATGTAATTCCTCTGTCCGGGTTTATTAAATTTCTCAAAGGTTTTTGTTTTTCTTGCAAAAAGACAGATTTGCAAACAGTATTGTTGAAACTTTGAATATTGTAAAATAAAAAAAATCCTAGAGCTGAGCTCGGCTTGACTAGGCTCAATCCAAGCGTTCCTTTAGTCACTTGGCACTTGGGACCTGCAAGTCCTATTTCTCATTATTAAGTCATTAATCGAAGCAATGTTTTTTACTGATTAGTTGATCTATTGTATGATTTTCGTTACTCAAACTCAAATGTTGGCTATTAGTGCAATTTCCTCGGAAAATGTTGAAGGACATTCCCGAGTTAACGTATTGTTGGCCATCTTATCCGGCGATGTGCCGGATGCAGCTGCAGCTAGTGGACGAAAAGGATGGAGCAGCGTATGCCACGCGTTCACCTATTAAATATTAAATATAGGTGTGGCTAGGTCTCACGGCTAAGAGGGTGTTTGTTTCCAGGGACTTATGGGTTTAGGGACTTAAAAAAGTCCCTATAAGTCCCATCCAAACCAAACAGGAGGGACTTATTGGGACTTATTGGGGTGATTAGGGACTTATCAAATAAGCTCCTCAGGGAGGAGCTTATTGGGACTTATCTGGACCCGCACTGCTCGATCCCCTCGTCGCCTCGCGTACCGCATCGCCCCACGCCGCTCACCTTCTACCGCATCGCCCCCTCGGTTCCCCTCGTCGCCTCGCTCGCTCGCACCGATCGTCGCCGCCGCCGGCAGCTTCAACAGCCGCCGCCATGGCCGACGAGGAAGACGAGATCCCCTTCTTCTCCCAATTCCCCTCGTCTCAGGAGGCACCCGAAGGCTCATCCGCCGGTGGAAATCTCGGGAGGGGAATGGGTTTCTTGGATCTCAAAAACAACACGGACGTCTTCCCGGAGTTGGGCTCGTACCAGCAACTTCTCTTTGACCAGTTGGCCGGTCATGGCCTTCCTCCGGTTGGACGTGGTCGTGGGAGGCCCGTACCCCAGGGCGGAGGAGGCCGCAGCCGGTCTCTGAACATCGAAGGCCGAGGCGGCTCTAACCGGCGTCCGTTCGTCGCCCCGGCCGCAGCTGCCGTTGAGGGAGGCGTCATAGGGCGTGGGAGGACCTCGTCCCAGGTCACCGGACGCGGCGTAGATCGAGTCAACTTATAAGTCCCTGTAAACAAACAGGCAGGGACTCGGGACTTATAAGTCGATGTAAACAAACAGGCAGGGACTTATGACTTATAAGTTGGGACTTAAAAAAGTCCTGAGACTTATGAAACAAACAGGCCCTAAGTGGGAGAACATGTAAGAAAGAAAAGAAAAATCATTTTTCCTCATAGATTTCAACATAAAATCTCACGAATATAGCATATGCATCGACTAAGACATAATCAAGTTCAAATGGACTAAGACTTGGCAAGACTGATTAAATATTTCCATGCCGATCTGGACGTAGCCTCTCTCGCATTTGCATCATCCGCTCCATCTCCATCTTATAAAGAGAAAAAAAGGAAGTGTTATCGTGGGAGAGACGAAAGCAGGTATGCTATGGAATCAGGAGCAACGGCAAGCAATGATGTCATACACATTACGTGGCTGATCTAGCTTTCGATGGAGCGCGATCAAACGAATCAAAAGCCTTGCCATTCGAGCACGCGATGCCCATCACAAGTATTCTGGCGTGCATGCAAGGTCACCAGCTTTTGCATTGCGCCAGCCAACTACAAAAACTTAGCTGCATGCATGCTACGTATGCACGTAGAAAACTAAGACAAGATTGAAACGCCATGATCAGCTTCGCGCCCAACTCAACCGGCGACTATCTCTTGCATCGCTTCTGCGACCCCAACACGTCGGCGAGCGTCGACAAGTACGTGGGCAACGTCACCGCCTCGTACACCGACACGAGCAATGAGTCGTCCATGGTGGCCGCCTCCGTCATCATGTTCGCCCTCGCCAGCATCTTCTTCAACCTCAACCTCTTCAGCCGCTTCTCCGACGTCAGCGCCATCCTCGACCCCAAGGTCCGGATCTTCCTCTCCTCCTTGCTCTCCCTCTTCCTCCCCGTTATGTCCTACCTCTTCTCCGAGGCCAAGAATGCCGGCAAGGTGGCCGCTGCCGCTGGGGTTGGCCGCCGCGAGGAGCCAGACCTCTCGCTGCAGGCCGGCTTGATCCTCCTCTGGATGCTCCTGGTGGAGCTCCTCCGCAAGAAGGTGGACGAGATCCGCATGCGCGGCTACTCCGGCACCATCCAGCGTGCCGGACGCGTTGTCTGGCTCGGCAGCCTCGTCTTCTTCAACCTCAAGAGAGTCGGCCGCAAGGCCGTGTTCGGCATCTTTTGGGTGCTCTGCGCCACCAAGGTGGTGCAGAGGATTGCCTTCACCGAGGTTGGCAAGCGATCCTACGCACATGGGAAGAACACGCGTCTCATCACCTCCTACATGTCACAAATATTGCAGCCAGGTCGACCACAACCACAGGTATTACTATTGAGTGGCCTGAAAATTTATTTTAGGCTAGACAATTTTCTGAGTCATTAGATTTTTTTGAACCAATTCTAGGGCATTAGATAAAGATCCAACGGTCGCCCTTTTATTGTTCATCCTCTTGCTTTCTAAGTCCTCCAATTGTTTCTCCTCCCACAAAAGCGACTTACCGTAAATTTAAAAGTAAGACAACTTACATGTAGCTATTGTGTACAACTCCCTTCCTCGGTCCTAAAATAAGTTTCTTAACTTTATGCTAGCTATAGTATAAAGTTGTACTCTCTTCATCAGCACCATCGCTGTTTTTTCCTTTTTTTTTCTAGGCTTGTTGAGTTGTACCTCAGCAGAACCTTCTTATACTTTGTGTTGTGCTATCTTGTGTGCAGCTATGTGTGTGCGTGCATCAGTGTGAACTCTTGTTGGACCTTGTGGCTTGATGGTTTGCTTTATATATAAAGCGGGGCGAAAACTTTTTTGGTTAGACAAGTCCACAAACTCAGATTCCAGGCACCAAGGTAAAATTTAAAAGTCGTGCTATGCACACGACAGACTTTGGACGATGCACGGACGATAATAAAATCTGGCCAGACATATGCATGATTGAAGAGGGCGCCGGCCGCAGGATTTAGATGTCATGCATGCATAGATCTGCCAGTTGTATCGTGCCTGGAGCAGTTTTCAGAATTTAATGATTGCTTTGCAAGCTAATTTTTCTTTTTGTTCACCAGGATTATTAATATGTTGCATACATGCAAGGAAGGAATAAGTAGAAAGTAGGTATGTGTCATTATGACTACATGCATGTAAATATTAAACAAGTTACTAGTACGAGAAAACATCATTATTTTTTGCCTCAATTACTATTGGTGGCCTTATATAGATGCAAAATGTATTTTTCATAGTGGCCTTTATAAGAAAACGGAGATAATATTAAAGTTGAGATACTTATTTTGAGACGAAGGAAGAAGTATTAAATTACATGGGCTAACCAATAACTAAAAAAGTTGACAATGCATGTGCTTTAATGCTCGTCCATTTTTTTCCTACATAACGCTCGCCCTTCACTTATTATATTTCAACAACAGGCTCAGCAAGATCACCAGCAGCACTATTCGCCGTCGGCCCATGTCCTCGACGTTGAGGACGTTGAGCACCGGGCGGCTGCCGGAAATAACCAAGGTGGTGGCGGCGAGGCCATGTTGAAGAGGTGCAAGTTCATCGTCATGGGTGAAGAAGACCTGGTTATAGAACCAACTGCTGACGGCTACAAGCTGAAGGATATATCCCCCAACGACACCGTTCTCACCGTTGGAAAAATCTGGGATCATGCCTATTCCAACCTCGAGGAACCCCTACGGCTGCGACTCAGGCGGCTGTGCTTCTCCTTCGCGCTCTTCAAGCTGCTACGGAGGAGATTCGAGCACCTGCCGCCGGTGACCAAGGAAGAGACTCGTGAGTGCCGTGACCTACTCTTCGACGGCGTCTACCATGACAGGTCAGAGAAGGCGGCGGCGGAGCTATTCCAGATGATGAACGACGAAGTGAACTTCCTGTGTGAGTACTACCACTCCGTCATCCCCGTCGTCCTTGCGAGCCCTTTCTTCTTACTCGCCAACTACTTGCTGCTCCCTGTGGTGGTGCTGGGCCTGTGCGTCATGACGGTCGTCCTCTGTGGCTTCGGCGACGCGGGCTTCGCCTTCGCTAGCATCACCACGGACAACTTCGCCATAAAGTCGGGCATCGTAAACACCACCATGTGCCTCCTTGTCAAGTCCATCTCCAATCCGTCGGCCTTCTTCACGACGGTGGACTTCGCCATCACCTTCCTCCTCCTGGCCATCTTTTTCTACGAGGAGATGTGGGAGTTCATCGTCTTCCTCCTCTCAAACTGGTTCATGGTGTCACTGATCCATAGCTATGTGACAAAGCAGTCATGGCGTAAAAGCCAGATGTTCACAAGCTTTGTTCATCGCATCCTATGGTTACGCAAAAAGTTGAGCCAGCCCGTCCTTGGCTTCAAGCAGTTCTCACTGCTAAACCTTCGGTGGCCGCTCGTCCTCGGCCTGCCATCCATGTTCTCTCTGGTGCTTGAGACGGCACCTGTGCCAAAAGGCGCCAAACACGCCATCATGGAATCGCTTGTGAAGCACATCCATGATGGCACTGATCTCAACAATGGAAGCTCTGTTCTTGTGAACAGAGAAGACCTCTTGCCGGCGTGCCGGAGCGATAGCCTCGCGGAGGTCATCCTCACCTGGCACGTCGCCACCAGCATCATGGAGGCAAAGTACTCTCCTAACAAGGGAAAGCAAAGCAAGGCTTCCCAGTACCACATGGTGGCAACGAGGCTGTCCAAGTACTGCGCCTACCTTGTGGCCTTCCACCCCGAACTCCTCCCGGACAACCAGGAAAAGTCAGAGCGCGTCTTCGAGGCCGCCAAGGAGGAGCTCAAGGCCACGCTCAAATGCGCCCCCTACTACCTCTTGTGTTGGCGCTCGAGGGTCGACAAGGTCATGGCGGCCCCCAAGAGAGAGGCGACGGCGGCCTGGGAGGACGGCAAGGTGGTCCACAACGGCACAAAGCTAGGGAACATGCTGAGGGAGGAACCTACGGGGGACGGCGACACCCAGCGGGAGCAGACGTGGAAGCTGCTTGCTGACGTGTGGACGGAGCTCCTCGTGTACCTGGCGCCGTCGAGCGACGAGGAGCGTGTGATGGGGCACGAGAGTGTGCTGGTGCAGGGCGGCGAGTTCATCACCGTGCTTTGGGCCTTGACCACCCACACTGGAATAACCCGCCCGGAAAAGTAGTATGATGTCTTTGCTCCGTGTGCGTTTTGGCCTATGTGGCTTCATATTGCATTGGTTGCTTGCTTGCTTGCATTTTTCTCTTTTGATTAAGTTGTTTATTTCTAAGCAGATTGAGAACATTTTATTTGTATTAATATTGTCCATGAACAGTTTGAGATCTTCCTATTGATAGGTTGTCCAGAATGTTTTTACATTCGAATCATTGAGAGCCTTTGCGCCCGTTATCGTGCCAGTAAGGTTAGAAAAATGGTTATCGAACCAGTGCTTAAGCACCCCATTCTCGTGGGCCGGCCTAAGAGCATCTCCAACAGCCGCGCAACGCACCGTGCTCTAAAAACTCCTTTACCGCGTGTCGTTCGTCTGGTTTGGCGTGGCCGACAGCGTTGGCTCCAGCAGCGGCGTGAAAATTGAGCGCGCGCGGGGCGCTGGAGCGGTGGGGGCGCGCGTGGCAGCGGAAGCAACGAGGAAGCGGTGTGTAAGGCAATAGGCTTTGGGGGGAACCGGCACAACCCTCTAGGGGTGGCCTATCACATATATATATATATATATATATAATGAGGTGGTATACAACGTTACAATATACACATGGAAATACAGTCTAACACCCTCCCTCAATCTTAGCCACTTTCTAATGAATCTAGAAGGGTAAGATTGCGCCTGCAAGTCTCAAACTGTGGCAAAGGCAATGGCTTGGTGAAGATGTCAGCAAGTTGATCCTTGGAAGAAATAAACTTGATCTGTAGTTGCTTCTGAGAGACACGTTCACGCACAAAGTGATAGTCAACTTCAATGTGTTTCGTTCGGGCATGGAATACCGGATTTGCAGAAAGGTATGTAGCACCAATGTTATCACACCAAAGAACAGGAGGCTGTGATTGGGGTATACTTAACTCCTGAAGCAAGGACTGTACCCAGATAATCTCTGATGTGGCATTGGCCACAGCCTTATACTCAGCCTCAGTACTGCTACGCGAGACAGTAGCCTGTTTCCGAGCACTCCAGGCAATCAGGTTAGAGCCAAAGAAGACAGCATAACCCCCCGTGGATCGCCTGTCATCCGGATTGCCAGCCCAGTCTGCATCAGAATATGCTGAAAGACAACCAGAGTCAGACGGCCGAATATGCAAACCATGAGCCACCGTGAAACGAATATAGCGCAAAATCCGCTTAACAGCAGACCAATGAGTGTCACGGGGTGACTGCAGATACTGGCAAACTCGGTTAACAGCATAGGAAATGTCTGGTCGCGTGATCGTCAAGTACTGGAGCCCACCAACAATACTCCGGTACTCGGTCGCATCAGAAGAAGAAAGAAGCACACCATCAACAGCATTGAGCTTATCAGTGGTAGACATGGGTGTAGTCGTCGGTTTGCACTTAAGCATCCCAGCTTGCTGCAACAAATCCAGAGAGTACTTCTTCCGCGTCATAACAAGGCCAGCAGCACGAGAAGTAACCTCCACACCAAGAAAGTAATGAAGCTTCCCAAGGTCCTTGACCGCAAAATCAGCACCAAGTGAGCGAACAAGCGCAGTAGCAGCCGACTGAGAGGAGCTGACCAAAATGATATCATCTACATAGACCAACAAGTACATAGTAACCTCAGGCCTTTGAAGAAGAAACAATGAGGAGTCAGCAGTTGATGATGCAAAACCATGAGCACGAAGAGCCATTGCAAGACGAGCATGCCAAGCACGAGGAGCCTGCTTCAGACCATAAATTGCCTTGGACAGATGACAGAGATGATCAGGGCGATCCGGATCAGAGAAACCCGGAGGCTGGCGCATGTAAACCTCCTCCGCCAAGACACAATGAAGAAAAGCATTTTGAACATCAAGCTGACGAAGAAACCAACCTCGAGTAACAGCCAGAGAGAGAAGAAGTCTGATGGTAGTAGGCTTGACCACTGGACTGAAGGTGTCTTCATAGTCAAGTCCAAAACGCTGTCGAAAACCACGAGCAACCAGACGAGCCTTATAGCGCTCAATGGACCCATCAGAATGCCTCTTCACTTTGAAAACCCATTTGGAATCAATGACATTTACCCGTGATTGTGGAGGAACAAGAGTCCATGTCTGATTGCGAAGAAGCGCTTGATACTCCTGCTCCATGGCCTCTCTCCAATGAGGAATGCGCATAGCAGCTTGATACGTGCGTGGCTCAGAGGATGGATCTGCGAGAGCAGCAGACATGCACGCCGCTAACCAAGCAACTGTGCCATCGTGACGTTTGCTTAGGCTGAAAAATGCCACTCCGACTGCGCGTATGTGGACGTAGAGCAGCAGCAGGAGCCGGCGGAGGCGAAGGTGACGGAGACGTGACGGTCGCCGGAGATGCAGGAATCACCTCAGGCGAGCTCGGGATAGACGACTCCGGGCTGCATGGCGAAGACTGGCCCGACGACAGGGGCTCAGAGGCCATGGGCGAACCGAGGGTGGGCGACGACAGCTCCGGTGACACCGGCCCAGACGGCCTTGGCGAGGCGAGAGCAGGCGAGGCCGGCCTTGATGAGAAGGGCCCAGACACGCTGGGCGAGGCAGGGGCGGGCGAGGCCAGGCCTGGTGATGACTGCCCCGACGCCCTGGGCGAGACGGGGACCGAGGAGACCGGCCCAGTCGGCGGGGTTGCAGGGCGCGACGATGGCGAAGGCAGCCCAGAAGCCAGAGGCGACCGGGCCAGGACGTCGATCGGCCGTGCATGAGCACGGAAACCGAGGCCATGCAGGGGCGCCATGTGCTCCTCATGCACAACAGAAGGTGCCGAGGATGAAGGCGATGGCGACGAAGAGGAAGATGGCGCTTCCAGAATCTCCAAACGAGCCCCACGACCAGTGCCTGCACCATGGTTAGGTAACAATAGAGGAGAATATGCAACATCATCAAATTGGTCAGAAGCAATAGAGGATGAATGCATGACAGGTGGCTCGGTAGTGGACACAGGGAATTTGGCAAAGGGAAAAACATGCTCATCAAACACAACATCCCGAGAGATGTAGACACGATTAGTGGGAACATGAAGACATTTGTATCCTTTATGAAGAGAGCTATAACCAAGAAAAACACACTTCTTGGAACGAAACTCGAGCTTACGCTTGTTATATGGACGGAGATGGGGCCAGCAAGCACACCCAAACACCTTGAGAAAGGTGTAGTCCGGTTGTTCATTAAGGAGAACTTCAATGGGAGTCTTCATATTCAAAACACGAGTGGGAGTACGATTGATGAGAAAACATGCAGTGGTGAAAGCATCACTCCAAAAACGAAACGGAACAGATGCATGGGCCAAAAGAGTCAGACCAGCTTCAACAATGTGACGATGCTTACGTTCTACTGAACCATTCTGCTGATGTGTATGTGGACATGCTAAATGGTGAGTGATCCCAAGCGACTGAAAGAAGGAGTTGAGGTTGCGATACTCGCCACCCCAGTCCGACTGAACATGAACAATTTTGTGCTTGAGAAGGCGTCCAACATGTTTTTGGAACTGAACAAAAATGTCAAACACATCAGATTTACGTTTGATAAAATAAAGCCAGGTAAAGCGGCTGTAAGCATCAACAAAACTGATATAATAATTATGACCACTAACAGAAGTCTGAGCAGGACCCCATACATCTGAAAACACAAGTTCTAAAGGATGTTTCACCTCACGACTGGACTCCGAAAAAGGAAGTTGATGACTCTTCCCCTGCTGACAAGCATCACACACTGCTACATCTTTATTACTAGACACACTAGAAAGCTCATGACGATGCAAAACATGCCGGACAATAGGTGTGGCCGGGTGACCAAGACGAGCATGCCACTGTGACGGAGATACCCGAACTCCACTGAAGACGCGAGCGACGCCAGGATGCTCCAGACGATAGAGACCTTGGCAGAGCCGCCCACTAAGAAGAATGTCCCTCGTGCCCCGATCCTTAATAAAAAGATCAAAAGGATGAAATTCACAAAGCACATTATTATCACGAGTGAGTTTAGGAACTGAAAGAAGATTACGTGTCACAGATGGAACTCGAAGAACATTGCGAAGTTGAAGACTCCTATTGGCATGTCTAGTGAGAAGTGATGCTTGACCAATATGAGAGATGTGCATACCTGCTCCATTGGCGGTGTGGATCTTGTCGGAGCCATGGTAGGGTTGACGAGTGTGAAGCTTCCCCATCTCACTGGTCAGGTGCTCTGTCGCCCCAGAGTCCATGTACCAGTGGGGATCAATGGAGTAGGACTGAGTGTGTCCCTGTGGCTTCTGCGGCGGCGGACGATCAGCCATGGCGGCCTAACGAGCAAAGTTGCGTGTATCCTTCCCGTCATTGCCAAGACCAAGAAAACCCCGCTGGAAGCGCTTGTGACACTTTGAGGCCCAGTGCCCATCGCGACCACAAAGTTGGCACACACGTGGACCGCCAGCCCCTGGTAGCGTCGCAGTAGGAGGAGGGGCCGAGGCGGGTGGTGGTGACTGCCCCGAAGGAGCCCTGGATGAAGCAGAGGAGCGACCACCCTTGGTGGCGGCGTTTGCCGAGAGGGCGCCATTGCCCCTGGATCGGCGCGTCTCGACTCGTTGCTCAGTAAGCAGGAGGCGTGAAAAGACCTCGTGTGCTGGTATGGGCGTGGAGTTGCCCCTCTCATTGATGATCTCGACTAGGGCGTCATACTCCTCATCAAGACCATTGACAATAAACGAGTTGAACTCGGAGTCGGTGAGGGGCTGTCCAATGGAGGCCAGCGTGTCGGCGAGACTCTTAACTTTGTTGTAGAACTCAGTGGCGGTGGAGTCAAGCTTCTGACACTCCCCAAGTTGGCGACGGAGCCCGGATACACGAGCCTGCGACTGTGCCGCAAACGAGCGCTCAAGAATAGTCCATGCCTCGTGGGACGTCTTGGCGAAGACAACAAGCCCAGCAACGGCCGGAGAGAGCGACCCCTGGATGGAGGAGAGGTTCGCCTGATCCTGCCCTGTCCAGACACGGTGAGCCGGATTATAGACCGGACCATGCACGGTGTCAACCAGCGCAGGAGGGCAAGGGAGAGAGCCGTCGACATAGCCAAGCAGGTAGTGACTCCCAAGAAGCGGAAGAACCTGCGCGCGCCAGAAGATGTAATTGTCCGACGACAACTTGATGGTGATGAGATGGCCGAAGTGAAACGGCGGCGGCGGCTGCGATCCCATCGAGGAGACTGGCTGAGGTGAGAACACCGTGGAGACAGTCGGAGGGGCAGCCGGCGCGGTGACAGAGGGCGCGATGGCCGCGGTTGACACCGCGAAGCCTGCCAGCGCGACATCCTCCGCCACCAGCGGCGCAGTGGCCGAGGGCGCGACAGCCGCGGTTGACGGGGCGGCGGTGGTGTGGGCCACAAGCGCCTGCCCGGGCGAAGTAGCAGCCGGCAGGAGCGCGAAGAGGGAGCCGACGCTCCGTGTCCCGATCGGCGCCTGAAGGGAGGCGGCATCCAGCGGCCTCGAGAGAAGTGCCGCGAGGGAGGCCGGCAGAAAACCGGTGGCGGTGGAGCCGGACGCAGCGGCGGACGTCATAGCAGTCGGGCGACGGCGGCGGCGGGCGCGGCGGCGGCGGCGGTGGCGGCGGCGGCGGTTTAGGGTTTTTAGGCGGAAGCGGACGTAACCTAGCGTGATACCAT
This sequence comes from Triticum dicoccoides, assembly GCF_002162155.2. NCBI lineage: Eukaryota > Viridiplantae > Streptophyta > Magnoliopsida > Poales > Poaceae > Triticum > Triticum dicoccoides. The sequence goes on along the minus strand of NC_041386.1, from coordinate 709,087,198 downwards.
GTAAGGCAATAGGCTTTGGGGGGAACCGGCACAACCCTCTAGGGGTGGCCTATCACATATATATATAATGAGGTGGTATACAACGTTACAATATACACATGTAAATACAGTCTAACACGGTGGAGGCGCGCGTGGCAGCGGAAGAGGAAGAGAAGTGTGTGAAATAGGCGCGTGAAGAGCGCCGCAATTTAAAGGCGCGCCGGAAGCGGTGCGCCAAAAATAGCGCGAGTGCAGCCGCCTTTTCCCGCGCGCGAGTTTTCCGCCACCGTGGAGCGCGCCGAAACGTCCCGCGCGCACAAAAAACTCGGTTTACCGCGCGCGCCTTTTGGGCGGCTGTTGGAGATGCTCTAACGTGCGAGCTGCTTGCCTTCTCAGTCGCCCCCACTTCGTTCGCTCGGTTGATGGTGAACCAGTAGACGTTGATTTATCTTTTTACAAGCAAACATGACCATGCATTGCAATGGGAGATTTTTTTTTACCCCACATATATAATATGCATTTCTAAAATACCCCATATAAAGAAGGTATTAATTATGGTTGCACCCAACACATAATTGTAAAAATGATTAACATGCAAGATATTAACATGCTCATCTACACATTTTTCTAAGGGATTATTATATATGTCATGTCAGATTTAGAGTTAGGTTTGAAACATATGAATATTTTAAAAAGTATTTGACCTGCTTGAATAAAAGAAAAAGAGAAAGGTCAAACAGAGAGTAGTTGGGCCAAAATTACAATTATACAGTTCATCAGGTAAGCGACGCTTGGGCGAAGCAACTATATTCTACATCCGCCGGAAATTCAGAGACAAAAAGGAAAAAGAAAAAGTGGAGCAGGTGGGATCAAATATACAATCTCCGGGGTGAAAGGCCAAGGCAGGAGCCAACGGGTGCCTGCGTGGTCATGATACATTATAGGATCACTTTCTCTTAAGCTAACGGCATGTTCAATGGCAACCCGTAAATTCCTTCCCATGTCTGTCCGCGGACAAAGAGGGATCGGTCCGTGGACAGGATGTGGGAGGCCTCCATACAACACTACCCGCATACATTTCAAACACCTGTTCAACAGACCATATGAATTTCAACATAGAGGATTTCATATAAACTGGACGAAATTCATTACATTCTGCACATATTTTAACTAAACTAGGTAAAACTAAGTGCATGTCCGGCCGCGCAGAGCTCCATTTCCATGACACCAATACACTACACTAGTCTATAGTCGGCCGCACGAAGCTTCATTCCCACAACACGGATAAACTACACTAGTCTATGGCCGGCTATGGCGGTTTCCTTTGTCTTTCCCATGTCCGGCAGTTCGCTCGTCAGACTGTTGTGAGCCCCAGAGGTATATTCTTCCCTCATATCTTCCCTCCGGCTACGCCCCTCATTGGAGTGATAAAAGGGGGTGCTTCAGCCGAGGCAGGGGTGGACGATGGCCTGCGCTGAACCAGGCAAGACACCGGTTGTGTATACCGGCGTCACCTTAGCGGTGGCCTTCATGAAACCTAAGCGGCGGCGGTCTCCCGTGTTCCAATTCTTCTCAATGATGGCGACAGACGCCTCCATCCAATAAACCTCGCCACTGTCTCCCGGTGGCCGCAACCGGCAGAGACAGCAGCCGGGATTTATACCAGCAGCCATGGGTGTGTGTGCCCACAAGTGCAAGACCGTCGAGGGCAAGGCCCCTCAGGTCCACGAGGGCCCCGCCCAGCAGACACCCAAGGTTACACCTGACACCACCGTCTCCTCCACTGATCAGGTGAAAAAACATATTCACCATAAATTAACCAGCATTTGGTAGCTCTCAATTATTTCTTCCTGGCCACAACAACATGGATGTCGCGTTTGTTTACGTAGGTTGCGACCTATCAGACACCAAAGAAGGTGTGGAGGAGGAGGCCGCCAAGGAGGAGCCAGCAGCTGTGCCGGCGCCGGAGTAGCCCACTGACGCAGTCGTCGCCAATGAGAAGGTTGAAGCGGCAACGACCCTCGAGCCAGCGATAGACGACAAGGAGCAAGCCGTCGAGGAGAAGATCCTCGTCGAGGAGGAGAAGCCCTTAGCCAGCCCCATCATCGAGGAGATGTCGGTGCTTCCATGGGCTTCAAGTTGTCCCGCTCTCCCCTTGTGGCTGCCCATCGATGTGCTGTCGCCGCCCCCGCCATCCCTTTAAAAAGCCCACCTCATGTTCTTCTCACGCACTGGCTACCCTCCTCCCCTCGAACCGGTAAACACTAGGACTTCCCTCCACTTGCAATGCAACTGCCATGTCATCCCTGGCTCTAGTTCATTCCTAGCACGAGCTTCGCTGGCGCTCGCCATCGTCTGGTTTTCTCCGAGGCTTCTCACTACTAGAATCACCTTCTTTTCCCAAGTTTCTAGGGATTTGGCAAAGTGGAAAAACAACTTGACGGTGTGTTTGCCATGTTTGGCCCTTGGTGTAGGGGACTTGGCTGGGCTTGGTCGACGATCAATAATACTGTCGAGTTTGAGAGAATTATCGAGTACATGTTTGAGAGAATTCGGCAAACAAGGGCTGGTTGATAGGATGGGCCGTTAACGGCGATGACACGTAGTGCTCAGGTTTGCCAAGTTTCAACTCAGCACACGTTCGACGCGTGTGGTGCTGACGCATTGCATATTGTGTTTGTCGAGTTCCTCCTTACAGGGACTCGGCAACCTTTGCCGAGTTTTTAACTCGGTAGATGTTATATGCATGTGTAACTGAAGTGTGGCATATCATGCTTGCCTCCCTTGACAGGTACTCGGCAATACTTCGTCGAGTTTTGAACTCACTAGACGTCCTACGCATGTGGTGCTGACACTTTGCAAAAAAATGCTTTTTTTGAAGTGGCGGATATACACATGGCAAAACACATAAACCATATCCATTGAAGCAATGGAATAATTGTAGAATACGGCCAAAAATATCTAATAATGAAGATTTCGTCATAACAGAACATGCCCAAATAAGAGCAGACTCTAAGGAAAATCAAGAAAGAATACCACACACACGCACTTACACCAGATGAAACGTGCACACATTAACATAAGCCTCCAAAAGAAAAATGGCATTAAGCAGTGCAATTGATGGGCGGCGCGGTGACGTTGGATGACCCTTCTACCGGGAAGAAGACGCGAGGGCAGGAGACCTTGATGTCGTACACCCTCGTGCGGAGCCTGCTGACTCGGAACCGCACCGACGCTGACACCACCACCGTGAACCCGGTCCCGTTCAGCCGGCGGCTGACAAACAACCCAGACGTGCCGGTGGCCAGAACGCCGACCGACGCATTGAAGATTGCTGGCGCCGTGCCCGGCCGCAGGTAGTCGTCCGTTGGAGGCGCGGCATAGACCTTAGCATGCATCGTGTTCCGCCCGGCCGCGCTCGTGCTGTTCTTCAGGTCGACGAAGACGCTCCGGTACCGCACCGCCGCGCGCTTCCGGCTGCCGTTCGTGGCGGTGATGGTGAGATTTAGGTACGGGATCTGCTGGGTGCCACCCTTGATGGCTCTGGGATCGCTCCTTGAGGCGTGGACGATGGAGAAGCTGATGTGGGCGGCGCCAAGGACGACGGAGACGATGATGATGATTGCCGTGACGGCGAGTGTCCCGCCGAGCGCTGCCAGGATGTAGTTCCTGGGAGTCCAAAATTTGGTCTCATCGGCCGTAGCCTTGGTGTTGGTGGTAGGGGTGGTATGCATCTTGTGGCTGCTGCGTGCATGCATTATGGCTCGCCGGCCGGCCAGTGCACGCCTTGTAGCTGCCTAGCTGCTGCGTGCATGCACGAATTGGAATAAAGTGCGTTGCACGCTAGGGTCCTAATTAAGCAAAGCACTTCTTTTTGTTCGCTCTGTGTGTGTGTCTCTTACTCGTTACACTCAGAGTCGAATCGCGCTCACATATCTAATATCGTGGTGGTTTTGTTCACGGTGGAGGATGCATCAAGTTGGACTTTTGACTTTAGTTTCTCATATTTGCTTGCCATCTGGAGGATGCATGTCGAATTGTGCATTTCTCATATTTTAATGTTGCTTTCCACTATTTTTGAGGGGTATGTTGCTTTCTATTTGATGGATGGTGTAATTGACTGGTTGATGACTTTGTTAATTTATAAACTAAACCAAATGAGTCTTTTCTGCATAAAAATATCCCCTTATTTTTACGGCATGACTTTTCCATGAAAGTATTAGTAGAAGTGTCCTGAAAAAGAAGGGTCGCGCTAACTGCCACACGTGTGGCAGGAAGCGAGACGCACCACACGTCTTTAATGTAAACAGATTGCCACGTCATTGCATGCATGTATGCAGGAATCTTTTTGGATTTTCAGTTTTTAAAATGTTTTATGTCTTAAACGAATAATCCGATTGAAAATCCGTTTTCACCATTAAATCCCTCGCGATGAGATCTTCAAAACTAGATCCCATGTTGATATGTTTTGATGAAAAAAAATTGGATTAAAAGTTGCCATGTCTATTGCATACACTACAGGAAACAGCTAGTTTGCCGTCAGTGAGCATCTTTGCCGTCAGCTTTTCATCGGGGTAGACGGCAAAGAACGCATTTGCCGTCAGCTGCTGTCGGCAAAGAATGACTGACGGCAAAGATAAATTTGCCGTCTGCGATTTCTATTATAAACGGCAAAGAAAACTTTGCCGTCTGCCGTTTTTTTTACAGACGGCAAAGTACTCTGCCGTATGCGGTTTTTATTACAGACGGCAAAGAGCACTCTTTGCCGTCTGTAATAAAAACCGCATACGGCAAAGTACT
>NC_041386.1:709064526-709081947 GCF_002162155.2 Triticum dicoccoides | reverse complement strand
GCCTCCTGCCTCGCAGCGCCGCCCGTTCCCCAGCGCCCCACGCCGGAGGCCTCGCGCCGCCGCCCGTTCCCCATCGCCCCACGCCGGAGGCCTCGCGCCGCCGCCCGTTCCCCAGCGCCCACACCGGAGGCCTCGCGCGACCTCCTCCCTCTGGCGTCTCCTCCCTCCAGCGCCTCCTCTCTTCGGCGAGCAGCACGGCGCAGACTGCGTGAACAGCGCGGGCGGCACGGCGGATTTCTCACTCCGGCGAGCAGCGTGGCTTACTCCCTCCATCGCCTCCTCACACCGACAAGCAGCGCGGGCGGCACGGCGCGACGCGGGCCGGTGAGCGGCGCGGCCTCCTCACTCCGGCGAGCAGCGGGGCCGCGCGGTGCGGGCTCCTCCCTCCGGTGCCTCCTCACTCCAGCAAGCAGCGCGAGCGCGACCTCCTCCTTCCGGCGTGGCCTCCATCCAGCGTGGCCTCCCTCCGGCAGCGGGGCTTTTCTCCGGTGAGGTCGGGCGCGTCCAACATCTCTTCTCCGGTGAGGTCGGCATGGTGAGCAGCTTGGCTGTTGGGCGCGTGCGGGCGGCAAGAATCTTTGCTCCGGCGAGCTTTGTACGAGATGATGTGGACGTGCGGTGACAAGATTGTGATCTAATTTTTTTTAATAAAAAAGAACGGTTTGCCGTCTGTGATGTTTCTGCCTAACGGCAAAGAAGTAATCTGGCTCACGGCAAAACACTGACGCCGTCCGTTAGGGTCGTTAGTCTGTTAGGTTACTTTTCTTTGCCATCTGGACTGTCTAGTTGACGGCAAACAGTATAGACTGACGGCAAAATCTTTGCCGTCATGCAGAAAAAATAGCAGACGGCAAAGTATTCATTGCCGATTTATCTTTGCCGTCTGACTTTGCCGTCTACTTCCTGACGGCAAACTCTTTGCCGTCTGGATTTACGTCTTTGCCGTCTGTAATCCACAGACGGGAAATTAACTATTTCCTGTAGTGATATGAATTGCCATGATGTTTACACTGAAATTGCCATGATATGTTTCAGCTATTTTCTTCTACATTTAAAAGTAAATTTTGACATTTATAAAACGGGGAATTAAGAAACTAGACTTGCCATGAACCATAAACTAAAATTGCCATGATACATGCACGTAAAATTGCCATGGTTCATACAAAAAAAAAATTTATGGTCAAAGTACTGGAGTTGCCATCATCAAAATACTAAAATTGCCATGATCTACAAACTAAAATTGCCACATGGCAACTTTAGTTTAAGCCCTATGGCAACTGCAGTGTAAACATCGTGGCAACTTCTGGCAAAAAACATTCGTCGAAACATATCAACATGGGGTCTAGTTTTGAAGATCTCGTCGAGACGGATTTAATAGTGAAAACGAATTTTTAGTTCGCTTTTTTATTTAGGAGATACAACATTTTTAAGCCGAAAACCAAAAAAAAAAAATCTGCTGATGTCATCTATTCATACGTGGCAAAATGAGTGGTGATGGAGGCGTGTGGGCGATGTGCAAACGCCCACACGTGTGGGCGTTAACATTTCCGAAAAAGAAAAGTACAACTTCAAACCAGAACTTGTAGTTGGATGGTTAGGTAGACAGTGATATCATCACAGTGGTATTCTCAACCCACAATTTGTTTCAGGTCTTTCTGCGATGTGCGCTCAGAATCAGCCGGGCAGCATCTAGCTAGGCGACGTGATGATGATGATGATGATGATGATGATGATGATGATGATGATGATGATGATGGTGGTGGCCGTGACGGCGAGTGTCCCGCCGAGCGCTGCCAGGATGTAGTTCCTGGTAGTCCAAAATTTGGTCTCATCGGCCGTAGCCTTGGTGTTGGTGGTGGGGGTGGTATGCATCTTGCAGCTGCTGCGTGCACGGTGGCCGGCCGGCCGGCCGGTGCACGCCTTGTAGCTGCTGCGTGCATGCACGAATTCGAATAAAGTGCGTTGCACGCTAGGGTCCTAATTAAGCAAAGCACTTCTTTTTGTTCGCTCTGCAGATCTCTCTGTGTGTCTCTTACTCGTTACACTCAGCGTCGAATCGCGCTCACATGTCTAATATCGTGGTGGCCTTGTTCACGGTGGAGGGCTTACAACAAGTTGGACTTTTGACTTTAGTTTCTCATATTTGCTTGCCGTCTGGAGGATGCATGTCTAATTGTGCATTTCTCATATTTTTATGTTGCTTTCCACTATTTTTGAGGGGTATGTTGCTTTCTATTTGATGGATGGTGTAATCCGACTGGTTGATGACTTTGTTAATTTAAACTAAACCAAACGAGTCTTTTCTTATAAAAATATCCCCTTATTTTTTACGGTGCCCTTTTTATTTTCATGGCATGACTTTTTCATAAAGTATTACTAGAGGTGCCCTGTAAAAGAAAAGTACTATTTCAAATTAGAACCTGTAGTTGTATGGTTTGAAGGACAGTGATATTCTCACTGTGGTATTTTCAACCCACTAGGGTTCAAGTCTTAAACTTGACACTGTCGCTCATATTTTCCTAAATTTAGTTCAGGTCTTTTCATGATGTGCGCTTAGTGATTGACGATGTTACCATCGACTACAAAGACATTTGTGACGACTTTGTTAATCTTAAGATAATGTTTCAGCTTAGTCTATCAGAGATGCTTGTAAACATAGGATGTACGTATTTGCGTTTATACGTACGACTGTATGGGCGTCAGCGTCTAATTCGTATTAAAAAAGTCCTACTAGAGGTTGGTGGCCCATACATGCATGGATCGCATGTGCGTACTTTGCGTGTAGCATGGACGTCGGTGGCTCACGATGCCACAGAGGAGTCGTGTCGGTCCGTCTATTAGAGCCGATGTAAGTGTAAAGGCATCTCCAACAGCGATTCACAAATTTTATTTCGCATTCGTTCGTAGATAAAGAATCAGTCTACGTACACGAAAACGGAAGGCCGTCGTCCAACACTATTTGCATACATCCGCCAACAAGTCAAACTAATCGAACGAAATTCGTTTAAACATAACCGAATTTCATATAAACATGTTGGATTTCATTACATTTACATCAACTAAGCGGTGCTCCTTCGGCTCTGGAGATATAATTAATACACCTAATCTATGATCCAGTGCCCGTTTCCCGTGTCCGGTCATGAGCCCCGAGAACTAAAGCTTTGTCTTCTCCAATTCTGCCTCAGCCCTCTCCAGCTCTGCCTTCGTAAACTTTACCTTCGTAGCCACGGGAACTGAAATTGTCCGCCTCCACATCGCCGCCATGGAACTATTTGGCTGACGATACTCAGCCCACCAAGTTTGGCGTCGACAGGAGGGGAGGAGCGGTGGCCTTCTTGGGACCCGAGCAGCGGCGACTCACCATGCACTACTCTTTTTCGCTGCTGGCAGTGCACGCAGACGTGCTGGCTTTGTGGTCATGGTAGCGGGGCGCGGCCTCGGCGGAGCCACGCGCCAAACCCCACCTCCCCCGCCTCGTCACACTCCTTGTAGGCGGCCGCCAGTTCACCGTTAGCGGGTGAGGCGGATCTCGCGGGCGGAGCAGTAGGTGTCGAGCAGCGCCGACTGTACGCCAAGTTCGCGTCCGGTGCGATCGCCCTGCCGGCGGCGAGCTGCTCCTCCGCCTACTGGAGGAGTTGGCGGTTGTAGGCGGCGTTGGCCTGCGCCTCTCGGAACTGCTCCTCCCACACCATATCCATGTAATGGGCACGAGCCTCACCGATAGTCATGGTGCAATGCACCGCCGAGGGTGGCACCGAGGAGGAGGAGGGTGGCGCCGGTTCGCCTTTTGCCATGTCCTCCATTGGCACATCGTCGTCCTTGGGCTGCCTGCCGGCCAGCCAGTCGGCAGCAAAGGTGGCCATCTCCTTATTCTGGCCCAGTGTTAGCCCGTCCCAGAGAGCTATGGCGCGGGACGAATCCATGGTGGCAGTGATGCAGAGAGGGATCAGAGGTGGATGACTGCGGCTATGCCGAGGCAGCGGTTTATATAGAAATGGTGGGTGGCATAGCGACGGACGGGTGGCGCTGGAGTAGCCGCCTCGGCAACGCGTGTAATTATTGTGGACGGCATACAGACGGGTGGACATCGTGTCATTTGAACGGGGAACAGACACCTGTACCGGGAAGCGGCGCGAGCGGTGCTCTCTCGGCCGGCGTGCCGCTTCAATGCCGGTGCCGGTGAGCAGTGACGTCAGCTCTGGTCGGGCATGAATGCGGTCACTGACGCTCTAGAGTGGTGTTGACCGTCTGGGACGGGAAAAGCGCGGGGGTGATGGAGGGAGTTTGGGTGGGCCAGTGTGGCCAGAAGCGGGCGTGGGTGCTGTCCGGACGCGCGCAAAGCCTTATATTTGTCTCTGATTTGCAGGAGAAGATACATCTGAACAACACCGTGGACGAGATACATGACCGTATTGAATGGTTTCCAAAGTCCGGAAAGCATGGTTCGAACGTAGCATTGGAGATGCCTAAGGCTTGCTATATATTCGTGACGTAGATGCTATGCGTACACGCACAAGCTAGTTAGCTAGCCAGCGGCGACGGAGAAAGCAGGTAATAATCCAAGACAAGCACGGATGGCGCCGGTGGCAGACGATGCCCTCGACGGCGGCGACGAGAAATCAATCTTCCGGTGCCTCGACGCGGCACGCTACGTGGTGGCCGCGGCGGTGACCGTCCTCATCGTGACGGTCATCGTGTACGCCATCTCCGTGGTGCTCCGCCCAGCGGAGCTCTATCTCGGGGTCGTGGGAGGCTCCGTCTCCGTCGTGGGAGGCGACAAGCCGTCGTCCCGGCCTTTCAGAGCCGTGGTCAACGGCGACAACCTCACCTTCTCGCTGACCGTCCGGGCCATCAACCCCAGCGGCCGCGTCACCATCTACTACACCGGCATCGTCGCCAAGCTCAAGAGCAACATGTCGTCGGACTCTTTCCTCACCCTGAATTTGCCCCGCGTGGCCTTGGGGCCGCAGTCGAGTGTGGACATCACCGTTGCGATTAGTACGTTCATGATTGTTCCTGAGCAAGGGTACTATTTCAAGCTGTTGGCCAACGGCAGCAGCCTCGACGACGCCATGATTGTGCTCACCGGCACCCGCACCGTCGAGATTTACTCCAGCAAGTACAAGCCCAAGGAGACTGTCGTCTACTACTGCTCGCCCATCGCCATCGGCGACGGTGAGGACAAGGACGGCGACAGTACGGCTGCAGTCGACGTGCGGTGCACCGATCAGAATCAGCCGGCCAGCATCTAGCTAGGCGACGTGAAAGGTCGACGGGTGCGCGCGTGTGTGTCCAATGATTGTTAATACTTCCCGTTTGTTTTCTTGATTCGCCTAATTGACTGTAGATATTTAATTCATGTTGGTGTGAATGATTGATATAACTTTTGTTGTCTTTCAAAGGGGTGAATGATAAATTTCACAGCGTGCAAACTTAATTTGAAAACGACCAACGCCGTCCACCTTCCTTTTCTCCCTGACATATCTTAACTGCTTCAACAGGCTACATGATCATAACTGCACTCACTGACCCATTTATCTTGCTTGCTGCAAATTCATCAGCTGGGCAATGCGAATTTTCTTTCTGATTTCAGTACAAACATAACATCAAATGGCATAACAATTTTAATTTCCTAGGTTGTGAAGTATTTTGACAGCAAATATTTTTGCAAGCATAACAAAGAGGAGGAAGTAGGGTTCACCATTAGGGCTCGGGGACGAGGGCCGCAGCGTCGGAGTTGAGGTACGCGGCGGCGGTGGTGAGGGCGATGGCGTCGGGAAAGAGGGTCGTGAAGTTCGGGACCAGGACGACGACGACGCTCAACAGGAAAAATCATTTTAGGTGGCTGTTGTGATCTATGATAGATATTCATATACTTTGAAAACACGGTCATATATTTTCCTTAAAAATAAAAAAGTAAATTAGAACAAAAACTTACCAGAAAACAATAAAAGACAAGAAAAAATATGAAATGGTACAAAAAGTTTTTTACAAGGTGAAGAGAAATTGCTACATACAAATAACATCAATAAAAGAGAAAAGAAATAAAGAAACGTAAGGAAAATGTAAATGGGCCTGGCCCAGTACTACAGGATTTGCTTGCCTATTCCCTGCAGCGAGCGGACAATAGGATTTGTCGGCATATCCTATTAGCTGCCTTATTCGGAGAGCAACTAGTTAACGATCGGGAGGCTCACAACGATCAGCCGCAGGCCACGCGTCGCACTCTGGACGCTTCCTCCTGATTTCTTTTTGCATGCGTTTTCGGCCTTTTAAACGGGTTTTTTTGACGTTTCGGTTTTTCACCGGTCTTCCTTAACTTTTGGAACAAAAAAATAAAAGAAAAATCGTGAAAAAACACATTTTCTTTCTTCATTGTTTCGCAAGAGTCATGGTTTTGCTTCCGCGAGAGGCACGGTTTTGCTTTCGTGAGAGTCATGGTCGTGACTAGGAAACGGAAAAAAACACGTTTTCTATTTTTTTTCTTCTTCCGCGAGAGCTACGCCTCCCCTGGGTAAAAATCGTTTCCTTGCCTTCCCCGCGAAGCCAACCTGCCTTCCTCCGCTCGTCCTCCCCATCTCCTTCCTCCATGAATCTGGTCACCTGCTGCCCTTGCCTCTTCCCTTCCGTTCCTCTCATCAACGACCACCGGTAGGTAAAGGAGATGACGTCTTGGATTCCGCCTCATCCTATTTCCAATCTGACGCCTCCACACACCCGCTCCCTCGCCATCGGCGCCGCCGCCGCATGCCAGTCCTCCGTGCGTCGCCTCCTCTTCCTCCATGACCCCTCCACGTACCCGCAGACGAGGGTCGCCAGAACCGCCTCCGCCGCCCTCGTCACCTCCACTTGTTCCACGATCTGGTCACGCCACCGGGAGAAAGTTGTTCGTGGCATTGTAGCGCTGCTGGGGAACTGCGCGTCATGATGAACATCCGTTGATGGCACTGCCTCCTCCTCCGTGTCATGCCCTGGTAGAGCTGCCACTTCCTCCCATATTCTTGATGTTTATTTTGATTTATTACCCATTGGGTTATTTTCTGTGATCGCTCATCCCCATGTTTCAGTAATTCCCCTTTCCCTGTTCCCTATTTCTTGATTGTTAGACAAGTTATTAGTTAGTGGTTTTGTTTTTTCTTTATTATAGGATGGCATCTCAGTTTACTAAGATGAATTAAGCAGGCTGGAGATAGCACTACGTATGATTTTCCCGTCACATGTTTGTTTTAATGCCATACTTAAAGTGAGGTTTCTTTTCTACTTTGGATAAATTTGCTATCTATTTTCCATGGATGCGGCAAGTTATTTAGGATGATAAAGTGCCTCTGGTTAAAATTTGGAGTTCTTCTCGAATATTTAAGGATGATAGATTACCCGTGCTCACAGGTCCTATTATTCTTTTGGATTCTTCTTCTTGCCTCTAATGCATCTTCAGATTTTGTTTCTTGGGCTATTTTGGCTCCTTGCTGGGTATTTGTTTCTTGGATTTTAGCTTCGTTTTCACCTGATTGACTATTCTTTATGCACTACCTAATTTGTTTTGCAGGTACCTATCTTTGATTTTGATTGATGTCTCACATTTCTGTCGGAGCGTTGGTAAGTAGCAGATTTCTTGGGAGTTCAGGTAGCTGCTTTGTCTCCAACAATCAACCCCATTTCTTTTATTTAGGTCTTGATGCTATAGACATTGTTTGGTATCGCTTGGATTCAGACCTGCTCTATTGGGCACAAAAAATATAAGACGACACATGGACACATAGCAAGTGTGGATAGAAATATGTTGGCGGTGCATTGTCACATGTATGCTACATCTGTAATCGGAGATTCAGGTCATACCAGTTTTTTGGTCTCTTCATTTGTGATATTTTTTTCCTTTAGGAAGTCATTGCCTTTTTTCCAAGAATTTATCACTGAGGGCATCTCCAGCCGTTGGCCCCCCAGGGGGCGTCAAAAAGCGCCGCCTGGGGGTGAGCCGGCGCAAAAAATGGCCCTGGGGCGAGTCGGCCCCCAGGGCCGCCCCTAGGCGCGTATTAAAAAAAAAGATGAGACGCTCGGCGAAGTTATGATAAAAACTAGTTAAATTTCGTCTAAACATGGCAAATTTCGGCGAAATTCGCCATTTTCATGACATTAACCTAATCTAAAAAAGAAAGGGGCTGAAGTCGTCGCCGCCATCGTCGTCGGCGGCGGCTTTCTCCTCCTTGACGCGGGCGCCCCTGCTGGACCCGGCGTCGCCATGGCGGACTGGCGGCGGCGCGTCGTCGTCATCGTCGTCGCTGTCGCGTAGGACGACGACCCCGTCTTCATCGCGGCCGCGTCGGCGCTCTTCGAAGCGGCGCAGGGCGGCGCGCTGGCGCTCCTTCACCTTCTCCCGGCACGCCTTCTCCATCGCAATGGAGTCCTGGCGCGCCCATTCTAGGGCCGCGTCGTCGTCGTCGAACTCCGCCTTCACTGGCGCAAGCCCCGGCTCCGTCTTCACCGGCGCCAGCCCCGGCTCCGTCTTTGGCTTGACGAAGCGCGGAGGAGCCGACGAGGACGAGGCGCGCCGGCCGCCCTCGTTGATGACGATGCCGGCGCTGCGAGTGCGCCGGCCGAGCGGCGACTCCGCCGCGGGCTCGGCCTTGACGCCAAGCAGGGCCGGAGTGCCGGAGGAGTGCGACGAGGATCGGGAGAAAGAAGAGGAGGAGGAGGAGGACCCGAACCTCCTTGGCGCCCATGGCCCGACGCGTCGGTGCTGCGCCGGGGGGTACGCCAACGGCGGGTCGTTGCCGCCCTCGAGGTACGTGAGCATGCCCTCGAGTGTGCGGCCGGGGACGCCCCACCAGAGGTGGCGCCCCTCGCTGTTCTGCCGGCCGCCGACCACCGGCGCGCCGTTGGTGGACGCCAATCGCTGCTGCTGGCGGCGCTCGAAATACGCCGCCCAGGCCGCATGGTTGTCGGCGGCGTACTGGGGGAGGGAGAGTTGGGCGTCAGTGAGGGACGCGCGCACGATCTCGACCTCCTCGGCGAAGTACTTCGGCTTCGCCACGGCGTCGGGCAACGGGGGAATGGGTACTCCCCCGGCGCTGAGCCTCCACCCCGATGGCCCGGGAAAGACATGCAGCTGCTCAAGAACAGGGGAAGGACCAATCTGCTGATTTGGCTGTTTATGTGCGCTGAAGATTGTTCATACCCGTATCCTGAAGATAGAAGGCAAAATAATCCAGTTCATCACATTCGAATTTCCTAATCCAACTTCAGTAGTTAAACACTTTGAGTTGTTCTCCCTAAAGTTACATTCTTGCCAGTTAATCTCATGGCCTAACCTTTGTGATCAAATTGTCTCCAGGGTTAAGTACCCAGATCATGTAACTTTATTACGAGGAAATCATGAGCAGGCAGATTACACAAGTGAGGGACCATTTTCAAGTTGGGTACTTTTTAGTGATGTTACGATAGTTGTCATTTATTCTTTGAACTCATGCATTGCTGCAGGTTTATGGCTTCTATGATGAGTGTCTTCATGAATACGGCTCGGTGAATGTCTGGAGATGTTGCACAGAAATATTCGACTATTTAAGGTAATATTTCTATGTTGCTTTTATATTGCATGCTGTAATGCTATGAGGCTGCTACTGTGTTTCTTTGGATTAAAACCATAATCTACAAGAGCTGATGTATTTGTTATTTTCAGTTTGTCTGCACTTACTAAGAACAAAATCTTCAATGTCCATGGAGGCCTTTCCCCTGCTACTACGACACTGAATCGGGTACATTATTCGCTGGTTTTATATTTTGTATAGTTCATAGATTCGATTTCTATTATTTTATTATCATGTGCCCCCAACAAATCAGAATCATACTTTCTCCAGTGTTATATTTCTTTACAGAGGGAGTAGATCCCAAGCAAAAAGTGCCTCATGATGGTGTCATGTGTGACCTTTGGTCTGATCCATAGGATGTTGAAGATGGTTGGGCATTAAGTCCATGATGTACTATTGGATCACCCTTTCGTTTGCAAAAGAAATTTTAGCATAAAAAAATTGTCGGTTTTATGCATGTCAAAGAACAAACATGTTTTCAAGGACAACCATTCATGTGTTTTGTTTCTGTATCTTGCACTACTCTTTCGTTTTCAAGGACAACCAGATGGATGTTGTTGGGAACAGGAAGGCAGTGGTGATCTATGTGTCATACTGTCTGCGCAAGGCCTTTAGGAAGATCCACGATGGATTAGTTTGCTCTTTTCATTATCCAGTCTTCCTGTTTTAGACCAAATAGATCAGATTTATTGGTAGAATAGTTTTTAGGCATCTGCACTGTTGTGATGTTCATGGTTGCTGATTTCAGTCTGTATTAACCAGTTCTTGCCTCATGTTAGTTTTCATGCATGCAATTTGATATGCCTATGTTGACTAGAGGAAAGGTTGGCAGTATCAGTCATCCATCTTGTAAGATTGTCATCTCTCTGTTAATATAGACCTATTAGCTTGCTTTGCTTTATGAGTAAACACTTTTTCAACAATCATCGCACGAGTTGACCAGCATTTCCATTCCATGTACATATTCTGCCAGCTTGCTTTGCTTGCTATGCTTTATGACTTAAGACTCTACGGCTGCAGTTCTATTAAATGTATTCTTTTAGCAATTGGCGCTCATGTGGACTGCACACAAACGTCAACAACTAAAACAGCTAGATTAGTGCGCAAATGCACGCCTCAAGAGGCGCGCCCAGGGCGCGCCCCAGCCACTAGTACCCTTCCAACAGGTATATATCTGAGCAAGACCACCCTAATCCATTCATGCAAATGTACCTCAAGTAGCTAAGCCACCGACCATGGGGTACATGAACGACCCTCGTGGTTTACTGTTGACGACGTGCCCCAGCAGCATCGACCACTACGTCCAGAACCTGACCTCCTCCTACTCCAACAAGAGCAACGAGTCCTCCGTGGTGGCCACCTCCGTCTTCATGCTCGTCCTCGCCGCCGTTTTCTTCAACCTCAACCTCTTCAGCCGCGTCTCCAACACCAGCGCCGTCCTCAACCCCACCGCCCGCGCCATCCTCAACTCCGCCCTCAACCTCTTCCTCCCCGTCATGTCCTACCTCTTCTCCGAGGCCAAAAACACCCCCGACGGTGGCGCCGACCTCCCCGTGCGGGCTCGCCTCATCCTCACGTGGATGCTTCTCGTCGAGCTCCTCCGCAAGAAGGTGGAGGCCATCCTGGTCACGGCCGGCATGCAGCAGGGCTACTCTAACATCATCACCCACGCCAACGCCGTCGCCTGGCTCGGCTACCTCGTCTTCTTCAACCTCAAGGTGGCCGGCCGGGTGGCCGTGTTCGGCACGCTCTGGCTGCTCTGCGCCGCCAAGTTCGTGCAGAGGGTGGCCTTCACCGAGATAGGGAAGCGTTCCTTGGCCTACGGCAAGAACGCTCGCCTCCTCTCCTCCTACATGGCTGAAATGGTCAAGGACCCGCGGCATGGCGGCACCGCCGCCCAGGACCAGGACCTCTCTCCGTCGCAGAGGATGAAGACGTGCAAGTACGTCGTCATGGGAGAAGAGAACCTTATGCGGAAGCCCGGCCCGCATGGCTACGAGCTCGACCTCGACAGGCTCAACACCACCTACGACGACGGCGACCACATCGTCACCGTCGGGAAAATATGGGAACTCGTTGAGCAGGAGAAGAAGCCGAGGCTCAAAAGGCTCCAGAGGCTAAGCCTCTCCTTCGCGCTCTTCAAGCTGCTGCGGCCTAGGTTTGAGCTCCGGCCGGCCATGACCAAGCAAGAAACGGACCACTGCCGGGACCTCATCTTCCAAGGCCTGTGCAGAGTCGACGACGGCGACGTCGACCCAGGGGTGGCACTGTTCCAGGTGCTCAAGGACGAGATCAGCTTCCTGAGTGAGTACTACCACTCTGTCCACCCGGTGGTGCTGGCGAGCCCCTACTTCTTCGTGATCAACTACATCACCTTCCCGGTGGTGGTGATGGTCCTCTGCTTCATGACCATCGCCCTCGCGGGCAACGGCGACATGCTCTTGGCGTTTCACAGCGTCGGGGAAGACAACTACGCCATATCGTCGGGCATATTCACGTTGACCAAGTGCCTGTGGAAGAACTTTCTCCGGAAACCCGTGGCCTTCTTCGCCATCATCGACATCTCCATCACCTACCTCCTGTTCATCGCTTTCGTCTACGAGGAGGTGTGGGAGTACATGGTCTTTGTCTTCTCCAACTGGTTCATGGTGTCGCTGCTCTGCACGCACACCGCAAGGCGACGCTGGCAGGAAAGTAAGACCTACCGTGGCACTCTCCGCTGCATCGCCTGGATCAGTAGCAAGCTGAGCCACCCTAGCCGTGTCACCCTCAAGCAGTTCTCCGTGCTGAGGGTTAGCTGGCTCTCCATGACTCTGCCCACCACGTCTCTACCAACGCAAGCAAAGAGGTCCATAATGGAACGCTTCGGGTCGGCGGCATACGGCCGCGATGGTTTGCCGGGAAATACATACTATACTCCATGCAGCAACGGTACTCACGCTTGTCATGGTTCTGCGAGACTGAAAGTGTCGCAGAGGTCATCATCACCTGGCACATTGCCACCAGCCTCTTGGAGACGACGTATCCAGGCCCTCGCAAAGGAGGGACATCGCCGACGGATCACCATAGGGCGGTGGCGCAAAACTGTCCAAGTATTGTTCTTACCTCGTGGTGGTCCACCCGGTGGTGCTGGCGAGCCCCTACTTCTTCGTGATCAACTACATCACCTTCCCGGTGGTGGTGATGGTCCTCTGCTTCATGACCATCGCCCTCGCGGGCAACGGCGACATGCTCTTGGCGTTTCACAGCGTCGGGGAAGACAACTACGCCATATCGTCGGGCATATTCACGTTGACCAAGTGCCTGTGGAAGAACTTTCTCCGGAAACCCGTGGCCTTCTTCGCCATCATCGACATCTGCATCACCTACCTCCTGTTCATCGCTTTCGTCTACGAGGAGGTGTGGGAGTACATGGTCTTTGTCTTCTCCAACTGGTTCATGGTGTCGCTGCTCTGCACGTACACCGCAAGGCGACGCTGGCAGGAGAGTAAGACCTACCGTGGCACTCTCCGCCGCATCGCCTGGATCAGTAGCAAGCTGAGCCACCCTAGCCGTGTCACCCTCAAGCAGTTCTCCGTGCTGAGGGTTAGCTGGCTCTCCATGACTCTGCCCACCACGTCTCTACCAACGCAAGCAAAGAGGTCCATAATGGAACGCTTCGGGTCGGCGGCATACGGCCGCGATGGTTTGCCGGGAAATACATACTATACTCCATGCAGCAACGGTACTCACGCTTGTCATGGTTCTGCGAGACTGAAAGTGTCGCACAGGTCATCATCACCTGGCACATTGCCACCAGCCTCTTGGAGACGACGTATCCAGGCCCTCGCAAAGGAGGGACATCGCCGACGGATCACCATAGGGCGGTGGCGCAAAACTGTCCAAGTATTGTTCTTACCTCGTGGTGGTCCACCCGGTGGTGCTGGCGAGCCCCTACTTCTTCGTGATCAACTACATCACCTTCCCGGTGGTGGTGATGGTCCTCTGCTTCATGACCATCGCCCTCGCGGGCAACAGCGACATGCTCTTGGCGTTTCACAGCGTCGGGGAAGACAACTACGCCATATCGTCGGGCATATTCACGTTGACCAAGTGCCTGTGGAAGAACTTTCTCCGGAAACCCGTGGCCTTCTTCGCCATCATCGACATCTCCATCACCTACCTCCTGTTCATCGCTTTCGTCTACGAGGAGGTGTGGGAGTACATGGTCTTTGTCTTCTCCAACTGGTTCATGGTGTCGCTGCTCTGCACGTACACCGCAAGGCGACGCTGGCAGGAGAGTAAGACCTACCGTGGCACTCTCCGCCGCATCGCCTGGATCAGTAGCAAGCTGAGCCACCCTAGCCGTGTCACCCTCAAGCAGTTCTCCGTGCTGAGGGTTAGCTGGCTCTCCATGACTCTGCCCACCACGTCTCTACCAACGCAAGCAAAGAGGTCCATAATGTTACGCTTCGGGTCGGCGGCATACGGCCGCGATGGTTTGCCGGGAAATACATACTATACTCCATGCAGCAACGGTACTCACGCTTGTCATGGTTCTGCGAGACTGAAAGTGTCGCAGAGGTCATCATCACCTGGCACATTGCCACCAGCCTCTTGGAGACGACGTATCCAGGCCCTCGCAAAGGAGGGACATCGCCGACGGATCACCATAGGGCGGTGGCGCAAAACTGTCCAAGTATTGTTCTTACCTCGTGGTGGTCCACCCGGTGGTGCTGGCGAGCCCCTACTTCTTCGTGATCAACTACATCACCTTCCCGGTGGTGGTGATGGTCCTCTGCTTCATGACCATCGCCCTCGCGGGCAACGGCGACATGCTCTTGGCGTTTCACAGCGTCGGGGAAGACAACTACGCCATATCGTCGGGCATATTCACGTTGACCAAGTGCCTGTGGAAGAACTTTCTCCGGAAACCCGTGGCCTTCTTCGCCATCATCGACATCTCCATCACCTACCTCATGTTCATCGCTTTCGTCTACGAGGAGGTGTGGGAGTACATGGTCTTTGTCTTCTCCAACTGGTTCATGGTGTCGCTGCTCTGCACGTACACCGCAAGGCGACGCTGGCAGGAGAGTAAGACCTACCGTGGCACTCTCCGCCGCATCGCCTGGATCAGTAGCAAGCTGAGCCACCCTAGCCGTGTCACCCTCAAGCAGTTCTCCGTGCTGAGGGTTAGCTGGCTCTCCATGACTCTGCCCACCACGTCTCTACCAACGCAAGCAAAGAGGTCCATAATGGAACGCTTCGGGTCGGCGGCATACGGCCGCGATGGTTTGCCGGGAAATACATACTATACTCCATGCAGCAACGGTACTCACGCTTGTCATGGTTCTGCGAGACTGAAAGTGTCGCAGAGGTCATCATCACCTGGCACATTGCCACCAGCCTCTTGGAGACGACGTATCCAGGCCCTCGCAAAGGAGGGACATCGCCGACGGATCACCATAGGGCGGTGGCGCAAAACTGTCCAAGTATTGTTCTTACCTCGTGGTGGTCCACCCGGTGGTGCTGGCGAGCCCCTACTTCTTCGTGATCAACTACATCACCTTCCCGGTGGTGGTGATGGTCCTCTGCTTCATGACCATCGCCCTCGCGGGCAACGGCGACATGCTCTTGGCGTTTCACAGCGTCGGGGAAGACAACTACGCCATATCGTCGGGCATATTCACGTTGACCAAGTGCCTGTGGAAGAACTTTCTCCGGAAACCCGTGGCCTTCTTCGCCATCATCGACATCTCCATCACCTACCTCCTGTTCATCGCTTTCGTCTACGAGGAGGTGTGGGAGTACATGGTCTTTGTCTTCTCCAACTGGTTCATGGTGTCGCTGCTTTGCACGCACACCGCAAGGCGACGCTGGCAGGAAAGTAAGACCTACCGTGGCACTCTCCGCTGCATCGCCTGGATCAGTAGCAAGCTGAGCCACCCTAGCCGTGTCACCCTCAAGCAGTTCTCCGTGCTGAGGGTTAGCTGGCTCTCCATGACTCTGCGCACCACGTCTCTACCAACGCAAGCAAAGAGGTCCATAATGGAACGCTTCGGGTCGGCGGCATACGGCCGCGATGGTTTGCCGGGAAATACATACTATACTCCATGCAGCAACGGTACTCACGCTTGTCATGGTTCTGCGAGACTGAAAGTGTCGCAGAGGTCATCATCACCTGGCACATTGCCACCAGCCTCTTGGAGACGACGTATCCAGGCCCTCGCAAAGGAGGGACATCGCCGACGGATCACCATAGGGCGGTGGCGCAAAACTGTCCAAGTATTGTTCTTACCTCGTGGTGGTCCACCCGGTGGTGCTGGCGAGCCCCTACTTCTTCGTGATCAACTACATCACCTTCCCGGTGGTGGTGATGGTCCTCTGCTTCATGACCATCGCCCTCGCGGGCAACGGCGACATGCTCTTGGCGTTTCACAGCGTCGGGGAAGACAACTACGCCATATCGTCGGGCATATTCACGTTGACCAAGTGCCTGTGGAAGAACTTTCTCCGGAAACCCGTGGCCTTCTTCGCCATCATCGACATCTCCATCACCTACCTCCGGTTCATCGCTTTCGTCTACGAGGAGGTGTGGGAGTACATGGTCTTTGTCTTCTCCAACTGGTTCATGGTGTCGCTGCTCTGCACGTACACCGCAAGGCGACGCTGGCAGGAGAGTAAGACCTACCGTGGCACTCTCCGCCGCATCGCCTGGATCAGTAGCAAGCTGAGCCACCCTAGCCGTGTCACCCTCAAGCAGTTCTCCGTGCTGAGGGTTAGCTGGCTCTCCATGACTCTGCCCACCACGTCTCTACCAACGCAAGCAAAGAGGTCCATAATGTTACGCTTCGGGTCGGCGGCATACGGCCGCGATGGTTTGCCGGGAAATACATACTATACTCCATGCAGCAACGGTACTCACGCTTGTCATGGTTCTGCGAGACTGAAAGTGTCGCAGAGGTCATCATCACCTGGCACATTGCCACCAGCCTCTTGGAGACGACGTATCCAGGCCCTCGCAAAGGAGGGACATCGCCGACGGATCACCATAGGGCGGTGGCGCAAAACTGTCCAAGTATTGTTCTTACCTCGTGGTGGTCCACCCGGTGGTGCTGGCGAGCCCCTACTTCTTCGTGATCAACTACATCACCTTCCCGGTGGTGGTGATGGTCCTCTGCTTCATGACCATCGCCCTCGCGGGCAACGGCGACATGCTCTTGGCGTTTCACAGCGTCGGGGAAGACAACTACGCCATATCGTCGGGCATATTCACGTTGACCAAGTGCCTGTGGAAGAACTTTCTCCGGAAACCCGTGGCCTTCTTCGCCATCATCGACATCTCCATCACCTACCTCCTGTTCATCGCTTTCGTCTACGAGGATTTGGGAGTACATGGTCTTTGTCTTCTCCAACTGGTTCATGGTGTCGCTGCTCTGCACGTACACCGCAAGGCGACGCTGGCAGGAGAGTAAGACCTACCGTGGCACTCTCCGCCGCATCGCCTGGATCAGTAGCAAGCTGAGCCACCCTAGCCGTGTCACCCTCAAGCAGTTCTCCGTGCTGAGGGTTAGCTGGCTCTCCATGACTCTGCCCACCACGTCTCTACCAACGCAAGCAAAGAGGTCCATAATGTTACGCTTCGGGTCGGCGGCATACGGCCGCGATGGTTTGCCGGGAAATACATACTATACTCCATGCAGCAACGGTACTCACGCTTGTCATGGTTCTGCGAGACTGAAAGTGTCGCAGAGGTCATCATCACCTGGCACATTGCCACCAGCCTCTTGGAGACGACGTATCCAGGCCCTCGCAAAGGAGGGACATCGCCGACGGATCACCATAGGGCGGTGGCGCAAAA
>NC_041386.1:709050946-709058924 GCF_002162155.2 Triticum dicoccoides | reverse complement strand
ATCATCACCTGGCACATTGCCACCAGCCTCTTGGAGACGACGTATCCAGGCCCTCGCAAAGGAGGGACATCGCCGACGGATCACCATAGGGCGGTGGCGCAAAACTGTCCAAGTATTGTTCTTACCTCGTGGTGGTCCACCCGGTGGTGCTGGCGAGCCCCTACTTCTTCGTGATCAACTACATCACCTTCCCGGTGGTGGTGATGGTCCTCTGCTTCATGACCATCGCCCTCGCGGGCAACGGCGACATGCTCTTGGCGTTTCACAGCGTCGGGGAAGACAACTACGCCATATCGTCGGGCATATTCACGTTGACCAAGTGCCTGTGGAAGAACTTTCTCCGGAAACCCGTGGCCTTCTTCGCCATCATCGACATCTCCATCACCTACCTCCTGTTCATCGCTTTCGTCTACGAGGAGGTGTGGGAGTACATGGTCTTTGTCTTCTCCAACTGGTTCATGGTGTCGCTGCTCTACACGTACACCGCAAGGCGACGCTGGCAGGAGAGTAAGACCTACCGTGGCACTCTCCGCCGCATCGCCTGGATCAGTAGCAAGCTGAGCCACCCTAGCCGTGTCACCCTCAAGCAGTTCTCCGTGCTGAGGGTTAGCTGGCTCTCCATGACTCTGCCCACCACGTCTCTACCAACGCAAGCAAAGAGGTCCATAATGGAACGCTTCGGGTCGGCGGCATACGGCCGCGATGGTTTGCCGGGAAATACATACTATACTCCATGCAGCAACGGTACTCACGCTTGTCATGGTTCTGCGAGACTGAAAGTGTCGCAGAGGTTATCATCACCTGGCACATTGCCACCAGCCTCTTGGAGACGACGTATCCAGGCCCTCGCAAAGGAGGGACATCGCCGACGGATCACCATAGGGCGGTGGCGCAAAACTGTCCAAGTATTGTTCTTACCTCGTGGTGGTCCACCCGGTGGTGCTGGCGAGCCCCTACTTCTTCGTGATCAACTACATCACCTTCCCGGTGGTGGTGATGGTCCTCTGCTTCATGACCATCGCCCTCGCGGGCAACGGCGACATGCTCTTGGCGTTTCACAGCGTCGGGGAAGACAACTACGCCATATCGTCGGGCATATTCACGTTGACCAAGTGCCTGTGGAAGAACTTTCTCCGGAAACCCGTGGCCTTCTTCGCCATCATCGACATCTCCATCACCTACCTCCTGTTCATCGCTTTCGTCTACGAGGAGGTGTGGGAGTACATGGTCTTTGTCTTCTCCAACTGGTTCATGGTGTCGCTGCTCTGCACGTACACCGCAAGGCGACGCTGGCAGGAGAGTAAGACCTACCGTGGCACTCTCCGCCGCATCGCCTGGATCAGTAGCAAGCTGAGCCACCCTAGCCGTGTCACCCTCAAGCAGTTCTCCGTGCTGAGGGTTAGCTGGCTCTCCATGACTCTGCCCACCACGTCTCTACCAACACAAGCAAAGAGGTCCATAATGTTACGCTTCGGGTCGGCGGCATACGGCCGCGATGGTTTGCCGGGAAATACATACTATACTCCATGCAGCAACGGTACTCACGCTTGTCATGGTTCTGCGAGACTGAAAGTGTCGCAGAGGTCATCATCACCTGGCACATTGCCACCAGCCTCTTGGAGACGACGTATCCAGGCCCTCGCAAAGGAGGGACATCGCCGACGGATCACCATAGGGCGGTGGCGCAAAACTGTCCAAGTATTGTTCTTACCTCGTGGTGGTCCACCCGGTGGTGCTGGCGAGCCCCTACTTCTTCGTGATCAACTACATCACCTTCCCGGTGGTGGTGATGGTCCTCTGCTTCATGACCATCGCCCTCGCGGGCAACGGCGACATGCTCTTGGCGTTTCACAGCGTCGGGGAAGACAACTACGCCATATCGTCGGGCATATTCACATTGACCAAGTGCCTGTGGAAGAACTTTCTCCGGAAACCCGTGGCCTTCTTCGCCATCATCGACATCTCCATCACCTACCTCCTGTTCATCGCTTTCGTCTACGAGGAGGTGTGGGAGTACATGGTCTTTGTCTTCTCCAACTGGTTCATGGTGTCGCTGCTCTGCACGTACACCACAAGGCGACGCTGGCAGGAGAGTAAGACCTACCGTGGCACTCTCCGCCGCATCGCCTGGATCAGTAGCAAGCTGAGCCACCCTAGCCGTGTCACCCTCAAGCAGTTCTCCGTGCTGAGGGTTAGCTGGCTCTCCATGACTCTGCCCACCACGTCTCTACCAACGCAAGCAAAGAGGTCCATAATGTTACGCTTCGGGTCGGCGGCATACGGCCGCGATGGTTTGCCGGGAAATACATACTATACTCCATGCAGCAACGGTACTCACGCTTGTCATGGTTCTGCGAGACTGAAAGTGTCGCAGAGGTCATCATCACCTGGCACATTGCCACCAGCCTCTTGGAGACGACGTATCCAGGCCCTCGCAAAGGAGGGACATCGCCGACGGATCACCATAGGGCGGTGGCGCAAAATTGTCCAAGTATTGTTCTTACCTCGTGGTGGTCCACCCGGTGGTGCTGGCGAGCCCCTACTTCTTCGTGATCAACTACATCACCTTCCCGGTGGTGGTGATGGTCCTCTGCTTCATGACCATCGCCCTCGCGGGCAACGGCGACATGCTCTTGGCGTTTCACAGCGTCGGGGAAGACAACTACGCCATATCGTCGGGCATATTCACGTTGACCAAGTGCCTGTGGAAGAACTTTCTCCGGAAACCCGTGGCCTTCTTCGCCATCATCGACATCTCCATCACCTACCTCCTGTTCATCGCTTTCGTCTACGAGGAGGTGTGGGAGTACATGGTCTTTGTCTTCTCCAACTGGTTCATGGTGTCGCTGCTCTGCACGTACACCGCAAGGCGACGCTGGCAGGAGAGTAAGACCTACCGTGGCACTCTCCGCCGCATCGCCTGGATCAGTAGCAAGCTGAGCCACCCTAGCCGTGTCACCCTCAAGCAGTTCTCCGTGCTGAGGGTTAGCTGGCTCTCCATGACTCTGCCCACCACGTCTCTACCAACGCAAGCAAAGAGGTCCATAATGTTACGCTTCGGGTTGGCGGCATACGGCCGCGATGGTTTGCCGGGAAATACATACTATACTCCATGCAGCAACGGTACTCACGCTTGTCATGGTTCTGCGAGACTGAAAGTGTCGCAGAGGTCACCATCACCTGGCACATTGCCACCAGCCTCTTGGAGACGACGTATCCAGGACCTCGCAAAGGAGGGACATCGCCGACGGATCACCATAGGGCGGTGGCGCAAAACTGTCCAAGTATTGTTCTTACCTCGTGGTGGTCCACCCGGTGGTGCTGGCGAGCCCCTACTTCTTCGTGATCAACTACATCACCTTCCCGGTGGTGGTGATGGTCCTCTGCTTCATGACCATCGCCCTCGCGGGCAACGGCGACATGCTCTTGGCGTTTCACAGCGTCGGGGAAGACAACTACGCCATATCGTCGGGCATATTCACGTTGACCAAGTGCCTGTGGAAGAACTTTCTCCGGAAACCCGTGGCCTTCTTCGCCATCATCGACATCTCCATCACCTACCTCTTGTTCATCGCTTTCTTCTACGAGGAGGTGTGGGAGTACATGGTCTTTGTCTTCTCCAACTGGTTCATGGTGTCGCTGCTCTGCACGTACACCGCAAGGCGACGCTGGCAGGAGAGTAAGACCTACCGTGGCACTCTCCGCCGCATCGCCTGGATCAGTAGCAAGCTGAGCCACCCTAGCCGTGTCACCCTCAAGCAGTTCTCCGTGCTGAGGGTTAGCCGGCTCTCCATGACTCTGCCCACCACGTCTCTACCAACGCAAGCAAAGAGTTCCATAATGGAATGCTTCGGGTCGGCGGCATACGGCCGCGATGGTTTGCCGGGAAATACATACTATACTCCATGCAGCAACGGTACTCACGCTTGTCATGGTTCTGCGAGACTGAAAGTGTCGCAGAGGTCATCATCACCTGGCACATTGCCACCAGCCTCTTGGAGACGACGTATCCAGGCCCTCGCAAAGGAGGGACATCGCCGACGGATCACCATAGGGCGGTGGCGCAAAACTGTCCAAGTATTGTTCTTACCTCGTGGTGGTCCACCCGGTGGTGCTGGCGAGCCCCTACTTCTTCGTGATCAACTACGTCACCTTCCCGGTGGTGGTGATGGTCCTCTGCTTCATGACCATCGCCCTCGCGGGCAACGGCGACATGCTCTTGGCGTTTCACAGCGTCGGGGAAGACAACTACGCCATATCGTCGGGCATATTCACGTTGACCAAGTGCCTGTGGAAGAACTTTCTCCGGAAACCCGTGGCCTTCTTCGCCATCATCGACATCTCCATCACCTACCTCCTGTTCATCGCTTTCGTCTACGAGGAGGTGTGGGAGTACATGGTCTTTGTCTTCTCCAACTGGTTCATGGTGTCGCTGCTCTGCATGTACACCGCAAGGCGACGCTGGCAGGAGAGTAAGACCTACCGTGGCACTCTCCGCCGCATCGCCTGGATCAGTAGCAAGCTGAGCCACCCTAGCCGTGTCACCCTCAAGCAGTTCTCCGTGCTGAGGGTTAGCTGGCTCTCCATGACTCTGCCCACCACGTCTCTACCAACGCAGGCAAAGAGGTCCATAATGGAACGCTTCGGGTCGGCGGCATACGGCCGCGATGGTTTGCCGGGAAATACATACTATACTCCATGCAGCAACGGTACTCACGCTTGTCATGGTTCTGCGAGACTGAAAGTGTCGCAGAGGTCATCATCACCTGGCACATTGCCACCAGCCTCTTGGAGACGACGTATCCAGGCCCTCGCAAAGGAGGGACATCGCCGACGGATCACCATAGGGCGGTGGCGCAAAACTGTCCAAGTATTGTTCTTACCTCGTGGTGGTCCACCCGGTGGTGCTGGCGAGCCCCTACTTCTTCGTGATCAACTACGTCACCTTCCCGGTGGTGGTGATGGTCCTCTGCTTCATGACCATCGCCCTCGCGGGCAACGGCGACATGCTCTTGGCGTTTCACAGCGTCGGGGAAGACAACTACGCCATATCGTCGGGCATATTCACGTTGACCAAGTGCCTGTGGAAGAACTTTCTCCGGAAACCCGTGGCCTTCTTCGCCATCATCGACATCTCCATCACCTACCTCCTGTTCATCGCTTTCGTCTACGAGGAGGTGTGGGAGTACATGGTCTTTGTCTTCTCCAACTGGTTCATGGTGTCGCTGCTCTGCATGTACACCGCAAGGCGACGCTGGCAGGAGAGTAAGACCTACCGTGGCACTCTCCGCCGCATCGCCTGGATCAGTAGCAAGCTGAGCCACCCTAGCCGTGTCACCCTCAAGCAGTTCTCCGTGCTGAGGGTTAGCTGGCTCTCCATGACTCTGCCCACCACGTCTCTACCAACGCAGGCAAAGAGGTCCATAATGGAACGCTTCGGGTCGGCGGCATACGGCCGCGATGGTTTGCCGGGAAATACATACTATACTCCATGCAGCAACGGTACTCACGCTTGTCATGGTTCTGCGAGACTGAAAGTGTCGCAGAGGTCATCATCACCTGGCACATTGCCACCAGCCTCTTGGAGACGACGTATCCAGGCCCTCGCAAAGGAGGGACATCGCCGACGGATCACCATAGGGCGGTGGCGACAAAACTGTCCAAGTATTGTTCTTACCTCGTGGTCTTCCACCCGGAGCTGCTACCGGATGACCGGGAGTGCACAGAGCGCGTGTACGAGGACATGAAGACCGGTCTCGAGGAGGCGCTCGGGAGTTGGAACTACTACTTAGGGCCGGAGAACGCGCGGTAGACGAAGATGATGGCGACGAACCAGGATAGGCTGCGCTCCGACGACGACTGCTGGGACAACACCATGACTATGGTCCAGAAGGGGATCGTGCTTGGAAACGTGTTAGTGGTAGAGGCCAATGGAGACTATATATGGGGCCGTTTGGAAACTGCTTGCCATTTCTGTGCGACGTCAGCGGACGGAGGCCGCAACCATTTCGGGCGGCCACCGGTTTGAAGTGTGCGTGTGTGCCTAAGGTCGTGATGTCTTGTTGTTACTGTTTGGGACATAGAAACTTGCAACATAAGGTTCTGATTGATTTAATACACTCCCTCTGATCCATATTCATTGTCACTGATTGATTTAATATAATTAGTATGATTTGGATGGAGGGTAAGTTTTACGTAAAATGTATCGATATATAAATCCAAGGAAAAGAAGACCTAATTGCGCCACAAAAAAGGAGCATGGCGACCAAAGGTTGTCGGAATCGCGATTTTGAATCCTATCGGAGCTTCGATTTGTAGGATCGTAAGTCATAGAATCTTCACTATCAGGATCGTAGGAATGTAGATCCTAAGAACTAAAATCGTAGAATCATAGGGGTTAGTTTGGATCGTAAAATTATAGAATCGTACAACCGAATCACGATTCTGACAACATTGATGGCGACTATCACACTTATAGGCGCCTATGCATCACCTCGAGGTTTTTTCTTCGAGTTCTTACTGGGCAGGCCCGTTTCTTCACTTTGTATTGTATCTTGGCTAGCAAACTAGGTGACGCCCGCTCGATGTATCGCTGGTTCATGGTTTCTTTTTTCTTTGTTGCTTGTTGGTTCGTTGGTCTTGTTTTCATGTTTTTTTTCTTCTTTCCTTTATTTTTATGTGCTTTTCTTTACGGTTTTCAATGGTTGCTTTCATTTTTCTTCTATGTGTTTTCCGTACAGTTTTCCTTGGATTATTTTTCTTTATTTTGTTTTTTTCTTCATGGTTTTAGTCGGTTTTCAACGGTTATTTCCTTTTTTTTATTTCATCAGTTTTCTTTGGTCTTTTTTTCCTTCGTTATACTACGGCTTTTTGTTTCTTTATCTGCTTTCTATGTTTTATTTATTTTCCTTTGTTTCCGTTTTCTTTTCTGCACAGGTTTCTTCGGTTTTGTGGTTTCTTTTTTAGTTTTCTTGTTATAGGTTTTTCTTTTGTTTGTTTCTTATTTTTCTTTTGGGGTTTTTCAACACAAGTTTACATTTTTCATATACATTCAGTACATTTTTAATAAACGTTTAACAGTTTTCAAATGCATGATAAACATTTTCTCAAATATATGTTTTGATGCCTATTTTCATTTCATACACATTTTATATTTTTTGTATACATCCGAAACAATTTTATACACATAATTAGAATAAATAAATACATGATGAACAGTTTTAAAATATGTTTTTATGTTTATGTTTTACATACACCTTATTTATTCTTTATACACCATGGATATTTTTCTACATGTTATTTTCTACTCCCTCCGTTCCTAAATGTAAGTCTTCGTAGAGATTCCACTATGAAACACATACGAATGTATATAGATGCATATTAAGTGTAGATTCATTCATTTTCCTCCGTATGTAGTGCACCTAGTGGAATCTCTAGGAAGACTTATATTTAGGAACGGAGGGAGTAAAATATATGGTTAATACTTTTTTCATATTTTATGTATTCATGTCTAGTGCTTTTATACACGTTGTACATATTTCATTTACATTAGAAACATGTATTTATACATGTTTAACATTTTTAAAATTCATGATTAACATTTTTTTATTTTATGTTTTGATGTCTACCGTTTCATTCACATTGTACATTTTTACATACACCTTGTACATTTTTTGTACACAACAGGAAAAACATTATACATGTTTAACATTTTTAAATACATGATTGACATTTTTTTCACATTTATCTTTTGATATCAACATTTTTCATACATATTGTACATTTTTCGTACAGATCAGAAATATTTTTCTGCAGATGTTTAATATTTTTCAAATGTATGATTAACAGTTTTTGAAAAAATATATAAAGTGAAGTTTTAAAAATCTATATTTTTAGAATTTGAAAATATAAACAAAATTACAAAAAAATGGCTTGGGTGTGCTCAATGCGAAACTGAATGCTGTGTTCTTCCATGTCA
>NC_041386.1:709049393-709050674 GCF_002162155.2 Triticum dicoccoides | reverse complement strand
CTGCTCTCCTGTGCTTGGCGCTGCGTTTCGGTTGTAAAAGGTACTCCCTTCGTTCCAAAATAAATGTCTTGAGCTTAGTATAAATTTATATTAGAGCTAGTACAAAATTGAGATACTTATTTTGAGACGGAGGGAGTAGTTGGTTTCATTAATGAAATTCGGGAGTGATCCCTTTTGATAGAAAAAAAGAACTGGCTATAGGTTAGGTGACTGAATTGTAATTTAGCATCGGTCACTTTTTCCTAGCAAGCCTGAATTTAAATTAGGAGATGCATTGCCTATAGGATCAGAGACCTTCCAGTGCCACCGCACAGAGAGAGAGAGACCAAGCACACACTATCAGGAACAGACTAGTCGTCGTTGCACTCAGGAACTCGGCGAACACACGCCAACTCGGTTGGGATCGCCCTGCCGCACGTAGGTCCTGCCCGAGCCACGCCAGATCCGTCCATCCCCTACCCCTGTGCGCAGAACTGGACGAGGATCCGCACCACGGTGCACAAAAAAGAGCCGAGTTAGAACTGGAATTGGGCGGCCTGCACTGCCCTACACCGAACTGGCGAACACCAAGCCAAGACTGACCGCCTCGCCCTGCTTGGCGCAAGGACAGGACCATCCGAGCTGGATTTGGTCTGCCTGAAACCTCCTCTACACTACTGATGTTGTGCGGCAAAGCTGCTCCACAGAGCTAGACGAGAACACGCTTGGAGGAGGGCCCACCAGCATCCGCCCCGCCACCGGTGTGCCCCCGGGCTGCTAGATCAGGCCATTGGCATTCATGGAGCTCGACGAGAACACACTTCGGTTCTTATCGTCGTCGAGTCTATGAATCTAGATTTAATTCTTATTATTTCTGGTGTTCGTTGTACTGTCATGATTGTAGATGTATATATTTGAAGGTTTAAAAAAAAAGGAGATGGGTTTGTAGATGTCAGTTCTTATGATTTTCCGTTTGTAATTTCTCCATCCCCCAAATACCATGCCGATGCGGCGCGCTCTCGACCTCACCCGCGCCGCCATGCCGCCGCGGCGCTGCCCGGCGGCGCCGCCTCCCGCCCGCGCCTTCTCCGCGGCTGCGCCGTCCGCCAAAACCACCGTGCAGCTCGCCCACCTCGCGCACCTCCCGTCCTCCCTCCCGCCGCCGTCCCACTGCACCGTCACCCCGCCCGTCCAGCCCTGGCCGCGCCGCCTCACCCCCCGGAGCTTCACCCGCCTCCTCCTCCGCCTCCCGACCCCGCAGCTCGCCGTGCTCGCCTTCCGCCACGCGCTCTTCCGAGCCAC
>NC_041386.1:709039227-709048966 GCF_002162155.2 Triticum dicoccoides | reverse complement strand
TCTCCCGCCTCGCCGGCGCGCCCCCGGACCTCCTGCCGCCGGTCCTCTCCGCGCTCCGCGCCGCCCGCCTCCCGGCCTTCTCCGACCGCGCCTTCCTGCCCCTCCTCCGCGCGCTGCCGCCGCTGCCCTCCCTCCGCCTCTTCCTCTCCCTCCCGTCCTTCAACTCCCACCCCTCCGTGCGCTCCTTCAACGCCCTCCTCCACTCCCTCGTCGCCGCGCGCCGCCTCCGCCTCGCCGCCGCCCTCTTCCGCGCCGCGCCCACCAAGCTCTACATCACGCCCGACCTCGTCTCCTGCAACATCCTGCTCAAGGGGCTCGTCGGGGTGCGCGGCCTCGATGCTGCCCTCAAGGTACTCGATGAAATGCCTGGGTTGGGGATCGTCCCTGATGTGGTCACCTACACGACGGTCCTCTCCGCGTACTGTGCCAAGGAGGATCTCAAGGGCGCGCAGAAGCTATTCGATGATATAATTGCCGGTGGGCGTGTGCCAGATGTTACGATGTACACGGTGCTCATCGATGGGTACTGCCGGACCGGGAAGATACAGGATGCAGCTAGGATTATGGACGAGATGGAGGCCGCTGGGGTGCAGCCTAATGAGGTTACGTATTCAGTCGTGATTGAGGCATGCTGTAAGGAGGGAAAATCTGCCGAGGCGTGCAATCTAATGCGCGAGATGCTTGGGGCAGGACACACACCAGACACACCACTGGCTGCTAAGGTGGTCGATGTGCTGTGCCAGGACGGAAAAGCAGACGAAGCGCACCAAATGTGGAAATGGATGGTGAAGAAGAACGTCCCACCAGATAACACAATCACGAACACACTGATCTACTGGTTATGCAA
The DNA here is from genome assembly GCF_002162155.2 of Triticum dicoccoides. Lineage (NCBI taxonomy): Eukaryota > Viridiplantae > Streptophyta > Magnoliopsida > Poales > Poaceae > Triticum > Triticum dicoccoides. The sequence goes on along the minus strand of NC_041386.1, from coordinate 709,048,119 downwards.
GAGTGGCATGGTTCGGGAGGCAAGGAAGCTGTTTGATGAGCTCGAGAAGGGGTACAAGCCAAGCCTACTAACTTATAACTCGCTTATTTCTGGATTATGTGAAAATGGGGAATTACAGGAGGCTGGGCAGGTGTGGGATGACATGGTTGAACGGAGATACGAGCCAAATGCCATGACTTACGAGGCCTTTATCAAGGGATTTGCAAAATTGGGAAGCCAGATGAAGGAGCCGCAGTATTTACTGAGATGGTGACCAAAGGGTGCACCCCAAGCAAGGTTCTTTACCAAGTTTTGGTCGATAGCCTTTCTGAGCCAATACACGACGATATTGTTGGCAAAATTGTTCAAACTGCTGCCTTAAGTGGTGGGGATTTCTTGGATGGTGATTCTTGGGAGATCTTTATCAGGAGAGTGTTAGATACTAAGAGTGATACTTGGAACAAGCATCTCAATTCAGTACTAGATACAGAACCATGAGGTGTGGTGTGCAGACTGGCTGAAAGCCCCAAACTGATCATTTTCTTCTGAATACATTTCTCAACGAAGTTGTTGCCGTGATGGCACTAGCCTTCGACTGTAACCTCTCTGAAAAAATATTCCACTGAAAGTAACACCGTCAATAGCACATTGATCTATTGGTTGTGCAAGAATGGAATGGTTGTGGAGGTGATGAGGCTGTTTGATGAGCTCATGGAGGGGCCCACACCAAACTTGGTGCTTACAACTCACGTAGTTTCAGATTATGTGTAAACAAGGAGTTAAGGATGCTTGGGTCATGTGAAAACTGTTCAGATTACCGTCACAAGAATAAGGTTGGAGAATATTTGAGGCACTGGAGCTGCTCATTGTTAGCAACAAAACTGTCTGGATGAATAGCGTAGAGTTAAATGGTGTTCTTGGTTGCTGAACTGAAACCCCATTGTTACTCTGTATTCAGTTCTCATTTACGCTGTCATTGCCTCTGCAACTGAGATCTTCCTGGGACGCTGTATTTCTGCAGTGTACAAGAGGATGTCGTCCATGGCATGCCCTATATTGAAGTAATCTGTGGGAGAACTTTAATGCTCCAAGGCAACTTGTAACTCAGAATGTGCTCGTCCCCATCGTCACTGGTGGAGACTGCTGGGCTGTGGTTAGGAAGCGAAAGACGACAGAGAGGAAGATGGTGATGATTCTGACGACCATTTAGAGTTATCTCTGACGGTATTGTTGTTGTTGATGATACACATGTATTCCTCTTAGTTTTGTGAAATATATGTGATAAAAAGGACCCTGGTGATCAGAAGCACGTATATGATTCTGCTCCCTGTCAGCAGCTCAGCTCTTGCTCCAACCTGATGAATTGCTCTTGTAAACTCAATGTCATAGAAGCTTCCCGCAGATTCATCTCAACTACAGGAGGAACTGGTAAAACATCTTTGTTCCCTATTTGTACCCTGATTAAAATAATCTACAATTTTTTAGACTGAAGCTGTCAACAGTTAGAGTTCTGCTCACTAAACTACCTGCATTCACGGCAGTAGGACAATTTAATTTCTGTTATCCAAAAGGATGCCCTTAACTTGGAACCAGGTCACATCCAAATCACTAGTAGAATCATAGGAAGTAAACCATATGTTGAGGGACTAAAAAGTACTCCCTCCAATCCATAGTAATGTCATGGTTAAAGAGTAGGACGTTTCGTTCAAATTAAGTCAATTTTGATATGTTGTTTATTCACTTATCAAGCTTCCTGAGAACTAGTGTAATTTTTTGTTGGTAAGTAAGTACAGATGTGATTCTGCTTCACATCCTGGGTACAAGTCCGTCAGGACTGTCCCAACTGAATTATTTTTAACTGAACTTTGTCGGCAGAGCGAGTCATGTCCATCACCTCTGTCCTCTGGCTCTGAAAGTCCGATGCCTGCTCAAGGGTACATGGACTGTCCAGCAGCGGCTCCACAGCGGCAGTTCATGTCCGACAGGAATCGCTCGAAAGCCGACCATGATGAGCCACCGTTGCTCCAGGCCTTGGCGGTGTCTTTCTGGTGAACAGACACTCACTCCCGGAGTTCCCTGCCTGTCTCGGACTCCATTACAAGCCTAACCTTAGCCTCCACCTCGTCGGTCTGGACCAGCCCCTGCTGCCACCCAACCATCTCCACCGCGATCCTCAGATCATCCACCATGAGCACCTTGTTCATCCTGTCCTCCACGTACAGCGGCCAGCCCAACATCGGCACGCCAGCCATGATTCCCTGCCTGATTAACAAAAAGGGAAGAAGGAACCATTTTGATGATCTTATCTGCTGCATGGACAAGTGACATTGCAATTTAGACTGTTTAGCACAAATGATTCATTCAGTCGACATAGCTCTGGATTCAGCAAAAAGAACTTTTGTGCATTTTTGGGAGGAAGGCGATACTTTTATGCCACATGACTTCGTTAAGCCCAGAAGTTACATCAACCATACATCACAGATTATGGAAAAAGTTTTCTATGTCATAATTTAACAAAAAAAGGAAACAATCTCTATCACAAGAAAACAGTAGCCATATAGTGACAGGTTGTGGTACTGCATAGTGAGCACGAAATTGCAACCATAAAGTTATTTGTCCTGCTGCATAGCATGCAAGAAATCGCTGTTATGAAGTTGTGACTTGCAAGTCATGTACACCACCTGCTTTTACTACTAGATTCCAAATAGTCAAGCTGGAATGGTTAGTTGCTTTGGCAACAAACAAATCTATTACCACTGAATTTCTTTTTTGTGCAATTACTACTCGAATTTTCGTCATGAATCTTTCTGAAACTTTGAACAGTACAGAGAAAATATATCTTAATGAATAGGTAGTGCTCCCGACAGGTTTTCTGAAGACAATGAAATAACACCAATTTCTCATCTCTGAATGGTTTGAAAATAAGCATTTATTATTTACATTTATCCCTGCATGCTCGTTGGCACTTTCCAATTTCCGCAAACAGGGAGTACCAGACATGAGGAAATGGTCACGTATACACTGGGCAACCCTCAACAAATATACCTTTAGCAGTGGGGCAAGAAGCCAGGGGGCATCCATCCAAGTCATTGCCCCACCAGTTCAAACTGATGTTCTCCAAGCCCAGGCACAGGTAAATTAACACGGCCATGAATGCCAGGCCAGCATCTAGTGCACCTGAAAGCAGATAATTGTGTCGCTCCCACCAGTCACGTCGGTATCTATAGACCACATAGCCTGACAAAAACCCAACAAATATCCATGTGATGTAGTTGACTGCCGTGGCCGGTGGCATCTGGCCAGTGGAACCAATCAACACGGGCATGTTGATAAGCAAGATCCAGTTCTGGCCTGGGAATGCCTTGTGCGCAAACCAGACGAGGAGTGGGGCAATGGCTCCCCCCAAGAAGAACCAGTTCACCGCCGAGTAAGTTCCTAAGTCCCCGAATATTCTGCGTGGGCTGATGAGACCCCATATGACTGATGCGTCGTAGAACACATGATCGCCAGGGCAGGTCCAAGGGCTGCCTGCTGGGAGGAGCTCGGTGTCGCAGATGTTGGGGATTGAGTCCATCAGCCACCATGCCGTTCCAAGGTACACAAATGCCGCAATCAGAGTTCCCACCACCTGCCATGTTTCAAGAAGTTGCGTAGTGACACAATACAACATGAGTACTTGTGCAGTAGAAATGACAGAGAATCTATTTGAGTAAAAGCTTACCTGAGCCATGAACATGGTCCTTGGGGGAATCTTCATGTAGTGGCCCAGCTTAAAATCTTGTAGAAACGTCAGAGCTTGGCTCATGCTGATGTAGCCGTAAACCTTGAAGCACATATTCGCGACGGGCCGTCCAGGGTACAAGTACCCCATGATGTACTCTGTTATGATGTTCAACCCCGGAGTCTGCATAAAACGAAAGAATAAGGTACAGGGAACTGCTGATCTGAAGTTGTATGGCGGCATGATATGCAATTTGTCAAATTGCGTACCTGGTTCGTAGTTGCTGTGATAATTCCAATTGGGAGGGTAAAGAAAAAGGCAATGGCACATGCCAGCAGTACGCCCCACCAGGGCAGCTGGAGTTGCTCGATGTAGTATTCACAAGCAAATACAGTTACAGCAATATTAACAGTAAGGATGCAGATGAACCACCACTCGGGCACCTGCTTATATCTCCTCATAAGCTTTGTATGTACATCCACCCTCTTCTCTTGAAAAGCTGATTTACTTAACTGCCAAATTTCGCTGCACACAGTCACCATGGTTCTTAGCTGTTGCAGTTCTGTAATTCTGCGAAACTGACTGACTATTTTTTTTGCAGAATTTTACCTTCCATGGAAGAGGAGGACATGGACGATCGTCGCGGTAAGGGATGCAAAACCAACACCATACGTGACTGCAAAGAAGGTGCTGAGGTACAGTGGACCATTCTTTTCATAGGCCTTCGTGTCAAAATGGAACTGGGCGTCCACGATGCTCGTGATGTTGTACTTCTGCCCGGACTCGGTGAACAGCCCATCGGAGAAGATGGGGAAGTTCCGGGCCTTGTAGAAGTTGAACCAGTACGCGATGGGCGTGATCACGTACATGATGATGAAGAATCCTGCAGCGACGTTGGCGGTGGCGAACCAGGGGCTGGCGAGGGGGCTCCCGAGGTAGGAGGAGACGGAGGCCCAGTCGAGGCCGATGGAGCCGATGCCGAGACCGTAGAGGCCCGAGCCGAGCTGCTGGGCGAACACGGAGTTGGGGAAGACCCAGCAGATCCAGGAGAGTGAGGTGAGCATCTGGAACAGGTAGCCAGGGAAGATGTAGTAGACGAAGCTGCAGACGAAGGCCACCAGGAAGAACTGGCTGCGCGTGAAGCCGCCTTTGCTCCGCACCTCCTTCTCGTGGAGCGCCCTGCTCGGAATTCCCAGAGTCGTTTCAGAGAATGATTCGAATCAGAGTGTCCAAGTTCGCTGTGGTTTATAATTTAAATAATAAAAAGTCTATTTTGCTGCCATGCTCAGGAAAAAGAAACTAGTTGGCGGCTATTTTACGCTCTCTGAATCTTTGGTGTTTTTTTCCGCATGCTTTAACTGATCTTCATCTTATTCTTGTTGTGCCTGTTAATTAGCTCGCCGCCTTTCCCTGTAGAGAGACAAATGGAATGGAATTTCTCTCCAGTTCTCTACATGCTACCGTATTTTACTGAAGAGAAGGACATCTGTGCATGATCATTTCTCTCCTACCATCCTGCGGCGCATGTCGATTAGCTCAGTGTCTTTCTCCTTGGGACTGAGTGACACAGGAGATGAAACTCCTCTCCTATTTTGTTTGCGCTACATTTTTATGTTGCTGAAAGGAAGAAATCAATGTTATATCATCATCAGCCAGCAAGTTCCTTCAGACTTCAAATGTGTAGGTTGGTTGCTTGTGTGGAGGGCTGTTATTCTACTGCCATGTTGAGAGACTAAATCTGGTTGGATATAACTGAAACCAGCTGCTGGAAGGCTTCAAATCCAGCCTGGTCAAATGATGTGGTTTCTTTTCATGCATCGATTTTGTTTTCGCCATTTCTTCGGATTCTGCTCGAGGGTCCTGTCAACATTAACGCTCCTCATTTCTTTTCACTGATTTCATTTTGTCAGTGAGAGGCAGACATGCCAACAATTTCCAACCTTGACTTCGTGATATGGTTTGTTTCAAGCCAAGGCCAGATTTGACGTGCCATGACCCATGAGAGGTAGTCAGAAAAATGAAGGTGGCCTATGACAAAAATTAATGGGGCAAATTCTCTTCTCAATGAGTAGGCAGAGCTTGAAAAAAAAATGAAGGTTTGCAAATTAAATCCAGTTGTCAGCTTGGTCAAACGAATTGATCTCACCATCTCAGTTAACTGATTTTTCTTTTGTGTGTTGACTGCTGGCTGGTCCTGTCATTACCAGTGCTCCTCATTTCTTTTCATCAATTTCATTTTCTTAACAAGAGACAGACCGACCAACAATTTTTTGTGGCCCTTGATTTCATGATGATCTGGTTTGATGCAAGCCAAGGCCAGGTCTGTCTGACGTGTCATGATCCATGACCGGTAGCTACCCAGCTACTGCTCTTGCTCATCAAACAAAAATCAAAGAAAACTCCAACTTGCAAGTTGCAACTAAGCATACATAGTTAACACGCATTGCTGATCACACGTCATGAAGCTAACGTTTTTTATATAAAAAATTGAATAAATTGCAAATAATCATGGCTTGTGATTATTTCCAAGCATCAACGAGTCAACCCTCTAACAAGCACAAGGTGAGACTGTTAATTAAGTGATTAATATGTGTAATGCAAGTAGTAATCATGTTGCTTGCCGGAGGGAGATGGGAAGACTGACAGACGTACCTGAAGAGGGAGACCTGCACGAGGTTGGACGGCCACCACATGGCCGCCGGCTCCACGAGGTACCGCCGGAAAATCCCCGCCCACCCGAACCCGAGCACCTGCGTGGTGAGCACCACGAGCAGGGACACGAGGAAGGTGAGGTCCTTGCCGTAGAAGACGCGGACGGCGGTGACGACGTGGATGGCGTAGACGGTGCCGGCGCCGGCGTTGGCGAAGATGGTGATCAGCACGTGCTCCTTCACGTTGAACGGCCCCGGGTTGAGGGTGAACTCGTAGGGCCTGCCGCGGAAGAAGGCCCGCTCGGGGAGCGCGGCCGCCATGAGCCGGCCGAGCGGCACCACGGCGATCTGAGCCGAGATGGCGGTGATGGTGAGCGGCTCCTTGCGGTACCAGAAGAACTGGTTGAGGAAGGAGAGCACGGCGCAGGACGCCATGCCGAGCACCCACATCCGGAAGGTGAGGACCGGGGTGTCCGGGTCGTCGCCCACGGGGACCGTCAGCGCCACCTGCTCGATCGGCGAGTTCTCCGACGATTCCTCCTCCTCATCACCGGGCTCCGGCGAGCTCCGCGACGTCGACGGCACTGCATGGAGCATAGGATCGAGCAGCAGCGGTTAAATGGCCAGCTGCAGCAGCGGCGGGAGCATAGGATCGTGGAGAGGGAGCAGGGACGGCGAGCTTACGGAGCGGGGAGGTGATGCCGTCACCATGGCCGCGGTGCCGGAGCTCCCCCACCTCCTCCTCTGCTTCTCGGTGTGGCTGGGAGGAGGACGCCATGGGCGGATAGCTCTACCTGAGCCAGCGTACGACGGACTACCTCCCTGGGTCTGGCTGTCTCTACCTCCTCTTGTCCTTGAGCCGTCACCACATTGGGATTAATTGCTCTTCGTTTTTGTGTGAAAAGGACGTCTGTACAACAAATATTGATCAATGGCAGTGCCGTGGACATTAACAATTAGCTAGTTGAAACGATGACGACGAGATCTGAAACGCGATCATCGACACGTTCTTCCATCCATGGCCAACTGCTCTAGGGCAAGTATTGGTGATTAGCAGCAACCGTCCATGGGTGTCTGATAGTATTTGTTCCAAGAGTATGCATGCATGAATGGGGGAAAATCAGGTGGCTGAACTTGTTTGTGTACTCACAGGAGGGGGCCATCGTATCACTGGCCACGTTCCCGGCCAGGTTCATCACTGAACCCATCATGTGGTGTAGCCCCAGTCGAGTTGTATATCTGTCTCTCTTTTTTTTTTACCGTAAATTACTATTGGTATAAGCTGCCTGAAAAAGATTTTGGCGTCAGTCGATATCCCGCAGCGTCGAGCTGGTGACGGGGCCATGGCGTCACCGGTGGAAGAGAGTGCGAGGGTTCATGGTTGTAGGCGCGGCGTGGGAGAAGATTATGTCTGTGTGTGTGTGTGTGAGAGAGAGAGAGAGAGAGACATGAAAATTGAATAGGACCAAAATTAAATTCAGTAACTTCGAATTAACCAGTCTCTCCTTTTCGAGATTGATATACTCGTTTTTCTAACTGAAAATTTTCTTTACTTCACTATTTTCCGAGGGGATATGAAATAAGCTTGGCATAACAGAGTTTACGCATGGCCTTTTCTAGTGAAACCTGGTACTTTTGTGCATCAGCATGTGTGTACTGTGTCAAGGGTTGTAGCGTCTTGTTCATCTGTTCGAGTTCTTTGCTTCCACGAAATGCTAATCATTTATCTTTTTTGGTGAGGACACAAAATGATAATCCATTTTCTTTTTGGCAAGGAAGATAGAAGAAACCAAAATTCAAAGGCTGGGTCGGGCAGAAAGATTCTTTATGAGCTATGTACTACCTCTGTCCAAAAATAGGGAAAACAGATGTATCTAACTAGCACCACTTCAAGCGTGCACATATACAATTCATGTTTTAACATCAAGTAGAGTCTCTGATTCTTTTCCAAAATAAAAACATTGATTTTAACGATTCCAGTCATTAAAATCATTGATCAGGTATAGAGCTCCATAGTCCCACTAAAAAGAGGCAGAGTTCCTTAGCCTCTTCCAGTCACATCATCAGTTTCTAGCGTATTAGAGTCACTAAATTATTAGCAGCAGCCATGCATGCGCGGATGATGTGTCTCGTGGCTGGTATTTTTATTCCATGCATGCATGCATGATTAATCTCATTGCCAACGGGAATTAATCAGGTGGTTGAGTTAGTTTGTGTACTGACAGGATGGAGTCAGCGTACCACCGACCACGTTCCCGGCCAGGTTCATCGCTGAACCCAGCGAGCGGCGTCGCCTCAATCGACATGTATATCAGCCTGTGTTTTTTTTCTTTCCAGGTTTTGCTATTTGTAAGTTGTCTAAAAGTGAATTCGGCATCAGTCAATTTTGCACAACATTGAGTCGACCACGGGTACATTGTGTTGCCGGTGGAGGGGAGCCTCGGATGAGTCGGAGACAGTGATGGCGAGGATGGTTCCGGCGTCACCAATAGAGAAGAGCCTGATGGCTCGTCTGGGTGTCGGAGGTTCGCCGGTGTAAGA
>NC_041386.1:709038530-709039082 GCF_002162155.2 Triticum dicoccoides | reverse complement strand
GATGGCCGGGACGACTAACGATGTGTCTCTAAAAGGCGAGACAACAACGACACCAGCTGTGCGTGGCGGGATACATTTGTCCATGTAGGTTTCACGAGAAAAGCGCATGCGTAAATTGTGTTTGTCTAACCAATTTTTTTCTTTTCTTGAATGTTTGCCCAATCTTGGTGCAACATAGTTTACGCTTGGACTTTTCTCATGAAACCTATATGATGGCGTGCCAAGGATGTTAACTTCTTGTTCTGTGCTTTGAGTTCTTTGCTTCCACGGGATGCTAATCATTTTTCATCTTTGGTGAGGACACGAAATGATAATCATTTTCTTTTTATGGCGAGGTCACAAAATAATGATACAAAGATAGAAGAAACAAAATTCCAAAGGTTGGGTCGCTACATATGCACTCCAAGCGTGCGCGCAGAGACGACGACGCGCGTAAAATTCACGTGTGAACATCAGGTGGAGTCTCTGATTCTTTTCAGACAAAAAGACATTGATTTTCATTTAACGATTCCTGTCAATAAAATCATAGAGTTCCGTAGCTTTTTTTTTTCG
>NC_041386.1:709033623-709038249 GCF_002162155.2 Triticum dicoccoides | reverse complement strand
CCACAAGAAGCCCTAGGGAGAAAAAAGGCACCAAAAACGGCAGCTCACAGAGGAACATCATTGGCACGAACGAAGGGCGTCGCATAGCCGAGTTCGTGCGGTGACACCGGTGTGCCACCGTCGAAGCCGCAAGACGGCGCTCCACCGAGACCGAAGGGCACGACACCGGTGTATCGTCGCCGAGGTCGAAGGGCAGCTTGCCGCCAAGGCCACGCCAGGATATCCACGCAAGCGTCGTCTGGGCCACCATGATGCATAGCCCTGTCCATAAGGATAATCGAAGTAGGAGCATGCCAAGAAGCGTCAATGGCACGAACGAAGGGCGTCGGATAGCCGAGTTGGTGCGGCGGCACCGGTGTGCCGCCGGCGAAGCCGAAAGACAACGCGCCACCGAGACCGAAGGGCACAGTACCGATGTACTGCCGCCGAGGTCGAAGGGTAGCAAGTCGTCTAGGCCACCCAGGACGTCCAGGCAAGCGCCAACAGAGTGTCCTAGGACAAAGGCTTGTTAGGATCCTAACCGAGGTGAAGATGGAGCAGCAAGGGGCGGATCCGCCCAGAGCAGAACAATCCAAGACGATGCCCCCAACGAGGAATTGACGTGGAGACGTCGACACCGCCGGACACGGGGAACCCGGGTCCGAGATTTCTCTCTGGATCAAAGAGCAAGGGGGAGAGGACGGCAGTGCCAACTCGACGCCTCCAGGAAGGAAACGGCACCCGTAGGTGTCGCCGTCGATTGAGCTTTTACCCGGCATTTGCATCCTCCACACTGCATCCCGAGGAGATTGGCCACCCACCGCCGAAGCCCAACATCTAGGCAAGAGCCGGGCCATGGGGGTGCCGAGGAAACAAGCTGGCACGGCCAGCAGGAGACATCAGATCCGACGAAGGGGAGGCAGCCCGCAGCCGGGGAGAACGGCAGCAACGAGCAGCCCGCCTCACCACGAGGAGGCGACGACGACCCAGGCCATCAGGGAGCAGCAGCCACCTGCTGCTGCAACTGCCGGACGAGGGCTGCCCAGTCACCGCCGAACGAGCGAGGGGGAGCCGTACCGCGCGAGCCCCTGGATCTGAGTGGAGCCGCCGCTTTCCCCGCAGGCCAGAGGAGGCCGATGCAAGGAGGTGCCCCAACTAGACCACGACAGAGGGGATCCGGGGAGCCAGCCACGACGTTGACAAGGGGAGGCACTGCACAGCGGGGGGGCTCCAGGGAGAAGGGTCAGGGGTCGTCGTTGAAGCAGGGGAGGATGCGGGAGAGGAGAGCCGATGCGCACGCAAGGGAGCGAATCCCGCCCGAGCCGCCCCCAGGGGGACGACCAGTTCCGTAGCTTGTTCCAGCCGTATCATCAGTTTCTAGCCAATTAATTAGGATCACACATTTTACATCAGAAAAAAGGAAATTCGGCAAGATAAGTAGATGAAGCTGCCGGTTTGCTAGGGCGCGAGCAAGAATCTCAATGAATATGCGGTTTTGGACGGTTCCTTCGTCCTTTGCCAGCAGGGCGAGAGGGAATCGCCAAGGAGCAGCATACATTCACGTTGCAACTTGCAACATGGCCTCGAATCTGTCGGGTAGCAATCAACCGACGTCCTATTATAGCAGATAAAAGATGCTAGATCCAAAGCAACGAGAGCCACTCGATGCACGGTGAGGTCGCTGGTTAGTTGGATCGTAGGGCACAGGGACGTAGAGATGAAATACTGGTTGAGGAAGGACAGCACGGTGCAGGACGCGCGCCATCCCGACGACCCACATCCGGAAGGTGAGGACGGTCGTCTCCCACGGGCCACGGGCACCGTCAGCGCCACCTACTTGATCGGCGAGTTCTCGTCCTCCTCATCGTCGTCCGGCGAGCTCCACGACGTCGACGGCACTGCATGGGGATGGGGAGCAAATATGCCGATTAAATGGCCGACATCAGCAGCTGCGGGAGCAGAGACGGCGAGCTTACGGAGCGGTGAGGTGATGCCGTCGCCATTGCCGCGGTGCCGGAGCTCCTCATGCTCCTCCTCCTCCTCCTCTGCTTCTCGGTGGGACTGGGAGGAGGACGCCATGGCCGGATAGGTCAAGCTAGCTGGGGAGCTAGCGTACGACGGTCTACCTACCTGGGCCTGGCTGTCCTTGGGTCCTCTACCTCCTCCTCTCCTTCAGCTGTCCCGATGAGCCTGACGGTTCTGCGTTTTTGTGTGAAAAGGGACGTTTGTACAGATAAATATCGATCAATGGCAGTGCCGTGGACATTAACAATTGCACTAGTTAGTTGAAACGATCGAGGAGCGTGATGAGATCTGAAGCGCGGTGCAGACGTCAACTGCCCGAGGGCAGGGATTAGTAGTAATTAGCAGCAACCATGGGCGGATGGTGTATATCACTATATGTCGTGGCTGATATTTTTATTCCATGCATGAATGATCGATGCATGAATCTCATTGCCAAGGGGTTGTGTACTGACAGGAGCCGTACGTCGTGCCACTGGCCACGTTCCCGGCCAGGTTCATCACTGAACCCACCATCATGCATGCGGTGTAGCCGTGGAGTAGCCTCAACAGAGATGTTCCTTTTGTTCTTCGCATGCAATTGCTATTTGTAAGCTGCCTGAAAATGAGTTCGGCGTCGGTCAATTCTGCGAAGCACGGGTCGAGCCAGAGACGGTCGGGGCCGACGAGGATGGTCGCAGCGTCATCGATGGAGGAGAGTTGGAGTCTTGATGGGTGCGGGTGCGGAGGGTTCACCGACGGCGGAGAAGAGGAGGCTTTAGAGGGATGGTCAAGACGATGGTGGTGGCCCTGGAAGGCGGGACGACAAGTGGCACCAGCCCTGGCTGGTGGCAGAGGGCCGGGCGACAGTGGAGGTGGCGTTGCCAGCAACGGGGAAGACATGAGCCAGAAAAAATTCAGGCAACTTACAAAATAGCCGGTCTCTCTTTTTCGAGATGCTGCATCAAAGAGGAAAGGCTGCACCACAATGGGGAGGATGCTATCACTGGCGCGCACAAAGGTTCCCAAGAAGGAATGTTCCTGTTGAGCCGTTGGTTTCTTTGAGAGGGGGCGTACGTGACATCCCAGTTTAAAAGGAATGACAGACAACTCATATCAACGAGGTGCACCTTTTGTTTCCTGGGAGCCCATCCGAAAGAGATCTTAAAGTTAAGTGTGCTTGGCAAAGTGCGCAGAAAAGAATAGTGTTGGTCCGTGAGGCCAGTCTACATCCCAAACGCAACGGCCAATAACCAGTGGGTTTGGTGGGAGCGTTGTAATACGTGTCGAGGATGATAGCTTCTTGTTCTTCTCTACGAGTTCCTTGCTTCCACGAAATGCTAACAATTTTTCATTTTTGGCAAGGGCATGAAATGATGATAATACAAAGATAGAAGAAACCGAAAATTGAAAGGCTATGTCAGGCCGAAACATACTTTCGGAGCTATACACTCTAAGCGTGCACACAGAGATGACGACACGAGGAAAATTCATGTGTGAACATGAGGAAGAGTCTCGGATTCCTTTTCAACAAAAGAAAACACCGATCTTAACTATTCTTGTCACTAAAATCATAGATCAAATTCTATGGCCTAGTAGAGTTCCACAGGTTCAAGTCACATCATCAATTTTTAGCCTATTAATTTGAGTCGCACATTATACACCTGGAGATAAAACAGACGGAGCTGTCGGTTTACTTGGAATCTCAATGAATATGCGGCTCCTGATCACCATCGCCAGCAGGGCGACAGGGAATCTGAGCCAGGTAGGCAGCCAGCGGGCAGCGGGTAGCCAATCGCCAAGGAATGGCACCGGCGTTGCGACACTTTCTTTCACAGTCGTCCTATTCTGGCAGATATGACATGCTAGATCCAAAACCAACGAGGGCCACTCGATGGACGGCGAGATGGCTCGTTAGTTGGATCGTAGGGCGCAGGGATGTCGAGATGAAAAACTGAACGGTGATACTCCCTCCGTTCCTAAATATAAGTCTTTGTAGAGATTTCACTATGGACTACATACAAAGCAAAATGAGTGAATCTACACCTAAATGCATCTATATACATCCGTATGTGGTTCATAGTGGAATCTCTACAAAGACTTATATTTAGGAACAGAGGGAGTACTATTAGCTCGTGGCATGTGCTTAATTCACCGTGGTCAGCTGCTCGAGGGCAAGGATTAGTAATTGTTAGCATCAACCATGCCCGGATGATGTGTCTCGCAGTCGTGGCCGATATTTCTGTTCCATGCATGCATGCATGAATGATGAATCTCATTGACCAGGGGGATCAGGTGGTTGAGTTAGTTTGTGTACTGATAGGACGGAGCCATCTCCTCCACGGGCCACGTTCCCGGCCAGGTTCACTGGTGAAAATCATGTGGGGTACGGTAGCCTCACTCCAGATGTATATCTGCCTGTTTTTTTCCCCCAGCAATTGCTCTTCGTAAGTTGTCTGAAAATAAGTTCCGCGTCGGTCAATTCCGCGCAACACTGAGCTAACGACGGGGAAGTTGTGTCGCCTGTGGAGGGGAGCCTGGAGCAAGCTGAGGATGGGGACGATAAGGATGACTGCAACATCACTGGTCGAGGAAAGTCGGAAGGTTCGTCGGTGCGGGTGCTGCGTGGGAGAAGAGGGAGGAGGC
>NC_041386.1:709004848-709033345 GCF_002162155.2 Triticum dicoccoides | reverse complement strand
GGGGGGGGGTTAGAGGGATGATCAAGACGATGGAGGAGGCGCGGGTGACGGGATACGATGGTTCCGCTACTAGAGGAGGGCGGGTCGATAGTGGAGAACAGGAGGTGAAGATGGTGGCAATGGGGTAGACATGAAGATCCTCTACCAAAAAAGAGGGTAACTTATAAATAGCCAGTCCCTCTTTTTCAAAATTGTTATTAGTCATCCGTGGTGTGTTATTTTTAATGTTTATTTAGGTTGTGTTTTTTCACACCGGGGAAAATAATGGCAAATAAATTTGTCTAACCAAAAGTTGTCTTTTCTTAACTATTTCTGGATATAAAATAAGCTTGGCGCAAAAGAATTTACGCATGGCCTTTTCTCGTGAAACCTGGCACTTTTGTGTGTGAGTCTGTATGTACGTGTCAATGTCTCAAGGTCAAGGATGGTAGCTTCTTGTTCTTCTCTACGAGTTCTTTGCTTCCACGAAATGCTAATCATTTTTCCTGCAGAAAAAAGAAATGCTAATCATTTTTTTCATTTGTTGCCAAGGACATGAAATAATAATGTTTTTTTCTTTTTGGCGAGAACATGAAATGATAATACAAAGATAGACGAAACCAGAATCCAAGGCGGAATGCTACTTTCCGAGCTATGTATACACTCCAAGCGTGCACATAGAGGCGGCGACACGCGTAAAATTCACGTGTCAACATTAGGTGGAGTCGCGTACCAACCTGTGGTTGGATGGTTATGACGACACTGGTATCCAAGTCCACCACGGTTCAAATCTAGGTGCTCGCATTTTTCTTGATTTATTTCAAGATTTCCGATAATCCGCGTTCAGTGGGAGGAGACGTTTCCGTAGACAACGTGGCGCCTGTGATGATTTCGTCAATCTTAGCTGATATGTCGGCTCAGTACTCTTAGAAATGCTCATAGAGGTATGGTGTGCATGTGTATTCATAATGATGATGTACGTGCGTATATATGAGCACCTAAAAAAACACATCAGGTGGAGTCTGTGATTCTTTTTCAGGAAAACATTGATTTTGATGCTTCCATTCACTGAAGGCGTACATCAGGTAGAGAGAGTTCCGTAGCTTCAAGTCACACCATCGGTTTCTAGCCTAGTATTCACACATTTTGCACCAGGAGAAGAAAACTGGTGAAGATAAAACAGTTGGAGCTAGAGTGAGCAAGGATCCCAATGAATATCCTGTTTTGTACGGTTCCTCCTTTGCCAGCAGGGCGAAAGGGAATCTGAGCCAGGCAGCCAGCGCGTGGCCAATCATCGGCATTGCAGCATATGTGGGGTACCAGTGTACCAGTACGTCTTGCTTCACAATCGTCTTATTCTGGCAAAATTGACTTGCTAGATCCGAGACCAATTTCCAACGAGAGCCACTTAATGCACGGTGAGATAGCTGGTTATATTGGTTGGATCGTAGGGCTCAGAGATATTACGATGGAAATCGATGAGACGGTGATATTATTAGATCGTGGCATATGCTTCACTCATTTGACTTTCTATGTGCACCCTTGTGTATGCGCATATGAGTTTGGTTGAGAGACCCATCTAGCTAATGAAAACCTCCGCACATGGGCATCAACCTATGAATTCATGGTGGAACATGACCGCCCCCGAGGCGCATATAAACGTAGGAAGATCCCCAACTGGCGACTGATCTATGCGGTATCAGGGAAAGTCCCCCAGGAAACTGTGCGGAATGGGCGGATAGACGCATTTTCACCGGGGTCCACTTCACTTACATAGATGAATTTCAAAATGTCAGTGAACTTTTAAAATATTCACCAAACTGGAAATATATTTATGAATTAGAAAAAACTTTTCATAAATCGGAGAAAATGTTCACATATTTTAATATTGTTCATGAATTTGAAAAGGTTCATGAATTCTAAAAATGATCTTGAATTAGAAAAATATTCACTATTTGAAGTTTTCTCTGGAATTTTAAAAAGGAAATAAAATGAAAAAAGGAAAGAAAGTGAGAAAGAAAAATAAAGTAGCCGAAAAGGAAAACCGCTAAATTGGTAGAGAACACAGAAAAGACCCAAACGAAAGAACCTTATAGTGTTCCTAAAACAAAAAAACTCTCACTGTTGTATATGGGTCAACCCATTATGAAAAGTCACTTCCCCATGGCCAATCCTATACGCCGCCCATGGGTGGCACATAGATGAGGCGACGCCCACAGTGTGGCACCATTGGCCAGCCAAGTATTCCATTTTCGCGTGCAGTTGTTTCTTTTGCAGACGCTACTTTTTCCGTTTCGTTTTCTGTCTGTCATTTTTATGGTTTTTTGTCCTGGGTATTTTCGGTTTATTATTTTTTTCTCCTTTTCCATGTTTGGGTTTTTTCCAGGTCTTTCTTCCGGTTTTTTTTATTTTGTTTCCTTTTCTCATTTTGTGTATTCTATGATTCATCATAAATTAAGAAAATGTTCACCATATATTCAAAAAATTCAGTGTGCACTGAAACGTTCATTGTATATTAAGAAAATGTTCAACATATAATACAGACATGTTCAATGTGTATTTAAAAACCCTTCAACATATCGTATTAAGACGTTCATCATATATTACAAAAATGTCAGCATACATTAAAATAATATTCTTTGTATATTAAGAAAATGTTCAAGGTGTTTTACAAAAATGGTGAATGTTTTTTAAAAAATCGTTCAGCATATATTAAGAAAGTTCACTCTATTTAAAAATATTCATAAATATGTAAATGCCCTTTCCTTACAAAAACAAGTTTTTTGAGAAATTTTAGAAGTAGAAACGCGAAAACAAATGATTCACTACAGCCAATCGAGCTACAATACTTCTACAAAGAATACAGTGCTTGCAGTTGCTACAGTGTTGGGCCAGCCCAGTTGGATCACTCCTTATCACTACAGCCACGGATTGAGGGAAAGCCACCCAAATGAAGATTAGATCACGAAATCATTCTATGATCGATTGAGTTATTCTCTATATCTTTGTATAAAAGAAGAAGACAGAGAGATTCAGCTTCAAGATTGAGATTGGCCATCTGGACCTGCTCATTCAGCACCAAATACTTCAACTTCATAATGTACTAGCAAGATGCCCATGCGTTGCACGGAACATCAAGATGTATTTGTATGAGTAGTTTATCTTGTGGGAAAAAAGGATGAACGAGGGAAGGCCTTATTTGCAAATGTTGAGTGGGTGTGGGTATCTTTTTGCGAATTTTTCATTGTTTCCTTCCTATCCGTCAGATATAAATCAGACGGCTTATATTGCACGATGGCAGGCACACCATCATCACCAACTCTGCTTTTTATAAGAGTAGAGATATCTATAGCAACTTAAACTTCATCAACCATCTGTGATCCAGAAAACAATCACATAAAGCATCACTAGCAAAGATCCACTTTTACAAGTTTCCATTAGGTGCCACCTTACTCCAAGTCTAGCAATGAAAGACCCACTGATGGGCTTGAATTTACATGTAAAGATTAACCATGGCTCGATGGCCGTTGGCACATGGCGGCTAGAGGAAGCAGGAAGAGATCCAAGGTGCTACAAGCCAACGTGTTCTAGGGGTTGAAGCCGTCACCGCTGCGAGGTGCAGCCAACCAATGTGTTCCAGGGATAGCGACGTCACCGCTGCGAGGTACAGCCAGCAACAAGCAATGCTGGTGTGCACTGGTGCGGCTAGGGTTCACCACTGGACGTGTGTGTGCCCTGCAATAGGAAGGAAACCAAACGATAGCGCATCAAGGATGAAACCAACCGATGGCTCATACACGTTCTCCAATCAAAGTTTACAATTTACATAAACGACAATTATATCAAGACACTTCCATGGTTGTTTCCTTTGGCAGAACCACAACAACTAGGCATTAAGACCACTGAGGCGGAAGGCCTAGCGGGCCAAACACCTCAAATGTGGGAGGAAGGATAAATAATATCCGCGACCCCATAGCCTTCACAGGAGGAATCTTTATGGCCTTCTGTTTCAGATAGGAGATAAAGCTCTGGAGCTGCAAGACAACTACATTGTCGTGGAGTTGCAAAAGATGCAAACCCTGACTATTACATTCTGAAAGTTGACTTCATAAGTATTGAACATGTAAATCCACTAAAAAGCACATGCACATGAAATCTAGACTGCACGTATGAGGGCAAAACAGAGGCAGACTAGAGTTGCTTAATGTTCTCTTTAGTGCTTATAAACAGTAAAACTTGCACAAGATCAGTTACATACAAACTACGGGTCCCTCCCCAAGAGGGAAACGATAGAAAGTCTCTCTCTCTCTCTCTCTCTCTCTCTCCCTTGCCCTCAACATTGGTGTTCGGACCCTCTCTCCCACTTTAATTGAAATGTTTCAAATAACAGTTTTTGTAAGCATCATCTTTAACATGAATAAAAGTTTGCAATGTCGAAAACGTTCGCGAGTTCAAAAAGTTCAGGAGTTCCAAAAAAAATTCATGAGATTTGAAACAATTCACGGATTTAAAACACGTACGCAAGTCAAAATTGTTCACGAGTTCAAAAAAATGATGAGAGCATCAACCTTGATGAAGTCATGTTTCAGTGATTTGTTGTCAATGGTCTCATCCTCACCGATTGGGGAAATGATAACTATAGGACCTGCTACTTGTTCAGTGTCACGATCCTGCTCATTGTCCAAGGAAGCGCCATGACAATGCTCACCCAGCGGAGCACTACCATCTCGGCCAACAAGAAGAAGCATGACTTTCCTACCTACTCTGATAACCAGTTGGGCAATCATGATACAGGTCTTCCAGTTTTTTCTTGTGAAACTATACCCCCTCCCTTCGGCACCTCTTGGTCAACTTCTATTAAGGAAAATTTCATCGACCATAGTTCTTACAACAAGACAAACTAAATGGAAAACATGCCAAAAATAAAACTTAATACACTCAGTCGAGGGTGTGCAGTCCGATTCTTGAAGCAACCAGGAATGGTTGATTATGTGCCGATAGGTAATGTACACTGTATAAATTACTTTCACCGGCAAGAACAACAAATTAGCCAAAAACTTGGAAATGTAGAAAATTTAGCAATTGTGCGTAGCCACCGCTGATACCAACCCATATAGCAAATCTGCTAGAATTTTTTTCCATTCAAAATTAATATATTTCCATCGTACAATATACATATATAGCAAAACTGCTGGACATGATCTAAGAGAGATAAGTAAAGTGACAACTGGGTAATAAAGGATATAGCCGTAATAGTAGATAGATGAGATAATGGTTGTGAAAGAGAATATGTCCATATATAGTGCCTATGACAGAAGTTTAGCAGCACCATCATCCGACTTCATATCACCGTTCTGGTTCTTCTTCTTGTTTTAAACATTTAGTACTATGGCAGAAGTTAATATTTAGCCTTGCACACAAGTTTATAGGTGTGTATATAAGTTTTCGTCTTAAATTTTGTACTTGCATTCTTGCCATGTTTCTTTGTGTTCTTTTTCCTATCATGCTTTTAAGAAGGGGAAACTACGTCTTGGTGTAGCATTTGTAAACCTGGTCAAGATGTGGACATCTTGTTCCACTAAAACTAAAGTGGCAACTGGGTAATAAATGATAGCCATATATTGTACATGTTGAAGATAATGGTTTTGAAAGAGATTATGGCCATATATAGTATGTCACAATATGTCACAATAACAATACATGTGACCAAAGTGCAGCAGCGCCACCATGACAGCAGATTACCCTTCTAATTCTAGTTTTTGCTTAAACTTTTAGTTTGACAAATCTGTAGTAAACTCGTAACACTTTTTTTAACATAGTTCACTCGCCCCTACGTTTTCATATAGTGAAACTACTAGGGTTACAAACTTGTAGTAAATTTGTATTTAAAAAAGTAACCTTGTGTCACTTTCTATCACCATGCTCTTCGGCTGGGATTGATGGGTAGGCAAGCAAGTCCCTACTTTCCATAAGTGAAGGTACTAGGGTCACACAAGCTAGTACTAAACATATCACTACTTATAAAAAACAGAGTTGGTGATGATGGTGCGCTTGTCATCCTGCAATATAGGCCGTCCGATTTATATCTGACGGATAGGAAGGAAATTATGACAATTTTGCAAAAAGATAACCACATCCCTCTCTACATTTGCAAATAAGGCTTTTCCTCATTCATCATTTTCTCCCACAAGATAAACTACTCATACAAATGCATCTTGATGTTCCGTGCAATGCACGGACATCTTGCTAGTTTTAATTAGCATTGCACTGCACAAGTAAACGTTTGCGTCTTATTAGTTATGAGCTTGCATTCCTGGCATGTTTTAATAGGGGAAACTACGTCTTGGTGTAGCATTTCCAATCCTGTCAAAATGTTGACATCTTGTCCCACTAAAAGATCAATATACTCGTCATAACCATGTTTGGAGGCCTCCTGAGGTTCAAAGCTTAATCACAAAGCTATCGTTTTTGTTTCCATCATTAGTAGTACCTTGCACTTCCATTTTTACACCTTATTAATTATAGCCTAGAATAGAAACTGTAGTTAACCACATACTGGCACCACAAATGATCCCCACACCACCAACTCTCTCTCTCACTCATAAGCCTATCACCGTCGTCACGTACTAGTAAGAGAAATCAATGCAAGAACCTCTAGGCTGATCCACACACTTTGTCCTATGTGGAAAATACGAGAAAATCTATACTGCACTAATTCCATAAGCAAGAACAAAGGCTACCACACACTTTGTGCCGTTGATTTGACGTATGAGAACATCATATCACCATTCTAATTCTAGTTCTAATCTTATTTCCCTCGTGTCACTTTAGTCATCTTCTTCAAATGGGATTGATGGCTAGGCACGTTCCTACTTTCCACAAACCAGGTGCAACTATTACAGAAGTTAAGACTACTAAAAAAATTAATTAGCACCGCACTGCACAAGTTTCTTGGTGTCCTGTATGTTTGCGTCTTAATTACGAACTTGCAATCCTGGCATTTTTTTAACAAGGAGAAACTATGTCTTAGTGTAGCATTTCTACATCTGGTCAAAATATTGGCATCTTGTTCTACTAAAGATAAATACACTCGTCATGGCCACCTTTCGGTGTCTCCACATGTTCAAAGCTCAATCAAAAAGCTATCCATATACTACAACTTTTTTTCCCATCATTAATTGTTCCTTGTGCTTCCATTTTTACACCATAGTGCCTAGGACTAGAACTCAAGCTAATCACATAGTGGCATGACAAACAATCCTCTCTGTTCGTTTTGAAAAATATAAGAAAATCTACACTACATTGCATAAGCAAGAAAAGAAGCTATATACTAGTATAAAAGTCCCCAAGGCCCTAGGTCATAATACAAGCTAGAACTAGAAGCCAAGCCACACCGAGTATCACCGACCGGACCACTTCACTGGCGATGACACTCGAAGAAGAGCTCTCCAAGCTGGCTGCCGATGTAGCGGCCATCTTGCCGGCACCGGTGAGGAAGGCCGTGGATGCACTGGCGCGCAGCAGCCCCGCCCGGGCCGCCGCAGATGCCCTAGTCTACCTCTCCGTGGGCACGACCTGCACGATGTTCGCCGCCGCCTTCCTCACCGCCTTCGCGGGCCTGGCCTGCGCCCGCGGCTGGGGCTGCACTCCGGCCTATGTCCTGTCCGAGATAGTGGACTATCTATCCACACCTGTCCTGCTTCTCCTGCCGCCGGCGCTCGTGCTCTTCTTCCTCCGCGCCGCCGGCTGCAGGACCAAGGTACGTGCTCGTCACTCACTCTGCTCCATGGTTCTGCTTCCCGTGATGCTGATGAATTCACTGTGTAATGTGATAGGCGGCGGCGGATGCGGAGAGCCTCATCGTGAAGAATGACGAGGAGCTAACCCTTCTGTCGCCGTCGCTGCTGGCCTTGGCAATTCTTTGGCTTTTCATTGGGTCGGCGTCCATGGGAACCATCTCTTTCATTCTTTTCAAGTGTGGATCTACAGAGATCTCCGACCTTCTCGGCTACGCAGCTCTCTTGTGCACGTTCATGTGGGAAACCCTCGTCTATGTCCGCGCTGCAGTGGCGCTGTGGAGGATGAATCCCGGGCCAAGCAACATGGTGGCTGCAGAGTAGCCCTTGCGCGGGATCATCGACTTACTAAGGTAACTGGCATTAAGCTAAGATAATTTTTTTGCACTTGATCTCTCTCTCGTCTCAACTTGAAACACTATACATCCTGATATAATTTCGTCGTTCACCGACCACTAATTCACTCCACACCCAGTTGGTAGAAGATGATGCAAGTATTGTTCAAGTCAAGTAGTGGAACGTCTCAGTGTTGTTTGGTATCAACTGAAAGTATATATAATTGTTGTCTTCAGTCATCACCAACCAGCAATGCTACTCTTGTAGTACTAAACTGCCACGCGATGGTAGAGATTGATAGGACAGTAATAATTCTTCTTCTTGATCTTATAAATTTTGTACTTTATAGTTTCATTTTGTAGTAAACTGCAAATGACATTGATGTTGACACAAGTTCGTCCTTTAATTGCTAGGTGCGCAGGATTTCAAGCCGGAAGCAGCAGCAAGGTGATGGGCTACGTAGTGCAGGAGCGCTGCTATTTCCTACTTCCTTTGATGCTTTTCTGAATAGAGAGATGGACATGCATGCCGTGTGATGTTGTGTAGTAATCTACTACGTAGTACAGTACTCCCTCCGTTCCGATTTACTCGTCGTGGTTTTAGTTCAAATTTGAACTAAAACCACCAAAAGTAAATCGGAACGGAGGGAGTACTAGCTAGTAGTATGAAGCTTGCTTCAGTTGATGCTAGTTCAGCGCTGCGCTGATGCAGTGACTGCAGCGCTATGGTAGCTTTGGTTGGTAGTTACTCTGAACCGGACCTCTATCTAACATAACGATTTGTGCCGCTTCTATTTACCAGTACGTGCCCATACATATGACTGTACGCACGATCTG
Organism: Triticum dicoccoides; assembly: GCF_002162155.2. Taxonomy (NCBI): domain Eukaryota; kingdom Viridiplantae; phylum Streptophyta; class Magnoliopsida; order Poales; family Poaceae; genus Triticum; species Triticum dicoccoides. The sequence goes on along the minus strand of NC_041386.1, from coordinate 709,024,398 downwards.
ATGCATAGCCTCCATTCTACGTATGCAATAATAGCATTTTTACCGCCTATAACTTTGTCTGATGCAATCGATGGTGGAGAGGCCATTATAACCACATCTTAAACAAAATAAAGATCATGAGGAATGGCTTCGAGCGGCGAGACAGGCGATCCCCCACCTACCAGAAGTAATGGCGCCGCGGCCGCCATTACTGTCACCTCGCCCTTATCTCCCCCCGACCCCCAACCCCCATCCCCACATCCCCGTGAGAATACTGCAGCCCACACCTCAACGGCCAGATCTATCGATCCTGATGGTCGGAGGAGCGCGTCGCGGGGCGCGGGCACGGCGTCTGCGACCCACGCGGGTGGCAGCACCGTCTCAGCCCTCGCCGCCGGTGGAGACGCTCCCGGTGTTCGATGCGGCGGCGCCGGAAGCGATTGCGAAGATGCGTCGGGTGGTGGAAGCGAGATTCCCGTTCCGCTCCAGGTGGCCCGAGATTTTCATGGAGATTCTGCACCACGCTACATTCGAAGAGAGAGCTCGCTTTGCGGGCGACGACGGCGGGATGGACTACGAATTCATCTTCTGGGCGATTCAGGAGGCGGAGTCGGCGGATCCGAGGCAGGCGGCGAGATGGGCGCGCTTCAAATCGAGCTCCCCTTCAAGGCTCAACATCCGCCCCCCACCGGTGCTGCAGCTGTCGCGCTTGCCGCCGGTGGAGTTGCCGCCAGGGACCGTGCTCCCAAGGATTCCGTGAAGTTTCAACAGCCTGGCGCATGGGCTCTGCAGGGTGCCCCCGCTCTGCTAAGGCGCAGGAGGATCAGGGGTTCTTCCATCGAACCTCCGCCATGGCCAGGTGACTGCGGGGAGAAACCCCAATCTAAGGTACACAAAAATCGACCCAATTCACATTCTGAATCTGGTATTGTTCGATCTACTAGTCAGACAATTGAGGGCTCCCAGATTTTTCTGGAGGATACGATCCGTGTTTGTTGTGATTCTGATATGATTAGTGGGGTTACCCCGTTGATTACTCAATGTGAATTCTCATCTTCGGCATGTTTGTCGCGTTCTGTGGATGAGACTCCGTTTCCGATGATTGGTTCTGTCTCTGATGAACTCGCTTGTGCGAGGAGAGCGGGCTGTAGTTCAAATATGTTGACGGCTGCGACCGGTCCAACACCCACCCCATCGCCGCTGATTACGGGATGTGTGGTTGAGGCGAAAGCGGGTTTCCGTGGGACGCCTCTGGGGCAGGCGGACGGCTTTGGAGAGGAGGTGGCGGAGTTTTTTGGCCAACTCTGGGTCATCCCCTCCCCGTCCCGTAGCCGCCGCCTACATAAGCCCAGGCCACCCCCTCCAAACCCTAGGTATGCTATCCCCAAATTGTTTTGGGTAAGGAAAGATCTCTTTCAATCTAGAAGCTTCTCGGTCCAAGATTGTTTTCCGGTTTCGTCTGTTGGTCCATTTGACCCTGCCCCTACCATCTTCAAGATCTCCACCGAAAATCCTAGGTTCTCTAGATCGTTTGCTGAAGTTGTTAAGAGAGGGATGGAGAATCGTGGCCAGATGCCACAAAGGAACCGCCGGCCACCTCCGGTGAAGAAACCCAACCCCTAGGAAGTAAAATCTACTTCTGCCGCTCCGATCGCTGCTGGGAAGCTGGGTCAACAAGGGGCGACCAAGTCCAATCAGGTAAACCAAGCCCAGACTGCTCCCCCGGTTACCAATGCCCCACCCCCTGTTCCTCCGCCACCAGTGATCCAACCTTTAGATCCTAAGTACAAGGAGATGATATGCTTCAACAGTAGCTGGCCTGGCCATTATGTGGGGAACTGTGTGGAGCCTAAGAAATGTTTTATCGGTGCTGGGAACCATAATGTCAACAACTGTGCTGCTTGGGCCAAACCTCAACCTGCTGCCACTTATTTTGGTAGTGCTTCTTCTGGGTTAGGGTTCTATCACATTGAAGTTCCTGTTGCTGCTAAATCTAGTTGGCTCAATTACAAAAACTGTGCTGTTCTTAAGGTGGTGAAGGGAGAGGTTTCTGCCTCTGAACTCCTGACTCAGTTAAATGGAATCTTCTGCAAGAATAAGGAGTGGCCATGGCAAATCAGAGAGCTAAAAGTAAGAAATTTCTGTTGAGATTTCCACCTTGGAAAAATGTGGATGACCTAATTGAGTTTCCTCCTTTTGAGTTGCCTGTTGCTGGAGTGTCAGTTAAAATCTGTGAATGGGAAGGTATGCTGGATGAATTTGGGGCTCTGACCGAAGCCTGGGTACAGATCGAAGGTATCCCACCTAAATGGTGCGCCTGGAAGGTATTTGCCCAGATTGCTGCTTGCTTTGGCATCCTTGTGGATGTGGACTGGAATGGCATATTCAAAAGCTTCTATGAAAAGGTTCGAGTTAAAATTTCCTGTAGAGATCCCAGGAAAATTCCCTTTGAGAGGCTGGTGGAAATGAAAAAGAAACTGTACTTACTGTTTTTTACAGTGGAGGGTTTTGATCAAATTGATGAGAACAATGATGGAGAGGATGATGATCCAGAGCTGGATAACCTGGAGGGAAATGAGGAAAACTTGAATAAAGATCCTGAAGAAAAGGAGGGTATGCAAGAGGATGAGGAGGAGCCGATAGATGAACTAGATAAGGCCAATTTCCCTTCCAAGACCAACAAACAAACCAGTTTGAGTAAGAAAGTATCTCAGGGGTCTGCTTCTGCAGTTGAAAAACAGCCAGTTAACGCAATTGATGATATACAAGCTCGGATGTCAGAGGCCTATGAAAATCTAACACCAGTGAAGATATGTGAAGATGAGAGTGAGCCAATTTTGGGATCTGGAAAAAATAATGTGATGTCAGTCCATCTAGACTATTGCTCTGAACAACTGAGTAAATTTGAGATGGAAGAATCTGATGGGGGGGGGGAGATAATATCAATATGGACATGGAATGTTTACCAGAAGATCTAATCCTGGCTATGACCTCTGTTAAGAGATCTCTACTTGATTCCCTGGAAATGGCAGACACTGTGGTCAAGAAAATCAACAACAAAAACTCACCTACATGGGGCCCGGTGCTTGCTAACAAACCAATGGCCAGAAACCATGGAGATATAAAGATTATGGATAAAGCTTCGGCTTACATGAAGAAGAAGAATCTGGAGATTCCAATTACTTTCAAAGGTAAATCTTTTGCTAACTTAGACCCTAATGAACTTGCTTCATATTCATCTAAGGTGGACTTATGCATTGGTAGTAATGAGGAGGAGAAGAAAGATATCATTCTTGACATTATTAACAATGAGAAACGTAGATGTTTGCAATTTGCGGATGATAATCCGGAGATTGTTCTCCCTGACAACTTAGACCTGATAGAATCGAATGAGTATTTTCCTGAATCTGAACATGTAGACTCTCCAGATGCTGATTCAGTTGGCACTGATGTTTCAGCAGTGGTTTGTCCTACTTTGAACACCAAGAAAAAGCCTTGTGGCTTATCCCATCCTTTTAGATATAAATGATAGGTGCCTTTTGGAATATTCGTGGTTTTGGGCAACCTGGTAAAATCCAGTGCCTTGCAGACTTTATCTGCAATAATCAAGTAGATTTTCTTTGTTTTTCAGAGACCAAAAAAGAGGTCATTGATGATCACATCCTTAACAATATTTCTGGTAGGAATGCTTTTGATTGGCATTATTTACCTGCTATTAACACAGCTGGAGGGATCCTTGTGGGTCTTAAAAATGATTTATTCGAAGTGATTGGTTTTATTAATAAGAAGTTCTGCATTATTACTACTCTAAAAAATAAATCGGACGGTTTTATTTGGCAACTTGTTGCTGTTTATGATACTTCTTACAATGAACATAAACTTGAATTCTTTGCGGAATTGCATGATGTCATGGATGGACTCGAATACCCAGTTTTGCTGGGAGGGGACTTTAACCTTGTCAAATCTTCTGCTGACAAGAATAATGGTGTGGTTAATAACCAATTTACTTACCTCTTCAATGACTGGATTAACAAATGGGGTCTTTTGGAAATCAATGTAGCCAACAGAAAATTTACCTGGAGTAATAATCAAGATAATCCCATCTTTGCAACCATAGATAGAGTTTTTGTTTCCCTAAACTGGGATGCCCATTTCCCTTTGTCAGTTGTTACTGCACTCCCTCGTGTGGGTAGTGATCACACCCCGTTGATTTTGGACACTGGGGCTCGGAGGGTGACTTTCCCAAAGATTTTTCGATTTGAAAAATGGTGGCTTGATCACCCTGATTTTAAGAAAATGGTGGTTGATACGTGGAATACCCCTGTTCCTGGTAAATCAGCCATAGACATCTGGATGAATAAGAGTAAGCTTTTTAGGAAGAAAGCCAGGGGCTGGAGTATTAACGTTGAAGCTGATTTGAAAAAAAAAGAAAAGGGAGCTTTTGCTCGAATTTGACATTTTGGACGTTTTCGCCGAGAGAAACCAGATTAATGATGGTGATAAAACTAGAATGGAAGAGATTAAAAAAGAACTTGCATTGATCTGGAATAAAGAGGAAACTGCCTTGTGGCAGCGGTCCAGAGATCGTAGGATTGTGGATGGAGACAAAAATAATGCGTATTTTCGTGCTATGGCTAACCATAGGCACAGGAAAAAACACTTGTCTGAGCTGATTGGCGATAATGGTCCTGTATATACCACCCAGGATATGTTAGAGGTTGCTACTTCTTATTACAAAAATCTGTTCTGTTTTGAGAACAAACATAATATCTGTCTTGGTCCTTCCTTTTGGGGGGAGGATGAATTAGTTACCCAGGAAGAAAATGATCAACTACAAAAAAGTTTTTCTGAGGAAGAAATTAAAGAGGCAATCTTTGGCTCTTACGCCCATGGGGCTCCTGGCCCGGATGGGCTATCCTTTTTATTTTACCAGTCGTTTTGGGATGTTATCAAAAAAGATTTCATGGCTCTGGTCAGAGACTTTGAGGAAGGGAAATTAGATGTGCAGCGTTTGAATTTTGCTCTAATTGTCCTGATTCCGAAAGAACCAGATGCCAGGGAAATGAAAAAGTTTCGCCCTATTAGTCTGAGTAACTGCGGTATAAAAATTTTCTCTAAAGCCATGGCCAATCGGACCTCCCCAATGGGACGTAGGTTGATTTCCTCTAACCAAACTGCCTTTATTAAAGGGAGATATATATTAGAGAGCGTGGTGTTGGCCCATGAAGTAATCCATGAGATCAAAAAATCAGACTCACAAGGTCTGGTTCTTAAATTGGATTACGAGAAGGCATACGATAGGGTTAACTGGGATTTTCTGTTTGATATGCTCCAATCGAGGGGTTTCGGCCTCAAGTGGATTTCTTGGATTAAGAGCACACTTATCAATAGCACATTTAGTGTGAGGATTAATGATACTACTGGTCCTTACTTTGTAGGGGGAAAGGTCTCAAACAGGGGGATCCGCACTCCCCTCTTCTGTTTAATCTTGTTGCTGATGTTTTTACAAAGATGCTCAAGAAAGCTGCTTCCCAAAATTTGATTTCTGGGCTTTTGCCACATGTAATCCCAGGAGGTGTGGTCAGCCTGCAATATGCAGATGACACCATACTCTTCCTGGAAAACTCCACCCAGAAAGCTAGAAACTTTAAGTGGCTTCTGTCATGCTTTGAGAACCTCTCTGGTATGAAAATTAACTTCCACAAGAGTGATCTTATGACTATTAATATAGATGACACAGTAGCTAAGGAATTTACTCAAATCTTCTGCTGTAAAAAAGGTTCCTTCCCTATTAAGTATTTGGGAGTGCCTTTGCACTATGACAAGTTGAAAAAAGAAGACCTCCAGCCTGTTATCGACAGGATCATTAAAGGGATTTCTGGCTGGTTGGGGAGATATCTTACTTATAAAGGAAAAATTATTCTACTTTGTGCTTGTATTATTAGCATTCCGGCCTATCTGATGTCGGTGATCAAATTCCCTAAATGGGCAATTAATGCCATTAACTCTCAGATGGCTCACTTCTTCTGGGGGGATGTGGGTGATCATCATAAATACCACTTGGCTAAATGGGGTTTGATTACCAGGAAGAAGGATTTTGGTGGTTTAGGGATTCCTAATATCAAAGAATATAATATGGCTCTATTGGCCTCTTGGGGTAAAAGATTTTTTACCAACCCTGAATCTGATTGGGCTAAGCTTCTTGCTTACAAATATAGAGTTAATTCTCCAAATCTCCTTTGGGCTAAAAGTGAAGGGGGCTCTACCTTTTGGAAGAGCATTACTTGGGCTCTGGCTGCTGCAAAAACTTTCTATAAATGGAAGTTGGGGGATGGTAAACTCATTAGTTTCTGGCATGATGTGTGGATGGGGGAATGTTCCCTTAAAGTGCAATTCTAGGACTTGTTCAAAATGTGTAATCAAGTGGATGGTACTGTAGCTCAAGTGTGGGATGGTGAGGTATTGAAGTTAACTTTCAGAAGATGTGTTGACAGAGCTGGGTTAAATCTGTGGAACCAGCTTGTCTGTTTGGTTAAACAATATCCTCCACTAGAGGAGTTGGACACCCCCATTTGGGGGCTAGAGACTAGTGGGGCCTTTTCAGTTAAGTCTTTTTATAATCAGATCAATTTTGGGGGTGTGATTCCTAATGTTAGTACTAAGATGTGGAAGATTCTTTGTCCACAGAACATTCATATTTTCCTATGGCTTTGTATTCACAACAAGGTGCTGACTAGAGATAACCTGGCAAAAAGAAGGGAAGTGGATGACCCTTCTTGTCTGTTCTGTTCTGAACCTGAAACGGTTCAGCATCTGATGTTTGAGTGTGTGGTGGACCAACATGCTTGGGGTTTCATTGCAGAGTTCTTCAATATTGAAAGCATATCTTGTTTTGATAAAGTTATGTCCTTTTGGCATATGCGTAAAACTAAAGCTGTTCTGAACATGGTTTCATCTGCTACCTTGTGGAGCCTGTGGAGACTAAGAAATGAATTTTGTTTTCAGGGGCGCAAATGGACGAATGTGAATTGCATTCTTGCAAAACTAAGCTACTTTTTGCACCAGTGGAAAGTTCTCTGCGACGATGGCCAGGCAACCCTGCTGCAATGATGCATCTTGCTGCTGGACAAGCGACGTGGGGAACTCCTCCGGATCGCCTGGAGATGAGGCTTGGGGTGACCAACTGAGACCAATTGAGATCAGAGGCGTCGGGAGGAGAGAGCAATAGCTGTTCTTCTTTTGTTGCCTGTTTTGGTAGTTGGTTTCCTCTGTGTTGTTCATCCGTAAAACTTCTGTAGTTTGATCCCTGAACTTGGGTTTAAGTCCTTCTAGCAGTTTTTGCTTTCTTTTTGAGCTTGGTGCTCTGGATGATCGTCGCTCCTGGTCATGTAATCTCTGAACCTGGTTTCGTGCTCTGCTTCAATAAAATGGGGCAGGGGGGGTGCGACCCCCTTTCGTTCAAAAAAAACGGGAAAGCAGCTCAAATTGGTTCCTTTTTTACTTTTTTTATGACCAAAGCTAAAATTGGTTGTTGATGGTTGTGGGTTTCACATATCGTCTTCCGAGAAGGAAGATGTCGTGATGCACATGGCCTGCCAACTGCAGCAGACGAATGGTAGCTCTGCTACCGGAGGGCGCGTCTATGCTTCAATTGACAACACAAGACACACATGTGCCTCGCCTCAAGGGTTGCAAGAATGGGCCGGTCCAATAGCGTCCCTTCCTTCGCTTTGTTTTCTTCGTTCGTTCCCTTGTTTAGTATAGTTTATTTGTTCTTGACATTATAAAAAATGTTCTTGAAATGCAAAAACTTGTTGCACAGTTTTAGAAAACTGTCCATAACATAGAAAAAACCACACGCTTGCCATTTAAAAAAAATCACAAGACACAAAATATCTTTGCTGTTTTTTTAAATGATGACATTTTTTTAATTGTTCAAACATGTGTTTAAAAATATTCAGTGTGTATTAAAAAATGTTCAATGTGCATTTTACAAACGGTCAACATGTATTTGGAAAATGTTTAACACTCATTAGAAGAATGTTCTACATGTAAAAAAAATGTTCAGCATGTATTCAAATAAAGTCTGACATGTTGAAAAATGGAAACAAAATGAAATGCAAAAGAAAAAATGAATAGAAACAAACCTCAAGAGAACTAAAAGGAAACCGATGAAAACCAACAGAGAAAACACACAAAAAAAGGGAAAAAAATTAAGAAAAACCTAAAAAAACCTATAAGAAAGGTTTTGAAAACGCCCCGTGTTGGTCTATAGAACCTTTCTAAAGCCGCTCTATTGGGCTGACCCACTATAGCAGTCCCAGAACAAAGTGCGGAGATGAGACAGTACTGCATGTCGTAGTAAGTAAGATATAGCACCAGCGGTCAATTGCTGATTGGACCAGCGACAATGTGTATTGGTGCCATAGAAAGGGTCGAGAGGGTGGTTATCAGGTGGGCCTTTATCGGGTTTATTTTTCAGTCTCGACTGAGAGGAGGCACCGAATTTATCAAGCTCTCCCAGGCATCGGAACAGTCGAAAGGTCTACACTAGCCGAAACATTACCCTAATTGAAATTACCAAGTAGTCTTTGTGGTAAGCTCTCAGCCGCATAATATTAACCACCAGATCAACTTAATACTACACCTTAAAATCTATAGGATGATGTCTTGCCGGTAGAACATGCACGATATAAATGACTTTCACGTTGTAACACATGGGTCGATCGTCTCCATGTGTGGTACACGAGGGGGGTGTGAACAGGTGGCTTCAGTTGGATGGATTAAAAAGGAGGGGGGAGAAGGTGACAAAGCAGCCAAACATTTGAAAAATAGCATGGCTGCTCGGTAATTTTGATGATCTATTTAACAAAGTTACATGTTGGACTCTGTTTTTCGTTAAAAAATTACATATTACCATTTTACAATCTATATATAGCAAAGCTGCTGCGCATGAGATAAGTCAAGTAGCAGTTGTGTAATAAATGATAGCCATAGTAGTAGTTGGTGGAGTTTATGCTTGTGATAGACAATATGGCCAAATATAGTGCCTCAAAATAATACATGTGACAAAAGTGCAGCAGGGCCATCACGACATCATATCACCGTTCTAATTCTAGTTCTAACCTTTAGGTCCCTTGTGTCACTTTAGTGACCTTCTTCTTCAAATAGGATCCATTGCTAGGCACGCCACGGTTTTCCACAAACTAGACTACTACAATTACAAAATCAAATATAGTAACAACATTTAATTAGCATTGCACTACACGAGTTTTTGGGTGATTTGTATGGTTGTGTCCTAATCATGCATGAACTTTCAATCCTGGCATGCTTTTAACAAGGGGGAACTACGTCTTAGTGTAGCATTTCTAAATCCACTCAACATGTTAACATCTTGTTCCACTAAAGATAAATACACTCGTCATGGCCACGTTTGGGTGGCACCACAGGTTCAAAGCTTAATCTCAAAGCTATCCATTCACTGCAATTTTATTTTGTTTTCATCATTAATCTTACCTTGTACTTCCAACTGGAACTCAAGCTAATCACATAGTGGCACGACAAGTGATCCCCACATCACCAATTAAGCATGTCACTTTTGCTTATAAGTCAATTATCATCGTCATGCACTAGAAAGATAAATTAAGCCAAGAACCACAAGGCCGATCCACACAGTTTGTCCCATCTTAAAAATAGGAAAAAATTTAAGCAAGAATGGAAGGAATATACCACACTACTACCACACTCTTTGCCACGTTCATCTAAAGTATGAGAAAAAACTTAGATTCCGATGGATAGTATTAGTTTTGAAGATTCAGAAAGTACTCACTAGAATAGTTCTATTATCGGAAGATTAGGAAAAACTTCTGTATTTTAAAATGTAATTAAATCGTTCATGGTCACTATGAAACACTACGGGTACATATAATGACAAATTCTTTCCTTTGTTAATTAAGATGTGCCTATAATTAATACTCTATTCTCAATGGCCACATATACTGTGTCAAAATAATACATGCCATGAAAGTACCGTAGGGCCATGACGACATCATATCACCGTTCAAACTCTAGTTCTAATCTTTAGATCCCTTGTGTCACTTTAGTGACGTTCTTCTTCAAATGGGACAAAATAGATTGCTACTATTACAAAAGTTAATATACTAACAATATTTAATTAGCATTGCACCGCACAAGTTTCTGAGTGTCTTGCATGGTTGCATCTTAATCATGAACTTTTAATCCTGGCATGCTTTTAACAAGGGGAAACTGCGTCTTAGCCTAGCATTTCTAAATTCGGTCAACATGTTAACATCTTGTTCTACTAAAGATAAATACACTCGTCATGGCCATGTTTCGGTGTCTCCACATGTTTAAAGCTTAGTCACAAAGCTATCCATTCAGTGTAACTTTATTTCGTACTCATCATTAATTTTACCTTGTACTTCCAACTAAAACGCAAGCTAATCACATAGTGGCACGACAAGTGATCCCCACATCACTAATTAAGCATGTCCCTTTTGCTCATAAGTCAATCATCATCTTCACGCACTAGAATGATTAATCAAGGCAAGAACCTCTAGGCCGATCCACACACTTTTTTGTATTTTAAAAATAGTAGAAAATCTAAGCAAGAACGGAAGCTGTATACTAGACTACTACCACACACTTTGTCCTGTTGACTTGAACTATGAGAAAAAACATAGATTCCGATGGATAGGATTAGTTTTAAAAATTCAAAAAGTACTCACTAGAACAGATCTATTCTCAGAACAGTTAGGAGAAAGTTTTGTGTCTTAAAATGTAATTAAATCGTTCCTGGTTACTATGAAACATTACTAGTACCTGTAATGATAACTTCTTTGCTTTGTAAATTAAGATGTTCATATAATTAATACTCTATTCTCAATGGTCAATTTTTACTGACTCTGCTTTTTTTCTGTAGTGCACCACGGTACAGCCGAAAAACTGAAACTTTCCCAAAGTCTCTACTAGGAGGGTATCCTAAAATGGCAAAAAAAAGTTATTAGACAACAATGTGTCCTTGTCCTTTTAACTCTACAATACTTCTCGACAACCGCCACCTATAGAGTTATAGCACCGAATGATTTGTCATCATCGTGTCAGCAAAATCTAAAGCTACTTTTCAAAAAATGGAAAGCCGACACTAGTTTAGTTCCGCACATTTGGACTACCAGTCATTAATTGTAGTTCTAATATTTAGGTCCCTCGTGTATCTTTAGTAACCATGTTCTTCAAAATGGGATTGATGGCTATACACGTTCTTCTTCAAATGGGATTGGGTAATAAATGATAGCCATGGTAGTTGATGATGGATATAATGGTTTTGAAAGAGAATATGGCGATACATAGTGCATAAAATAATACCTTTCACACAAATGCATGAGCGCCTTCACGACATGATATCACCGTTCCAATTCTAGTCCTATTCTTTATTTCCCTCATGTCACTTTAGTCACCTTATTCAAATGGTATCGATTGCTATAGGCACATGCACTACTTTCCACAAACCAGACCACTACTATTACAAAAGTTAATACTACTACTAGCATAATTTATTTAGCATTGCACCGCACAAGTTTATGGGTATCTTATATGGTTGCACCTTAATAAAGGTAAAAATACGTCTTAGTGTAGCATTTCTAGATCTTGTCAACATGTTAACATCTTGTTCCACTAAAGATAAATAAACTCATCATGGCCACATTTGGGTGTCTCCACAGCTTCAAAGCATATTTACAAAGCTATACACTCACTGCAACTTTCTTCCGTTTCCACCACTAATTTTACCGTGCACTTCCATTACTACACCTTATCGCCTAGAATTGAAACACAAGCTAATCACATAGTGGCATGACAAGTGAACCACACATCACTAACTAATCATGTCCCGTTTGCTCATAAGTCAATCATCGCGTCGTCACACGCTAGAAAGATAAATGAAGGCAAGAACCTCTAGGCCAATCCACACACTTTGTCCTATTTTGAAAATATGAGAAAAAGTAAGCAAGAACAGAAGCTATGCTACACTGCTACAACACAGTCCGTCCCATTGATTTGAAATATCATAATAACATAGATTCCCATGGATAGGATTAGTTTTGAAGATTCACAAGTACTTACTCGAACAGTGCTATTCTCGGAAGATTTAGGAGAAACATTTGTGTTTTAAAATGTAAGTAAATCATTCATGGTCACTTTTAAAAATTACCGGTACCTGTAATGAAAATTTCTTTTGTTTGTTAATTAAGATATCCATATAATTCAGAGTCTATTCTCAGTGGCCACCATACCTTTTACGACTCTGCTTTTTTGTGTAGTGCACCGAAACCTTCCCAAAGTCTCTACTAGGAGGGTGTCCTAAAATGGCACAAACAAGTGATTAGACAACAATGCGTCCTTGTCTTTTTCACTCCACAATGCTAGTACTCGACAATATCCACCCATCGGCTATATATAGCACCGAATGATTTGTCCATCATCGATCGTGTCAGCAAAATCTAAAGCTACTTCTAAAAAAAGGGAAAGCCGTTGCTGGTTCAGTTCCACACACTTGGACTACCGGCCATTCAAACATGATGAGAAACTTTACATTCCTACATAAGAATATAAGATCAGGAGTGGCTGTAAAATGCACAAGGAGGGCACATGAAATAATTGGATTCTCAGAAAGATCATGAGAAATTCCTGCTTTAAATTTTGAGTACGTGCAACTATCCATCGCCACAGGCTGGGGCTCCCTATAAAAGCCCCCAAGGCCCCAGGCCATAACACCAGCTAGAAGATCACCCAGCAGACCACTTCACTCCACACCCATATGGCGATGCTTCATGAAGAAGAGCTCTCCGAGCTGGCTGGCGACATATCGGTCTATGTGCTCCTCGCGGCCATGCTCCTCGTCTTTGTCGCGGGCCAGGCCTGCGCCGGCGACTGGGGCTGCGCCGTGGCCCACGTCGTGACGAAGATATGGGCCCAGGCCATACTCGTCCTGCTTCTCTTGCCGCTAGCGCTCGTGCTCTTCTTCCGCCGCGCCGCCGGCTGCAGCAGCAAGGTACGCATCGTCACTCACTCTTCTCCATGCCTCTCTGTTCGATTCGATGCCTCTCTGATGATGATGATGATGAGGAGGAGGATCCTCAAATGTGATAGGCGGCGGACGCGGAGAGTCTGAGCGTCAAGGATGTTGAGGAACGACCTTATGACTTTTCCTTGGCTCTTATGTGGCTTTTGCTTGTGGCGATGTTGGGAACCTTCGCTTTCGTTTTTTACATGTATGGATATCCAGACTTGGCCGATCCTTTCAGCCACGCGGTTCTCGTGGTCGTTTTCCTGTGTGAAGCCTTCCTGTATGTTCGTGCTGCACTGTCGCTGTGGAAGATGAACCCCACTCCCAAGCCCAGCAGCATGGTGGCTGCAGAGTAACGGAGGATCGCCCACTTACTCAGGTAAGCTGAACATCAACATCAGGCTTCCTCAAAAACTATTGTATCTGAACATCGAATTGTTTTGCAAAAACAAATTGGTAGAAGACGATGCAAATAATGTTCTGGTCATGTAGTAGGAGAACTTATTAGTTGGTTCCGCACAGTCGTGTTTGCTATCAACTGAAAGTATAGTTGTTGTCCTCAGTCATCACTCATCACCAACCACAGTACTAAAGCGCTCAACTTGCTCATCTTGTACTAAACCGCTCTCACACGATTGGTAGAGATCGATAAAACAGTAATTAATAAATTTTCTGCTTAATCTTCTGACGTTTGCACTTCAGTTGTTTCTTGTCTCAACTTGAAACGCCATTGATCTTGACACAATTTCAGGTGCGCAGGATCTCGAGCCGGCCGTAGCAAGATGACGGAGAGTACTACCTACTGTTCTGCAGGAGCGCCTCTGCTTCCTTCTAGTTTTGTTGCTGTTCAGCAGAATAAAGAGACGGATATGCATGTCGTGTGATGTATAGTACTAGTAATTTATTCAGTATAACTACTAATAAGCAGGATCAAAGTCGCTTCAGTTAATGCTAGTTCAGCGCTGATGCAGTGTCTGAACCGGACCTATCGATCTAACACAGCATGGATGTGTTGCTGTCATTTACGTGTACGTGCCTATAAAATATGACTGGACGTACGCTCTCATGAACAGCTTCTACTCTGTATTATGTAATACTCCCTCCGTCCGAAAATACTCGTCGGAAGAATTAATGTATCTAGATGTATTTTAGTTCTAGATACATTCATTTTTAGGCATTTCTCCGACAAGTATTTCCGGACGGAGGGAGTATACCATAGCGCTTCACTGGCCTCCTACTTTCCCTGTGATTGTTACTTGCTGGTTTTGTCTAGGGCTAATTTACCTGTTTGAGACATCTATTTTTATCACACATTTAAAATATGTTCATGAAAACGTAAGTAATTGCTCGTTTAATTTGGAAACATATATGTATCACTTAAAAAACTATTCATGACATTTAAAGAAATGTTCAACCGCTAAAAAATATGGTAAGGACATCAGTTTTTTCATGAAATGTAAAAATTTGTCCGTGCAATTTTTTGAAATGTTTGTTATGTATAAAAATATTTGTACACTGAAACCCGGAGGATAAACAAAGCTAGTGAATATGAAAAACAATTATCAATGAAAATAAGAAGTTAATAGAAAAAATTAATAAAACCGAAAAAAATATAGAAAGAAAAAATTTGTTGTAACATTCCCAAAACGGATGTCCAATGTTCGTAGCAGCTTCCGGAAACCAAACGCGAACAATGTTGTTGCACCGGCTCATCAGGATGAACGCTGTAGGTGACTTGTACTTTGTCACAGAAGGCGAGATACAAATTTTCTGAAGTGATGGTGTGCTCGTATTTAGCTCTCTTAGCGACAAATTAGTGCTACAACGTGCAGTGGGCCGCAGCGCACCTCGCTCTTCGCTCACTTTCGCTCCCTCACTGTAGATCGATTGCCATTCAAGAGAACTCCATGTTCTTACAGTAAAACAAATTAACTGGAGAACACACCGAAAATAAATTAAGTTGACCTCATTTAGCTGAGAGCGTGCAATCCAAATTTCGAAGCAACCAGGAACAACTGATTGTTCGCCGGTAGGTAACATGTGTGGTATACATTTCCTCCATGCGGAAACACACGGGGTCGATCTTCTCCATGTGGGCCCAGGAGGGAAATGCAAGATGTCGGTGTTTATTGGTGGGGAAAAGGCGGAGGGCGATAGAGACAACAAATCAGCCAAAAACTTTGAAATGTAGCACCTCCGTTCAAATTTTTTGACTAATCAATGTGATAGCAATCCATATAGCAAATCTGCTGGAGGTTACTCTTCCGCTCAAAATGATATGTTTATGTGGTACAATATGACCATATACAGCAATATAGCTCAATGTTGGGCATGCTCTAAGAGAGATAAGTAAAGTGGAAGCTGGGTAATAAATGATATAGCCATAGTAGTAGATGGTGGAGATAATGGTTGCGAAAGAGAATATGACCATATATAGTACATGTGACCAAAATGCAGCAACGCCATCACGACACATCATGTCACCATTCTAATCCTGGTTCTAATATTTAGTTCCCTCATGTCACTTTAGCCACCTTTTTCTTCAAATAGGACTAGCACGTCCCTACTTTCCACAAACCAGGTTACTATTACAAAATGTTAATACTAGTAGTACCAATATTTAATAAGCATTACACTGCACAAGATTCTGGGAGGCTTGTATGTTTCCATCGAAATTGTTAATTTGCATTCTTGGCATGTTTTTAACGAGGGGAAACTACGTCTAAGTGTAGCATTTCTAGATCCGGTCAAGATGTTGACATCTCGCTCCACCAAAGTTAAATACACTCGTCTTGGCGACGTTTGGGTGTCTCCACAGATTCAAAGCTTAATAAAAAACCTAGCCCTATACTCCAACTATTTCTTGTTTCAATCGTGAGTCCTAGTACTTCCATTTTTGCACCTTATTGCCTAGAACTAACACTCAAGCTAATCACATAGTGGCACGACAAGTGATCCTAACATCACTAATTAATTCTATCACTTTTTCTCATAAGTCAATCATCGTCATCACGTAATGTACTAGAAAGAGAAATCAAGGTAAGAACATCTAGGCCAACCCACACAGTTTGTGCTGTTTGAAAATATGAGAAAAAGCTGTAGTACATTGTGTCAGCAAGAATATAAGCTATATATTACATTGGTACTAGACATTTTGCATTGTCCCGTTGATTTTAATTATGAGAATATTTTGGATTCTGATACATAGGGTTGATTTTGACAATTTGCAAAGTACTCACTTGAACAGTTCTATTCTTGCAAGAGTTAGGAGAAACTTTTGTGTTTTAAAACCTAACTAAATCGGTCATGGTCACTACAAAACATTACTAGATACATGAATGACCATTTCTTTCCATCCTTCCTTTCAATGTCCATATAATTCAAACTCTACTCTCAATGGCCACCTTTTACTACTCTTTTTTTTTCTGTAGTGCAGTACGCTTTTGCCGAAAAACCAAAAACCTTAGCAAAAGTCTCTACTAGGAGGGAATCCCAAAACGGCACAAAAGTAAGAGATTGGGCAACAATGTGTTGTTCTTTTTATATCTTTTTCATTCCTGAATCCCTCACTCTGCAATGTAACTCGACAACCAACTCTAGTGCACCGAATATGATTTCTCAATCATCAACTGCATTAGAAAATCAGAAACGAACAACGAATTTACAAGAAGAAAATAAATCTAATACTGGTTTAATTCCACATATTTGCATTACCGCATATTTAAAACATGATAACACTATTGCAGGAATGCCTAGCAGTGGCGGGTGGAAAAAGCCCAGCAGTGGCGGGCAAGGCTCTCAGGGGCGCCCGCCACTGACCTCCCACCACTGCTATAATGGCGTCAGTGGTGGGCGCTTGCCCGCCTAGAATATCTTTAATGGCGGGCAATCCACGCCACCTGCCAGTGCAGCATAATTATTCCCATGAATTTACTGTGCTCGAATTTGTACACATGATTTACAAAGAGTAAACTGACAAAAGTATATAATCTATAGCATTAACTGCACTAGGCTTAATCCATTATAAAAACAAATGACAAAGGTTCACATTTGTTCCACTTAACACACTAATATCGCAATACCACATCCATCTTAACAAACTCACAAACACGTCATGACCTTACAAATGTTTATATCTGCCACTTATTTCTAAATGAGGCTAACGACAACCATCATCTGCCACTTGCTGTGGCGGCTCTTCCTTAACGTGATTTCCACAGGGTCTCAACCATTAGTCTCTTTCCCATCGGAACCCCCGACCCCATTAAAGAGAGGACACATGGTCTCATGGAAGGATATGCGCTCATCTGTTTCGGTCTTGTACTTAACGGTGGTGTGGTGACAGCCCCCGCTCCATGGTGTACTCCAGCCTTCATCGGGGGTAATTTCCATGATCACCGTGATTATAAGCACAAACATCACGCAATGTTAGACATCTCACAATGTTAAAGTTACATGAACAAAAAAGAGAGGAAGTAATACAGAGCATGCCATGACGTGTTTGACGATGTTTGTCTTAGTTAAACAGTGCACAAGGGGCACCCCCATGTAGTTCTCAGTTGGTGGTAAGATCGCCAAGAGATTCTTCCTCTCATTCTGTGTAAGCTTCTTCATTCTTTGAGAAATTTTTTGGAGAATTGAATAGAACATCATCGTAATCATCCTGACTATCCCCGTCTTCTTGGTCATCATCATCGTCATGAATATCCTCATCATCATGACTATCTTCATCTTCTTGGCTGTCATCCTCATTGTCATGGATATATATCCTCATCATCATGACTATCGTCATCATCCTCATCATCATCACCATCCTCACTATCCTCATCATCCACATCATCTTCACCATCCTCATCATCTTGGCTGCATAATAGATAATGCTTAACATGTTGACCCACCCTTCTAAGTAAAATGTTATGTAGTCTCCCCAGTCAACTTATTTTTTGAAATGAACTTCATCCATCCATCGCCGCAGATGATGCTTCTATGCTTTCCTTTCTTCACTTCGGCTTGAAATGACCGCCCCTCATTATCCTTGAAGAGCAAAGTATCACCTATTGCACTGTTAAATTTCACCCTTACATAGCATGGGACACACTATGCAACAGTAAAGTAAAATGCGAACCAAATTAGTGGTAATGGCAGTAAATGACTACAAAATGGTTATAATTGTATGCTAATGTTAAAGACCGTTACCACCGATTTTTGGAACCCCTCGTTTAAAAAGATCCCAAATTCCTTTGCAGTTTCCGAGCTGTCCACACAACTATTAATCATATGATGAACTTATTATTTTAACAGAGGGTGAAAATGAACGAAAAAATTTGGCATGACCTTTGCAAAAAAAATGAACATATTGAGTGCCAGAAATTTGGCAAAACAGAAATTAATCAACGTTTCGCCAAAACATTGGCACTCATTTTTGGATCCGTGGAAATAATGTATAACATGTCCATTAAGCACCCATTTGGATGTACTTGTCATATTTTAGCTTTCTTTTTCTTAGCAAAAGTTCTAACACGAATATACGCGTGCACATCAAACACGTGCATGCAGCCTACTTGAAATAGGTTTGCTATTCTACTACCTAAACTTCTCTTAGAATCGGAGTACTACTCTAATAAGATGAATCATATATACACGAGAACCTACAGAACTATATATAGAAAAAAATTGATCACTACCTAATTAAAACTTGCTGACAACTATTGGCAGCGACATACTCGAAGAGCCGCGGTGGCGACATAACCGTACCAGCGGCGGCACCCTAATTAACCCTATCACTAGCCAGCGGCAATGGCGACATAACCACACCGGCGGTGACACCCTAATTAATCATATCCATAGCTAGCGGCGGTGGCGACCAAACCCTACCGGCGGCAGTCGGCACCCTAACCCTAGACCTAGCGGCGGCGGCGGCAGTAGCGCCCTACCCGTAGCCCTAGAGGCAGTGGCGGCGGCGCCCTAGAAGGAGGATAGTGAGGGAGTTTGGGACATACCGGTGGGAGAGGCGCAGACGGTCTCGATGACGGGGAAGAGACGACGGCGGGAGAAGACGCACTGCGCGGGACGAAGGAAGCGAACGCCGGAGAACCGGATTTGATTTAATGTGGCCGTAACGGGGTATTTTGTGAGGGGGGACTGGCGGGCGGCCCTTAGGGATCGCCATAGCATATTTTTGGAATTTGTGGAACATTCCAGTGCGAGTTGCCCAAAGACATGTGTGGCGGGCGCTACGAGATGCCCGCCACAGGTCACCGATAGAACAATGGCGGGCTCTTCTTGCCGTCAGCTAGTAGAGTTTTCCACCAAGCGATGATCCTGCGGGGAGTTCACCTGTGGCGGGTACAGAGAAATGCCCGTCACTGCTGACACTGTGGCAGTGGCGGGCGCATCTAGGTACCCACAAGTGCTATTTCACTAGTACAAAACGGAGCTTTAAAACCGGTTCGTAAGGGCCTTTAGTGCCGGTTTTGCAACCGGCACT
>NC_041386.1:708970155-709004646 GCF_002162155.2 Triticum dicoccoides | reverse complement strand
CCAGTACTAAAGTTTTTTTTTTTGAATTTTTTTTTGGAAATTTTGGAAAAAAATTGATTTTTTTATTTTATTTTTTCTGAATTATTTGATGATTTAGTCTCTAATCACCTCTCTTAACTGCTCAAGTGTGGATCACTCATTCCAAATCGCCTAACTTCCCGGCCGGTCACCCATCCCTCTCACTACTCCAACCTGAGCACGCTTAACTTCCGGGTTCTATTCTCCCTCATTTCTCCAAGGTAGCAGTGGCGGGTGCCGCGTCGCGCCCGCCACTCATTGGGGTTCACCTATAAGCCTTCTCCCAGTAGTGTAAGTACACAAGAATACATGATTAGTCATTGTAAAATGCATAACAATGACATATATAGTTGGATTCTTACTATCTTAGTATAAACATGAGAAATTCCTCTTTTAAATTTTGATTATGTTTGACCAAGACCATTCCACGGCTCGGAGTTCGTCAACATTGAATTAGCACTGCACCGCACAAGTTGCTGGAGTTCTATATGTTTGTGTCTTAATTATGAACTTGCAATCCTGAAATGTTTTTAACAATGGGAAACTATGTCTTAGTGCAACATTTATAAGTCTGGTCAAGATGTTAACATCTTGTTCCACTAAAGATAAATAAATCGTCATGGCCACGTTTGGATGTCTCCATAGGTTCAATGCTTAATCACAAAGCTATCCTTACATTGCATGCAACGTCCTTTTGTTTCTGTCATTACCTTGTACTTCCATTTTTACCCCTTATGGCCTTGAACTGAAACTCAAGCTAATCATGTAGTGGCACGACAAGAAATACCCACATCACTAACTCATTCTCTCTCTCTCTTGCTCATAAGTCCATAATCGTCGTATAGGCCGATCCACACACCTGTCCTATAGGAAAATATGAGAAAAAATCTATACTACATTGCATAAGGAAGAACAAAGGAGACTGGCGTTTCTGCTCCCGGGCTCACCTGAGCCCGGGCAAAAAAAAGATCACGAAAAATAGAAAAAAAGAATAAAAAAATCCTGATTTTTTTTGCAAGCAAGATGCTCATGCGTGTGATGTTCGTGCAAAAACTTGTGGAGTTTGGACATTCGTGAAAAAGGCAAAATTTGGCTCTATGAGTAAGGTTACTGTTCATGCACTATTTGTAATGATTTTCTCTTTTTTGCCGCGAGTTCCTCAGATGTCCAAACGGGATGAAATTTTGCACGGACATCATGCACGCGAACATCTTCCATACAATTTTTTTTTCTGATTTTTTAAATTTTTGCAGTATTTTTTTAATTTACTGTAGCTCGGGAGCAGATGAGACCGGGCACCGAGTTGGATTTCGAGAACGAGAGAGACGTTTCTGCTCCCGGGCAAAATAAAAAAATCACTAAAAATAGGATTGATTTGAAACATGAGAAATTTTCAGATTCTGGTCGATAGGATAGATTTAATATTCAAGATTCACAAAGTACTCAATCTAACTGTTCCATTCTTGCAAGAGTTAGTAGAAACTTTTGTGTTGTAAAATATGCTCATGGTCACTATAACAGTTCTATTCTCCGAGACCATTCTGTTGCCGTTACCATTGATCCTTCTTCGGCTTTTCATCGGGGCGACGTCGATGGTAACCATCTCTTTCGTTCTTAACATGTGGGGATATGTTCTGGAGATCTCTGACCTTCTCGGCGACGCGGCTCTCTTATGCATTATCCTGTGTGAAGCCCACGTCTACATCCGCGCTGCAGTGGCGCCATGGAGGATGAATCCGGGGCCCAGCAACATGGTGGCAATGGCAGAGTAACGGAGGATTGGTAACTGGCATTGATTAATTACTCCTGTAATAATCATGCTTTCCCTTAAAAGTATTTTATCTGAACATGGAGTGCTTTTGTACCAACAAACTGGTAGAAGGATTTGAAAGTAATGTTCAAGCACTCAAGTAGTACTACTTTTCTTTGGTTCATTTTGGTACCTTTTTTGGCTTTCTATTTTGCACTGAAAACACGAAAATTTAAAATAAAAATGAAATTATATATCTAAAATGTTCAGAAAGTATTTTAAAAAATATTCACTATATTTTTTAAAAGATCTGGAATGTACTATAAAGTATAAACTCATATGTTGAAAAAATATTCGACTCTAGCCTACCCCAAATTGTTTGAGACTGAAAGCTTTGGTGGTGGTGGTGTTGTACACTGAAAAAAAAATATCAGCGTACATGTACTGAAATCTAAAATCCAGTGTGCATTCAAGAAAAATGTTCAACATGTATTAAAAAAATGTTAGACATATACTGAAAAAATGTCATCAGGTACGAATAAAGTTCAATGTGTATAAAAAATGAAAAGGGGGAAAGGTAGGAAACAACCAGTAGAAAAAGTAATTATTTTGTAAGAAACCAAGATAAAGGTTTTAGAAACTTGAAAAAGAACTAAAAAATAAAAAGTAATATAAGATACTCCCTCCATTCCACAATGTAGTGCCTATAGTTTTTTGTGAAAGTCAAACTTTACCAACTTTGACCAAGTGTATAGGAAAAATTGTCTACATCTACAATACCAAACATGTACATTCTGAAAATATAGCTCACGATGTATCCAATGACGTGCATTTGGTATTCTAGATGTACCTACTTTCCTCTACAAATATGGTCAAAGTTTGTAATGTTTGACTTTTGCAAAAATCTATAGGCATTATATTATGGAACGCAGGGAGTATATATTATAAGTATATAAATTTGAAAAAAAGTACAAAGCAAAAAATCAAAAATACTCGGCTGGATGGTAGTGGAACGCTAATGACAATTTGTGCATGTCTAAAAAAAAGGCTGTGTTTTCAAAAATTGATGGTGAACTGGTTAAACCTGGGAACAATCAACCGATGGACCGAACGAGGGATGGCCGAGCAAGCAACCTTCTCGTGTTATTGGGCCCGCTCAAGATGGTGCTTGGGAGCGCCAGCTTGTTTAACTAGCACTAGCGGCGCCGAACATGAGATCTCATGCCTACGGACTTCTTTGCCTTACTACTAAATGTGTATGTGCAATGCACATTAATATTAGATAATATATTAATTACACGTAAATATTAGGTAGTATATTATTTCCATATTAATTATGTGATTAGCATTGGCATTAATATTTGGTATGATATTAACTGTACACTAAACGTGTTGAGTGCTCACCATTGGAGCAGACTGAGTCGTTAGATTGACCTGATTTGATAGCCCGGAATTTGTTGGATCGGCCCCTTTGGGTCTTTTTATATTGGTATAGATGTCTAAACTCGGATTATGTCCCCCCATCCCTAGCACTCTTTAGGCCGACCCTACGTAGGTGCCCACACGTGGTTTCAATTTCTTCATTTCTCCCATTTTTCTTTCTCCTGCCTTTTGCGTTTTTCTTCCTTAATTTTTCATTTTCTTTTGCCTTCGATTTTAATAGAATATTTCCTCTTATGTGTTCGCTTTTGATAATTCATGAACTTTTAAACTAATTATGAATATTTTATTTAATAAAATCCATTGCTAAGGAAATCGGTAACTGGAAGCTGCTCGATCGGCTTGGGAGTAGAGATTAATCGTGAATCGGCATATTAACTGGATTAGTCGGTCGACCATTAAACGGTAGATTAAATAGGAACCTACCAACATATATCTAATTTTTTAAGGTATTATAGCATATTCTCATGCTCTTAACTATGTAATATGCCAAATATGTTACAGTTTGGTCAAACCATAGCTATTGAAGAGCGAGAGGGGGATGGGAGGGGTCACAGGGCAAAATTTTGGGCTTTGTTTCCCCTAACTCAATGGGCCAACCGTGATTAATCGGCCTGAGAACCTATCTCATAGGGAAGTTTATCGGCCTGACAAGTTAACGCGATGAATATGTGCTATTCGATTCGGTCATCCTACAAGTAGCGATTAACTGACCCGTTAGCTAATTAATCGGATGAATTCTTGAATGGTGATAAAATCCAATAGATACTTCAAAAGTATTTTTCAAAACTTTTGTTTATTTTTAAAAAAATCATGTATATTTTCAAAATTCTAAAATATTTTCTAAAGTTATGAACCTTTTGAATTCATCAACATTGTTAATTTCATGGATATTTTTGAAAACTCAAAATAATATTTGTAATATTTTTTAATATCTTGTCAGCAGCTGGTTTTGAAAAATAAGGCTCAAAACCGGCCGGCCTGCCCCACTATGGCGACCAAAAGTGTCCAAATTGAAAAAGGAGTGAAATCATGCAAGGTGTGTATATGATTGCTTTCCAGCACCTTACACATGGAACAGGACCTCTCGTCTTCTTGTTGCATGTGCGGTCATTCGTCCGGCCCTGTAATGTTGAGTTTCAGCATATGAACCTTGTGTTCAAAACATTTGGGTTCACCATCGGAGCCTATGTCGGTATTTTATGACCGGAAAAAAGTCCGATCACTATTGAGTTCTTTAGGGAAAACAAGATAATTGGGCGCATGTTGCAACGGGGACATAAATATTGTGTACACAATCATCGTGATTACATACCAAAAAACCGACACTTGTTGCCAATTGAACCGCCGAGAATCAACACTTATTGACTTACCAAAGAAGACATGATTTCATTTGGTAAACCAATAAAACATGTGTGGTTTTCAACGAAAACCATTGGTAAAAACTACATGTGGAAGGAAAAGGAAATCAAAACGGAAGACGGAGAAGAGAATGTATGTAGTGTGGGTAGGGATAAAAATGAAGTGAAAGTTTCCGCTTTTCTGGAGGAAAATGGAAACGGAGAGGAAATATGAAAACAAAAATGAAATTTTGTAAAACAGAAATGGAAAAGGAATTTCTTATGTGGAAACAGAAACAAAAACGGAACGATGTTTTATGGTGAAACAGATGTGGAGACGAAACTTTCCGTTTCCGTGAATATGGAATTTTGCCTCTACTATAGGCTTATGAATGCTTTGTAGCCCAATCACCAAACAACACACAATGACACAATGAGCAGAATGGATCATTTGAGGACCAACTTCTACTACCACACACGTACTCAACTAGACCCTATATGAAATTGTCCAGTACTACTACAATACTATCCTAAGTTGCTAACCCAACCATATTATTTTGTAGCCATGTTAACAATTCATTAAATTTGTTTGTTTTTGTGTGTGTATTTCTCTATGATTCGAGGGGTTTTTAAGTTCCGGTCAACACACACTTCCATCTCCGCACTGTATTCAGTCAGTGTCCGTTTCTGGTAGTATCTGTTTCTGTATTCATTTTCGGGGTTTCTGTATTCGTTTCCACTTCTGCAAAGAAATATGAAAACAAATGTTGTAGCACCCAGTTTCGTCCGTTTCCGCACCGTTTTCATCCCTAAGTGTTGGTTGGAAGGAGGTGGGGAACGAATGACGGATGGGTGAAGACCTTGTATCTTTTTTAGATAGTAGAGATTGGCCGGTAATAGGACAACCGAACCAGGCGTTGATCTAGCAGGACCGCTATTCCCCTCCACAGAGTCACGCAGAAATGTGTGATCCCACCGATATTCTCCTCCACAGAGTCACGCACAAATGTGTGATCCCCCTGTTGCTACTGCATTTAGCAAACTTATCCTTCGCAGTTCCAAATATTACCTGAAATAATTATTAAGAAATGCATGTGTAATAGTAATACACCTTGATTCAGACTACATTTCACATAGTGAATAGGGTGGCATCAATTTTCTTAGTTCTTGTTTGATCCAGAGGAACGTTTGTGAGAACGGAAGAACACAGACATTAGATAAAGGTAGAGCCATGTCACACTGTTGTTGGATCACATATGTTCTCAATTAGTAGTAAATTCAAGTTAATCTGTTTGTTCCATATGCTCATCTTATATGCATTCAAACATAATACTTATTTGTTTCCAAAAAGTATATGACCATGCTATTTCTAACTGAAATATCTAGAGGTGAGTTACAACGATGATGTTAATTTATTTTGTCTATGCTGCAATGATATAAAATTTTCTTTGATGCTGATGATTTCAGCATAAACATCCTCTGTTGTCGGCCGACTCTTTGCTGAAATCTCAGAGCACTTTAAGCCAAGTTTTGCTAGTCGAGTGACACACCATTTTGTTTCAGCCATTAGAAGATTTTCTCCTCCTTCTCCATCACATGTGACAAAACTTGGTTCTAAGATTTCACCAATTTCCTGTGAGAGTGCTGCTTCCACAAAGTTGTGAAGGTTCATACCATCCTTAAACATATCATCTGTTGGATGCTTTCCTGTGATCATCTCTAAAAGAATAATTCCGTAGCTATAGATATCACCCTCTATTGAGATCTTGCACCCCATGCCATATTCTGCAATATTATACAAAAATTCTTAAGAAATATTCACTTAGTTGAGGCGTGATAAACATTCTAGATAATATACATGACACTAACTTTGTATGTATGTATCTATAATATATCAATAATGTAAATGATGCATGTGCTCACCAGGTGCAATATATCCAACTGATCCTCTCGGCCCAACAATATTTGAGGACTTATTAGCTCCCGTTGAAGAGTCTCCATGAAGAAATTTTGCGAGTCCAAAGTCACCAAGACATGCAACCATTTCTTCACCCAGAAGGACATTGCGTGGTTTCAAATCACAATGAACCAAAGGAGGACTGCATCGATTATGGAGATAATCTAATGCAGTAGCTATGTCCATAGCTATTGTTATCCTTGAGCCCAAACCCAATGGTCCTTTTGGGTTGGCTTTGTTTTCTTTTGGATACAACCAACTTTCTAGGTTACCATGTTCCATGTACTCAAGAATAAGT
Organism: Triticum dicoccoides; assembly: GCF_002162155.2. Lineage (NCBI taxonomy): Eukaryota > Viridiplantae > Streptophyta > Magnoliopsida > Poales > Poaceae > Triticum > Triticum dicoccoides. Next base: position 708,997,843 of record NC_041386.1, on the reverse strand, counting down.
GCTTTGAATTCATTTCCTCTTGGATCAGTGGTTGAGCATAGACTAATCACCCTAATCAAATTCCGGTGGCGAATGTTTCTTAGTGCATCACATTCAGCGAAGAAACTCTTTGATGCTCCAAGTTGGTCAAGCTTGAATACCTTAATGGCAATGGATTGAAATTCAGAATGGCCTTTGTATACCACTCCAAAGCTTCCTGAACCAACAATACTGGATGAACAGAAACCATCTGTTGCTTTATATAAATCCATGTATGAGTATCTATTATGCTCCCTGAAGGACTGGGTGACGTGCCCCTCAGTTTCAATACCTCTATTCTTCAGAAGAATGAATGCAAGGCATGCCAAGGCAACTACAACAATAGTAGTAAGTGGAACCACTATAGTTACAACATGTGTGGTCTTCTTCCTTTTGTAATCTAATGTGGTGCAAAGTGGCACTTGTTGCAATGGAGAACTTGCACACAATTTTTTGTTTCCTTGGATGAACACCGCACTTGAATTGGCGAAAACACCACCTTTCGGGACTGGTCCCTCAAAGTCATTGAAGGATAGGTTGAGAACATATAAGGAGGTAAATGACTCCAAAAATTTTGGTATTTCACCAGACAAGTTATTTTGAGATAGATCCATCATATTGATTCCTCTTAAAGTCCCAAGAGACTTTGGAATTTTTCCTTGCAACAAATTTGCCTCCAAAGAGAGAGATTCCAAAAGATGGCATTGGCCGAGTGCGGAAGGTATCTCACCATATAATCGGTTGTTGGATATGCTAAGTGAGTTCAAATTCATCAAACTACCTATCTGAGAAGGTATGTTCCCACTGAGTCGGTTATAGGAAAGATCCAAGCCTTTAGAAAGTGTTGAGATGGAAAAGAGTTCTGATGGAATGCTTCCATATAAATTATTGGATGAAAGGTTCAGCAACAACAAATTTTTACAGCCTTCCAAACTAGGAGGAATTTGACCAGTCAAATTATTTTCCATGAGATAAAGTTCGGTGAGTCGCTCTAGTTTCCCAATCGACTGTGGGATTTCTCCGGAAAGTTTGTTGTGGGATAAGCTTAGTAGTGACATATTCAGAAGATTTCCAAGGGTATCAGGAATGCGCCCTGATAGTGAATTAATTTGCATTACAAGAGCTGTTAGGCCTTTGAGTTTTCCTATTGCCGAAGGTATTTCACCTATCAGTTGGTTGTCAGATAGGAGAAGCACCTCTAGGTTGTTTGAAAGATCCCCAAAAGAGGTAGGAATTGTCCCCCCAAGGCCATTAAAATCCAAACATAATATCTTTAGTTTAGTACAATTTTTTAGAGAAGACAAGAAAGTCCAATCTCCAGATTTAAGCATGTTTGTTCCCACATCTAAGATTTTCAACTTGCTTAAGTGTCCCAATGGAGGAATAACACCAGTGAGTGAATTTTGACGAAGGTCTAAATTGTGGAGGTTTGATGCGTTGCCCAATGAAGCAGGAATTGGGCCATCCAATTGGTTTCCTCCTAGTATCAACTCAGTGATGTTTGGAAGAGTGTAGCCAATGTCCGCAGGAATTCTACCAACAAGTTGATTGAGACTAAGGCTAAGATAAGTAAGGGAAGTGTTTGCGTAAATTGCTAGAGGCACAATGCCCGACAAATTGTTATCTTTCAAGTTTAGTACTTGCAAACCTGATATCTTACCTAAGCTGTCTGGAATACTTCCTTGGAAGTTGTTTTGAGCAAGCTGAAGGGAAGATAGGGAAGACATGTTTCCAATTGAAGAAGGAATGCCCCCAGAGAGGTAGTTTTTAGTTAGTGAGAGGTATTGCAGTGGTGCAGAGGTTTGAAGGAAAGGTGGGATAGACCCTGAAAGGTTATTATGTGACATATCTATGTAGGAAATGGTTGTGCTATTGAACAGGGCAGGAGGGATTCCTCCACTGAGGCTATTATTTCTTAGATTCACTGACATGAGAGAACCGCTACTCCCCAAAAACTCTGGAATGTTTCCAGTGAGCATGTTGCTAGTGAGCAATAGCACAGAAAGGTTGGGAAGCAAACCGAACCTGGATGGGATGCTTCCCTGAAGATTGTTGTTGCTGAGAACAATTTGCCGGAGAAGCAAACACTGAGCGAGAGCTTGAGGGATCTCACCTTCAAGGGAGTTGCTCTCCAGGCTTATGGTCTCGAGTTGAGAGCAGGAAGATATGGCATCAGGGATGGCACCACCCAGGGAGTTCATGCTAAGGTTGAGGTATGTGAGCCGGGTCAACCGGCCGATGTCGGGGGAGATGTGGCCAGTGAGATGGTTATTTGGCATGTGGATTCTGTCAAGGAAATCAAGCTCCGCAACGCAGGGAAATATTTGGCCGGTGAGGTTTAGCGACCCGAGGTCTAATGAAACCACGCGAGACGCGTTAAGTGTGCTGCATCTCACTCCTTGCCAACCGCAGGGCGTGAGAGACGCATTGCTCCAAGAAGCTAGTGCTCGCGAGGGGTCAGAGAGCTGGGACTTCAGGCAGAGAAGTGCATCCAGATCAGTGGAGTGCATGCAGGGAAGAAGGATTAGGAAAGGGATCATGGTGAAAACAGGTCGCAGGAGCAGCTTGTGTGTGGCTAGGCGAGGCATTTTTGCTTGTGTGCTGGATATAAACACTTGGTTCTTGGTAGCGTGTTAATATATAGAGGGCAATCTTGCCTAGATGTACGGAAGATGAGTGAGAGCAACGGACTTGAGAAAGGACAGGTGGTGAGTAGTGCAACATCAGCTTTTGAAAAGTTGCACTAGCTGACTTTGACTGGGCTTTTTGTTTCATTGAGCTGGCCTGCAGGGAGGTTACATTAGTCGCCTCCTGTCTCAGTCACACACGTAATTATACACAGAAAAAACATGCTCCTTCAGACTGAAGAAATTAGAGATAGCGTCCAAGAAGCCAGTATGACCATGAGGTTAGACCGGCGCAGCTCTTGGCAACATCAAGGGGCAACCAACAAGAGGACCTTTGCAGGCGTGTGCATATACATGCACGGATCGATAAGTGGAAACTTAATCCTCTCCATCAGTGATTTTTGACAATCCAGAAGTTTCCAACCATTAAATCATGCGATTCTGTGTCAAAAGAGAAAGGGCAAGCCCAGTTGGTTTAACCTCTCCATGAATGCATTTGCAGAATTATTTCTGAAGTTTGCAATCTATCCAACATTTTCGATATAGTGTTTCATTCAGTGGCTATGTTTAGAAAAGTAGCACACATGCCCAAGGTTTTATTCAAGAGCCACATGTGCCGTACGGCTCCCAATCTTGACCAAATTCAGTTGTTTCTACATGACATAATGATTTAACGATCGCTCTTTGAAAATTGCTCATGGCGTGGACTTTGCTCGTGGCATTTTCGAGCAACAGTGTTCCCGTCGACCTCAGCCGCGCAGAAAAACATATTTAGTTATACGCGACGTACGTTGCGTGTCAAAAATATAATGCACTAACTTGGACTTTGATGGCACTGGCGATTGCCTCAGCCATACCGTCATGAATGAGCACATTTAGTTTGGCCTGATGCTCTTGTGATATTCGCTTGAGTGTTCACATTTAAAGCATATCCAGGAGTCCATATCAACCACCAACTTGTTATAGCATTAGAACATATACAAACATACTTATAAAACAAGAGGCAAAGGATTAAGTTATCACGTAATCTACATTGGCTAAGTTATCTTCTCTATTGATTAAGTGGTAGATCCTAATTAAAATTTGAAGATATTCTTGTGTACCACAATGACACAGTGAGGTCAGCTGATCAACGACACAACAATTTGGACAAACCATAAGCCCAGTCTCATACCCGCAAAAAGACCTAGCCACCTTCCTAAAAAATCTGGACATCAACGTTTCACCCACTACCACTGGCGAGACCATGTGTCCCATCCAACTCCATTGCCGCTTCGACGGTGAAGGGGGGTGGGGATCCCAGATCTGCGCTATGGTACTGTAGTAGGGTCTATTTGTATACAGTTTTGTTCCACGCCTCGTGTGGATCAAGAATATGGTTTCCCTAACTCCTGGTGCACCTCGTCCTCGACCCACAGGAGGGCGGAGGATCATCTGATCGCTGCTCTTCTGGAATGGAGGATCTGGTTGTGTCTTCATGTTATATGTAGGTGGTCTGAAGGCATTGGCAGAGTGGACGACGTAGCTTTGTGTTTCGGTACTCCGGCCCCTTCTCCGACCAATGATGTTTGGCCAACTTTGGCGTTGTCCGGGAGCTTGCGAGGTTAGGTTTCGCCGTATCTGTCTGGCCCGATCTAGGGTGGTCGTCCAGATCTCTTTGTTGCCTTCTCGTCCAGAACGACGATATGTGTTTTAGATTGCTGTCATTGGTGTCTTCTAATTCCGACCAATGATGTTCCAGCTACTGCGTTAAAATTTCGCTTCGCTAGCTAGAGGTCCAGAAGCGGCATCAAATTTCGCTCGCCACACAACGTCGGTGAGTGCAGGGGGGAAGACAGCGTAGATATCCCCAAAGACCTAAGTGCAATTATTTATTGGGACAGAACTAGTGGCATAAATGATAAAAACCCTTATTTATTTTATTTGCTGTAAGGATATCATTTTAACGGTTGGTCAACTTTAATATATGGCCTTTGGCCTTTTCGCAGATAGACTTAATGCAAAGTATTATGCGATCAATGACATCATCGACCCATGATGAGTTGGAAAGTACTGTTGCCCTTTTTGAGTTGGACTTTTTCTTTCATCGGTCAGACATTATCCATACGGACTCCTAGACAGATAGTAAGATGTGTGTCCATATCACCTAGCTGAGCGAGCATGTTGATGTTTAAACTGACATTGACAGTAACATGCCCAAGATGTCACTTTTCGTTAACGGGAAGGAGTACCTCGGCCTCTCCCAATGCGCCTACTTGTCACCATCTCTTAGCTGCACATACTCCCTCCATCCCCAAATTAGTGTTAGTACAAAGTTGAGACACTTATTTTGGGATGGAGGGAGTACATGTTAGTCTCTTGTCCATATGGCTTGAAGGGTAATGAAGTGAGAAGATGAAACTGTCTCATACGCAAGATATTGTCAGTTTACACAAAGCAGCACATAGATAATTAAATCTCTTACTTATCATACCATTATAATTAAACTTAAACCATCTTAATAAAAGTGGGGTCTATTATTTGAATACTTGGTCGAGACAACCAATTCAGATTGTGAGTATATCAGTGGGACATGGAGAGTTTACATACCATCAATCAGAGACGAGACAACCATAGGGGCTGACCTTCTACTCTCCTAACTGTATTTATTGTCTCTTGTTCCCTATGTAGATTCCCAAGCAAAAATTCAAGTGTTCTTATTTTCGATTTATAGATGCATGCATGTTGTTGATATTTTGCAAGCATTTTGAATCTATTGTACGGATTTGCAACACCCTTTCAGTTGCACAAATAAGTAAATATGACAGTAGGAACCTACCTATTTTTTCTTATGCGTGTGGCGTGATTGTGTGGGGAAAAATGTACAACATTGCAACTTGCAAGCAGATTTCCCTTGCCGTTTTCGAGCTGGCTGGCAGGTAAACCAAGGGATGCGGATTGACCTGGCCAGCCTGAACCAGGTCAGAACGTATATAGTCTACCTATATAAGCTACGTGCGCCTCCAATCCTCCTCCATTCAGTGTAGTTTGGTTTCTGTGGTGTGCCTCCGCAGATGCACTACATACGGCAAGCTCTGGGAAAATGTCAGCCAGCAGATTTTGGACCATTGCACTGTTGTTATTGGTGATCCAACTCCAACTCAGCACAGTGCTCGCCCTCGAACAACCTGCATGTATGCAATCCTCTCAAGTACATGTTTTTTTTACCGTATTATATATATTGCCTACCTTTCTTTGAAAGATATATAGGATGGATATGCATGTAATATACGGCAAAGTGACCAATGAGCATGCCTACCTTCCTTTCGTCTTTTTTTTTTAAGTTTAAAAAGTGTATTTTTTTTACCGTATATGCATGGTTACAGGGTTCAGAAATAGACTCACGTTCAGAAAACCAGTCCCCTGATGGCACATTTCATTTTTACTTCAACACACTCCATTTTACTTTTGAAATCCACACCAACGCATTTGTGTTCACCGGAAAAATTTCAACGGCCAGTTTTGGAAAGATGAACATGAATTGAATGTTATTTGATTCATTGACGACTGGTTATCTCGATTACTCGGTCTCCAGACTACCTTCACGTCAACTCACGTAAACATACTTGTCCTTGGTTTGACCAGATGTAGTACTATCGCCTCATCAGGTAGTTTAACAAGCAGGGCATCTCAAATACTCCATATCAGCCATCTCCTTGTGGTTGGCACACCAACTTTTTGATAGCGTCCATGGGAGAATATGTGAGGAGGAGGCCAAGGAGTTGTTTCAAACAAACAGTAAATGATTTTTTAATACCAAGGACCTAGAAACAAATGAATTCAGATGAAATTTGTTAGTATTTTGTTATATCTATGATACTTTACTAGACTACGGTTCGGCCGTGGTCCAATACTTTGGATTGAGATGTAAATTTTCCAAAATAGTTCACTGCACAAGAATAGGGCTACCGTGTCGAGAGCGCAAGAGCCTCCACAAAGGACCATGTAGCTAAATCATCCATAACGCCCATACAGTTGTGCTGAAAAGTTTACTCTAAAGGTACTATATAAATCAGGACCATGAAAAGCTATCAGCAATTTGATCCTTTGCCGAGTGCCTGGTACATAGTTGATCTTGTGACTGCGAAGATGTCAACAAGCAGCGGGCCTCGGTTTTGTTTGATATTACTATCAACCAACTATTCCCAAAGACCGATCTTATAGGAAGAGGAGATATAATATACTTAACAGGTTTATCACTATGTTGCTGCTGCTAGTGTTCCTTCTACTCATCACTGTGCCCCACGTAAACAGGAAACTTCCAACCGTTTGTAAGCAAACATCTTAGGTTCATGACTTCACTACAATTTTGTGTCTCAATCAGCACATTTTTCAAAAAGAGTCATGTGGTTTAACTTCTCCAAATAACTGTCCAATAGTAAGTTTCTATTCACATTATTAAAGTGTTATTTTAAGTATATCAATATTTGTTAATTAAGTTAAACAATACCCCTCCATTTCAAACTATTATTTGACCAAGTCTCAATAAACTTGGTCAAACTTTATAAATTATGACTTGAACAAAATCTATATATGCATTATTTTGGGACCACAAATAGTAGTTGCATAGTCCATGATTACATGTTTTAGATCTATAAAGGTGGAGTAAAGTTTACCTCAACAGTGAATAGATCAATGCAGATTTCACTTATTCCTTTTTAAACAGGTTGATCAACATACACAAACATATATATATATATATATATATATATATATATATATATATATATATATATGCCACTGTCTTATTATGTTCTTTGGATCTATGTGCAGGCACCTATCTTCTTCCAGGAAATTGTTGCCGTAAATAAACGATGAACTGAAGTTCGAAAAGTGTGTGTATGGTAGGTTATTCAGTTTCCCAAGAAATGAAATGAAGTTGGAAAAAATTGTACCCCGGGAATCAAAAGTTTGGCTAGTTTGCTGGGAGTAAGCTCAAGACAAGGTTGTGCAACTAAGATATCAATGTTGGGTCATCAGAAAGTGAGATGTCTCTTTGTAGGTACATTTTGAAAGAATTATAACTAGAATATGTAATCTTTCAATAATATTACAATGATTTCATGTGTGATTTTCCGAAATGCCCAATGTTTTTAGAGTCAGCTAGATGGTGCCTGCACGTTGTGGCAGAAACCTTAGTAAAATAAATCCATAAATAGGTACTAATGGAATAATAGCTTCTACTCAGCTTTATCAAGTCATATACCAGTAATGCTAGAGCTACGGGTTATTTGTACATGGTTTGTCGTACAGGCTGATGTGGAGCAAACTAATTGGCTTAGGATTAGCAGCTGGGCCCACCCCCTGAAATCAGGGGGGGGGGAGCGAATTAGCGAGAGGGGGTCCGTACCTGAAGCATAAAAAACCCGTACGTCTAGGATTATTGGTCATATACATCTAACTAAATTTTTTTGTTCGAGAACAATACCTTTGTTTACCGTGAAGTTACACTTCTTTCAATTCCGGCAAGGCTTGTATCTTCACACCACTGCAAAATTTGTTAACATTGTACAAACAGTTGTCGGATGAAGTTTCATAGGCTGAAAAACCATCAATGAACGCTATCACAATATTTTTCACAGAAATCCGTTAATATCGCTGTCATGAATTTTTTTAAACGTAGAAGATGCTTGCCATAAAACAAAAGGCATACGTCTATAAGAAAATGTACCAAAAAGATAAATGCAAGTTTTTTTATCATGATATTTAGGAGTATTTTGAGAGAAGCCAAATACACAAAAAAGATAATAAATGTTTAAAAGGAAAATGATAGTAGTCTTTCTAGTAGCGTTTCTTAATTTTATATAGTCAATTCACATTGTATATCCGATCATAGTACTTAAAAGCGCCAACTCACTAATTTTTACTAATAGCAATAGTTAGCCTTTTGATGACCGACTGAAAGTTGATCCTGGGTGTGCACAAGTGAGCATAAAGTGTGTAAGAAAGACTAGTGTTGGTATGTGGGTGGATGGGGGGCACTCTAGATGCCTCCAGGCGTGGTTCAGGCCAGTCCATTACAAATGTGACCAGAGGCGACCCTCGCGGTTGCACAGGCATGTACGGGTCAGTGGAGTAGGCATAGACATAATGCGTGTGGCCCATCGTGGCACACGACATGGGCACATGCAGATTCTAACACTGGGACGCATAGACGTGTGCTAAGACGGAACGTTCTTGCTGGGCCGATGAGAGCTTCCGTTACATTGAGTAGGGGTGCATCGTAACATCGTGCTTAATGGAACGATAGACGACTCATATCGACGAGGAATTCATTCTTATCTAGAAGCCCATTCGCAAGGAACCAGAAAGTTAAGTGTGCCTTGCTCAGAGAACTTTCAGGTTGAGGTACCTAGTTGATCCTAGGTGCTCACGCATTAGGACAAAAGTGCATAGAAAAGACTAGTACCAATATGTGAGGCCAGTCTAGATCTCTCCAAGCATTACAGCCGGAACCAGTGGTTGCGGCTGGGATGTTACATAACCCTCCATTCTAGGAATAGAGTGGGCAAAACTAACCCAATTGCTATCACGCATAGGATAAATAATATGGGCTTCAGGAATTTCACCACCTCTGCAGGTGTGTGCATATATACATGCATGGATGGACAAGTGCAGAAAAGCGCAGGGACACGCGGGTGCGGGGGCACTCCCCCTGCCAAGTCATGTCGCCCACTTGTTTTGCCTCGAGGGCATAGTAAAAAAGGAAGTCCATAAAAACTGAAGTCTCGATGATCAGACCTACGGTTTTTGCATATAAAACTGACAAGTTTCAACCAGTTTCAGATATATAATTTTGTCGGTCATAGACATAAAATAATTGATTTTATTAGTCGCTCATACTAAGTTTCAACATTGAAACTTAGCATACTTTTTTGACAGCCATCAAAATATATTCAAAATGAATTTTATTTGAAAGCGCTGGTCATGAGAAACACAAATATTAAAACAAAATTTAATTTGAATTTTTTTATTAAAAGATATAAAACTTTAGAAATCGGAAGCCAAAATAAAAAGCGGGCACCAGGGACATCCGTGCCCCGATACTTGCATGCCACAAATCCTGGTCGTGGATAAGTGGAAACTTAATCCTCTCGATCGGTGCATTTTCGTAAGCCAGAAGTTTGCAACCATTATATTGAATGACATCGTTTATGTACCAAAAACAATCAGGGCATGCCCAGTAGGTTTAACCTATCCATGAATGCTTTTGGAGTATTCAGAAGTTGTAATCTTTCGACGATATCTGTACATGCACAAAACCGCTGAACTTGCTGTAAATACTTCACTTTTGGCCGGGTAAGTGGGAACTAGGATATAGTACTCCTAGCAACATTTCTGTAAGACGTTGTACGTCACTGCACAATACTGTTTCATTTTGAAGGCATGCCTAATAGCATCTCCAGCCGTTGGCCCCTCAGGGGGCGCGTAAAATCGCCGCCTGGAGGCGAGCAGGCGCTAAAAATCGGCGTGGGGGCGAGTGGGTTCCCAGCCGCCGACCCCAGGGCCGCCTCCCAGACACCGTTTATGTTTTTTTTTTAAGTATTCGGCAAAGATCGGCAAGTTGGACAAATTATTGGGCTAAAGTTTGGCAAACTGGGCATATATTTGACATGTTCGACATTTTACATAGCAAAGTTATTTTAAAAAAGGCCACAACTACAACTACGGGCCAAAGAAGTCGTTGAGCGCGGCGAAGTCACCGATGTCGCCACCATCCTCGCCGCCGTCGGCGGCGGCCTTCTCCTCCTTGACGCGGCCGCCCCTGTTGGACCCCTGCCCGGCGTCGCCCTGGCGGACCGGTGGCGGCGGCGGCGCGTCGTCGTCGTCGCTGTCGTCGCTCTAGGGCGCGACACTGACGCTCCATCTCCATGTGCACCCAGTCATCGTGCGCCCATTTCAAGGCCGTCGCGCCGTCGACCTCCCCGGCGCCGGGCTCAGTCTTCAGGGCGGGGAGCCCCGGCTCCGTTTTCACGGCGGCGAGCCCCGGCTCCGTCTTCGGTTTGACGAAGCACGGAGGAGCCGAGGAGGAGGCACGCCGGCCGCCCTCAATGATGACGATGCCAGTGCTGCGAATGTGCCGACCGAGCGGCGTCTCTGCTGTGGGCTCGGCCTTGACGCCGAACACCGACGGCGAGCCGGAGGAATGGGAAGAGGAGCACGAGGAGGAGTGAGAGGAGTAAGTCGAGGAGGAGCCGAACCTCCTGGGCATCCATTGCCCGGCGCTCCGGCAGGGGACCGAGGCGGCCGCTGCGGCAGGGTATGCCAGCGGCGGGTCATTGCAGCCCTCAAGGTACTCCAGCACGTCGTGGAGCGTGCGGCCGGGGGTGCCCCAACATATGCGGCGCCCCTGACTGTTCTTGACTCCGCCCATCACCGGCGCCCCGTTGGTGGACGGCAGCCTCTGCTCCTGGCGGTGCTGGAAGTATGCTGCCCACGACGCGTGGTTGTCGGCGGCGTGCTGGGGGAGGGCATACTGCTCCTCTGTCAGGGAGGCTCGCATGCGGTCGACCTCGGCGGCGAAGATGGCGGGGCGCGCCTCGACGTCGGGCACCGGGGGAATAGGGACGCCCCGTTGCTGAGCCTCGACCCCGTCGGCCCGGCGCGCATGTCCGGTGGCGCCGGAATGTTCGTCTCGAAGAGCAGCCAGGCCTCCCACTCGTGGAGCGAGCGGCAGCCGAAGCCGTTGGGCGCCGCCGCGTCGCCAAGGAATCGCGCGGCCATCGGGCTTCGGAGAGAGGGGTAGGGAAGGGAAGAAGCGTCGGCGGGCGGCTGCGCATGGGGAGAGAGGCAGAGCTCCGCGGCGGTCGGCTATGGGCTGGTGTGGCCAGAGGCGAGGGAGGCCACCGGTTTATATTGCCCCGCGCCGTGTGTACGCGTGGCAGGAGGGGAGGCGTCGCCGCGCCGCCCGTGACGCGCCACCCATGATGAGGAATCAATGGCAAGGCTGACCGGCGGCACCCTTGTCATTGATTTCATGCGGGAAACCAAGGTGTTCCGATGACGACGAGGCGCACGTCGCTGACTCTACGGGCCCGCAGCTCTTCCACGCCAAAACCGCTCGCCCCGGCGCCCCCCAGCGCGCCGGGTTCGGCCTAGATCCGCCGACGCTAATTTCGGCCCAAGCCGACGAAAAAGGGCTCCTGGGGACGCGATTGGCCCGTTTTTCGGTGACAGCGCGAAAAAATCGCCGGGGGGGCGTGTTGGGGGCGCGTCACTCTGTGTATTTTAAAACCGAACAAAAAACCATACCGAACATAAACCGAACCGAACCGAACCGAATTCACGATTTTTATGGTTTCTGGTGGTGATATGGTATGAACTTTTCATACCGTTTTGAATTTCGGTTTTTATGGTATATACCGAAAAATCGAATGGTTAACCAAATAAACCGAAATAAATATATATATTTCTTGAGGCAAACAACGAGACAAGTAGTCATTTTTCTTGTATAAGAGTAAAATTTCCTACAAAGAACATCCATTTTTTCTTGTAACGTAGTATTTTTTCTCTTACAAAAATGCTAACCACGTCGTCCATAACCTTTTAAGGCATGAATTGAGGCATGCATATATACTTACATAAAGTTATATACCGTTTGTATTTAAAAAGTATGTGTTTGAATTTATAAGTTTGTAAATATAGTATGTCATTTTCAAATTGGCATCAATTTGGTTATTATTGTATATACCCGAAATAATTTGGTATATACTGAAACCAAACCATATTTTAATATCATACCGTATAAACCGAAGTATTAATACCGTACAAACCGGAAATTCATATAAACCGAACCATGCCAACCGAATAAATCGAACACACAGAGCGAGGGGCGTGGCTGGAGATGCTCTAAGGTTTTATTTAAGAGCCACACGCGCCGTACGTCTCCCAAACCACGATCGCATTGTGTTATTTCTACACGATGTTTACCTTTCAGATATTGATTCAACGACCTATCTTGCAAAATTGCTCTTGGCATGGACTTTGCTCATGGCGTTTTCGAGCAACAGTGTCCCCATCAACCTCAGCCGCCCAGAAAAACATATTCAGTTGTACACGACGTACGTTGCATGTCAAAAATATAATGCACTAACTTGGACTTTGGTGCCACTGGCGATTGCCTCAGCTACACCGTCACGAATGAACACATTTAGTTTGACCTGATGCTCCTGTGATATCCGCTCGAGTGTTCACATTTAAAGCATATCCAGGAGTCCATATCAACCACCAACTTGTTATAGCGTTATAACATATACAAGTAAAAAAAGAGCCAAACGACTAAGCTATCACGTAATCCACGTTGAGTAAGTTATCTTCTTTGCTGATTAAGTGGTGGATCCTAATTAAACATTGAAGATATTCTTGTATACAACATGACACAGTGACGTCAGCTAACCAATCACAGAACAAATTGGACAAAAAAAATAAGCCTCGTCTCATGCCCCACAAAAAACCCAGCCACCTCCCTATAAAAAAACCAAATACAACACCATTTCACCGGCTTCCGCCGGCGAGGCCACGAGTCCCCTCCTCCTCCGCCTGCCACTCCGAGGGCGGAGGGGGTCCCTGGATCCATGCTACTGTACTGTAGTAGGCTCTATTAAGATTAGAGTTTGTTTCCCCACCGGCGTCGTCCGGATCACAAATATGGTTTCCTTGACTCTTGGGGCAGCTGGTCGCTGATGTAGAGGAGGGCGAAGGATCGTCTGATCACTGCTCTTCTGGAATGGAGGATTTGGTTGTCTCTTAGTATTATGTAGGTGGTTCAAAGGAGTTGGCAGAGTGGTCGACGTAGCTTTGCGTTTTGGTCCTCTGGCTCCTCCGACCAGCGATGTTTGATTAACTTCGATGTCGTCAGGGAGCTTGGAAGGTTAGGTCTCCCCGTATCTGACTGGCCTGATCTTGGGTGGTCGCCTATATATTTTTGTCGCCTTCTTGTCACGGATGACGATCTGTGTTTTAGATCGGTGTCGTTGGCGTCTTCTAGTCCGAATCGAAGATTTCTAGTTGTTGCATTAACAACGTTTCATGGCTCCGATATTGGTTCAGAGGTCCAGATGCGGCATCCAACTCCGCTCACGACACGATGCCGGTGAGTGCAGGAGGAAGACAACATCAATTTCCCCCAAAGACCTATGTGTATTTTTTTTATTGTATAAGGATGGCATTGTAATGGTTGGTTGACATTAATATATGGCCTTTGGCCCTTTTTCAATTAGAGTTAATACAAGGATGATGCAATCGATGACATCGTTCAGTCATGATGAGTTGGAAAGCATTGTTGCCCGAACTGGACTTTCTCTTTCTTCGGACATACATTAGCCATATGGACACCTAGATAGGTAGTAATATGTGTGTCCATATCATCTAGTTGAGCGAGCATGTTGACGTTTAAACTGATGATGATCGTAACATGCCCAAGATGTCACTTTTTGTTAACGTTAATGAGTACCTAGGCCTCTCCCAATGTTCCTACATGGCACCATACCTAGATTTTCGATAATGCGAATATATTACTATCGCCAAGATACCAATTACACCCAGACTCTGCACCAACAAGATATCGAAAGACATTCAAGATGCACACAATCAAGAACAAAATAAAAAGAAGAGAAATAAAAAACAAAGACCCCGTTACAGCTAGAATTTGTAATATATAGATGATTCCAAACAAGCGATTTCCAAAATGCCATCTAGCTGCCTTGTATCGTTCAGCCGTGTACTCTGTCTGGTTGTTGCTTTGTATATAAAGCTGTGCGAAAGCCTGATTCAGAGATACAACAAATGTTTTCCCAAAACTGCGCATGGTTTAGACTAAGTTTTATTCAAGTCAGTTGCCAAACTCAACAGATCATGAAATTTGTAGACCTGCGAAATGCAAAATTGGTGCTTAAATAATAAATAGCAGTGACTTGGAGCGGAAGGCGACCGGGAGAGGGAAAGACAAATTGTTAAAGAGACGATCAGGTGAAAATATTTATGTACTTTTCCCAAACACCCCATCTTAGGAACCTATATTTTCTAGCAATATTTATGTGACAATGTTGAGCCACGCATGATTGCAACACATGCTTGAAATCATACATTAGTGCAACAACTGCTTTTGAAAACTTGCACTCGACTTATATGCTTAACGGTTTTGATACTTCTAAGTCAATTGAGATTTTCATAAGTCTCAATCGGTTTAGAAAAGTGTAACTCCTTATAGTCTGGGTCATATGCGTACACACTAAACATGGAAAACAAGTTCCTTGACAAGATCGCATCACCGTTAGGGAACTCCATGGTTCGCTGCACGGCTGTGCGGAAAACGGCATCCCTGCTTCATCCGCCTTGTTTCTCCATGTCCCAGTAGATGGTGTTGCCCAGTCAATTTGTGTCATTTTTCTCTTGCTTCACTCTCTAACAGTCATCGATGTAGCCGCCACAGTTTTTTTAATGGTAATATATTAATACCAGCATGATACCAATTACACGTCGCTCTGCAATGACACAATATTAAGACTTAGCCAAGACATAGACAGTCAAAAAGATAAAGAAAAGGCAGAAGAAGAAACAAAGATTATGTGACACAACCAACGACTTGAAACAGACCAGCAGCAACGCACATAGTTCTTCTTGCTTTGTTTCTCTAAACATTTACATCACTACTTGTACGGGACAACAGGCATGTGTACTCACTGATTGATTCACCTTAGGAAAACTGCACATGAGTTAGACTTGTTCTACTTCAGCCACAAACATAAATTCCAACATAGTGTGGTGTGTAAGAGACTTATTCAACGGATGCTTCTGAAAAAAATGCGCATGACTTTGACTTTATTGACGACTGGTCGTTTTGATCATTCGTGTCGCAAGCTCAACTACAAACACCCATGAATTTCAACGGTTCGTTTTGGAAAATTGCGTAGGATTTGGATTTTACTTGACTCGTAAGCATGCACGTGCAACGCACGACTGATTAGTATGTTATTTTATATCCTAATTGAGCTTCTTGATGCCAGCGTTTTCAAGCATGGAGCGACATTTATTTTTCCTAGCTGCATCTGATACCATGCAAGATGGACACCACAAAAATCAAACCAAGAAAAGCAATATAGAAAGAAGTCTTACAAGGATACAAATCCATACTTCACAAGATAGCCAAGGCAGCCGGAGCCGAGGTGTAAGGTGGATGTGCTTCTTCGGCCGCCTTCAATAACCCAGTCGCACTCATTTGCTAGATATGCTTAGCTGCACTGGATGATACAAATACATGGACTAAAGGGGCTAGTCCAATTAATTAGTAGGGACAAACCCAAACAGATATAGCCGAGCTATCCAGAGGCTGGGCAGTGATGCTTATTGTAGATCTTTTATATGATAAAAGCACATGTTTCCTCAAAAAAGAAATGAATGGACATAATTCCATTTATCATAATGGTTGTTCAGATTAGCAACCCCAAAGCCTTTACAAATCCTCATAATGCTCAGCTCCACTAAAATAAGTTGATGCATGAAAAACAACATTGCCTAATTCTTTATGGAAACAGCTGACCAACAAAAAAAAGTTTTGAAATAAAAATGTTCACAACTTGATGCTCGTCCCTCTCAGAGTTGACACCAAGAAAGAAAATTAGTTTTTATACACAGCTTGTTAATTCCCCATTAGATGCCAATACTACATCAGGCTTAGAGCTGCTATACCTTCTGTCTTCAACAAGTCAAAAACTTACTGCGTGAGAGAAAAAAATAACTTAGATGTTTCAAAAGTATAGATAATGAATAGGCAAGAGCAGATAGGAAATAATCACCTGGGTGAGTCTGCTCATAGCTTAAGATGGTATGGGCATTAGTTAATGACAATCTAAATATTCGATAGCAGTGAAAGAGGAGGTACGAAATATTAAGATGCGGTCAATGAGCTGATACCTGCGTTTCAAAAAAGGGTAATATTCTTGGGCTGCTGTACTCTTTATTGATCACAGTAGAGATATACGTTGCTCTCTGCCTAAGCCTGCTAGGGATGATGTATGCAACATATTTCATATAGGGAAGTGGAAAACGGTAGAAAACACCCACGTACATCTTGAACAAAAAGATGTTGCCTATTCCCGCAAAAAAATGTTGCCAAGATAGAATGTTTTGCATGGCAAATCCAATACGTAAACTGCAAGCAAACAATAAACTTAGTTTGGTAATAATATCAAATTTGTATCCAGCCACCAAATGCACAAAGAAAATCAAACGCTTCTGACAATGTTCATCGTTCAACTGAGTCTCATATTGCGTGGCCGCTCGCCTCGGAAAGAAGATTAGCAGCAAGAAAGGACCGAAGGTGTAAATATGTCACTGTGCGAGAGAGAAAAATATTAGAGAGAGACAGAAAAAATGTACCTAGAGGTTGCATTCGTATTCGACTGGTTTTGGGGTGGATTATTGCTACGCGTGTTCCAGAACATGAATGGTTGCGCCGTCCCTTCTCCATTGGATGCATGCAGCTGATCACCAGCACTAACAGACGATTGACGATGGAGGCCGCCCACCGGCGAGGGGAGGAGCACCTACCCACAAGCAGCAGGAACGAAACGGCAGAATCGACAGCCAACGACATCGATACATCGGGGAAGAACCATGACCTAGGATAGGAGACGGCGAGCAAGGGCAAAGAAAGGTACTACCTCCGTCCCGGTGTATAAGTCATTCGCGTAGTTCTAGGTCGATAATTTAACTATCTAAATATGTATTATATGTGACAAAAAATATATATTTAGAAACTACATCCGTGTGGAAATCTAGTGGTATACTTTTCATGACATATAACACATATTTAATTCCTCAAATCGATGACCTAGAACTACGGAATGACTTATACACCCGGACGGAGGGAGTAGACATGGAGGCCTGGAGGGCCAGAGAGTCGCGCGGGGAGGAGATGCAGCGGGCGGAGCAGCACAAGGGACGGCGGCGGCGGTGAAACCCTATCGCTCGTGCGCTGAGAGGTGTCATTTTCCTCGAATAGTGACGTGAACAGTAGATCCGTGATTTTTTCACAATGTAACATGAATAACAGGCCTGTAATTTTAGCACTCCTCCAATCAGGTTTATTAGTCATTTTGTGATCCTCAGATGATCCAGAAATGCAAACCGTCCGCGTAATTAATCAGCCCTTAATCACATGCATCCGCCTCGCTCTTTCCTAGTGCGTGCCCCATGCGCTTCATTATATCTTTTCTCCATCCAATCTTTCCTTTTCTTGCGTGGTACGTAATCATTCTTTTTAATTCATCATTAATACCTGAGTAGACCGAACCAATCCATGATAATGCTGTTGCATGCAGGCCACAAATCACGCGAATCAATTTATTCCTTTATTTTCTGGTCGCGTGATATATGGCAGGGTTGCGGACGCGGAGGTTTTCAGCCTGGTGAAGTACGGTCAGCCTAGGTAAATTGCTAAGCGTACACCAGATCGCGATTAGATTAATGATAGCTGTTAGATTGAGTCGTCTCGGCTTAATCCTGTGGTGGTTATGTGTCCACGGACGTTTGATTGGGTGCGCGTAAAAAAGATAATGTTTGATTGTTTATTAGTAGTAGAGATTCGCATTGGTCAGTCTCCAAACCACATCCACATCAATGAAAGCGTTCAACAACTAGAGCATCTCTCAGTGCTCGTGTCTTTGTGGTCAGCTTTTTGGAAGCGTCGTCGACGAGAGAATATATGAGGAGGCCAGGGGGTTATTTCTGAAACAAACAACAAATTGGTTTTCTTGATCCAGTGTCCTAAACAAACAAGAACCATAAGTATTTTATTTCTACAATAATTTATCGGCCCACGGTTCAGGCCAATGGTCTAAATATTTTGACTTGATATATACGTTTTCCAGAAAAGAGAGATCATATACTCCCTCTGTTCACTTTTATAAGTCGTTTTAGACAACTGAAAATGAACTACTTTACACCTTGTCTGAAATGTCTTCAAAGCCTTATAAAAATGAACAAAGGGAGTAAATGATTTTGGCCAAGAACATTTTTACGAGGCAAATGACGGCATGCTGTTAAGTATTTGGAGGAAGCAAAGTGAGAGTATTTGCACGTGAAGATATTGCTCAAAGCCGGATGTGTTTGTTTGGGGAGCCGGAGTCATCACGATAGGGGATACAGCGTGGGGAGCAAGAGCCTCGCAAAGGACCATGTGACTAAGTCATCCACAAATGCCGGACTACATTGTCGGGGGCAAGAGCTCCAAAAAGGACCATGTGGCTTAGTCATCCATAATAGTTTGACTTCTGGGTAAGAGTTGATCTAATGCTACTATATAAGCCAAGACCGACACCTTGAATCCCTCATTGAGTGCCTCAGCATATGCCTCTTTTGAGCTCTGATTTTGAAGATGTCGACGAGCAGGAGGCAATCTTCTATCGCTGTGTTGCTGCTGCTAGTACTCCTCCAACTCATCGGTGCTCTCGCTCGACCTGCATGCAAGCAAGCCTCTCTCTCTTATTTTTGGAGAATAATTTCTGATATATTCATCAACTGTCAAAATAGTACAAAGAACACTAGAAGTAAAAATTACATCTATGTCCGTACACCACTTAGCGACGACTACTAACACGCGCCGCCATCTTCGCCCCTCACTCATCAGAGCCGGGGAAACCTTATTGTAGTAGATAGTTGGGAAGTCGTCGTGCTTAGGCCCCATAGGATCAGCGCACTAGAACAATATCCGCCCTCGATGAAGAGAAGCGTAGATCAGAAGGATAGAACATGTAGATACACGAACCTAGACAAGATCCACATGGATCCACCGAAGACAAACGCCGACCGAATCGCAAAAGATCCGCCGGAGACAAAACTCCGCACGCCCTCCGACGATGCTACAAACAATACCCGGATGGGGACAAGGCGGGGAAAACTTTATTCCATCTGCAGAGAGTCACCGCCACCTCGATTCTCTGAGCAGGACACAAACCCTAACAAAACTCAAAAGAATATGAAAAAACGGAGCCCTGCCACCGGCAAGGGCCGGGATCCACCACGGCTCCATGGCCCTAAGACCACATAAGACGAGGTAGACCGACGGCGGCACCGGCGGGAGGCACGAGAAACCCTAGCCAAAGGTCCTTTTTCTTTCTTTGTGCGGAAGAAAGAAAAGGGGCAGCATGTAAGCAAGTCTCTCAAGTGCACGACACAGCTGAGATTGTAGTGTTTGGTCATAAAAAATGTAGTTTATAGGAATGCCATCCCGAATTGAGGTAGTTTTTCTTTATTTACTTTTTTATGAGAATCTTTAAAACCTTTACTTCTACGGGACACTAATCACACTACGCATGTGTGACACGTTGGTTCACCTTTGGAAAATACCACATGGTACATACTTCTGTTCAAGTCGTCACCAGTAACCTCAGCCACAAGATAACACGTTAATTTCAACATGACGTGCTGTGTCAGGTAAACCAATTCAACGGACGCTCTTGGAAATTTTCATGTGACTCGGTCAGTGACGACTGGTCATGTCCATATCATCCCAGTCGCAATCTCCACTAATTTTGTGTTTACCGGGCAGGGAAATTTTAGGCGGTTAGATTGAAAAGTTGTACATGAATTGCATTTTATTTGATGCACCGGCAACTGTTTTATTTTCATAACATAGTACAATCGTAGATGCTCAAATATATGTACGTGCATTCATTCTTATGAACGCACACAATCACAAACTATTCATGTGAACATCTCCAAGATACTAAGACCGCACAATATCTTGAGATTGATATTTTAAAAGACCAGTAGGGCGAGGAGCCCCTACGGCTTTTAATTTAAGAATGAATGTGGGACACAACGCTTGGACCCACGTCGGCTATGAGATGCCACCACGCTCGGAACACTGGGCTAGGAGTCCATCCACACATCTTAAAATTGATAAAGCAACCATAGAAACCTCGTAGTTGAATCTTCTACACATGTTGTAATTGATAAAGTCACCACACCAGCAAAGATTGGCCAGTCCAGGGCTGAACCTTGACTAAGTCAACTCACATAAACATACTTTCTTTGACTTTGACCCGATGTTGTGCTATGGCCTGAAGCGTTCAACAAACTAGACGAATGCCCCGCACAGGAGTTTGTATAAAATAAAAACTACTCTGAACTAATTAACATAGCTAGTGTCTTTACGATTTCTCGTGTAGCAAGATAATTTGTTTATTATTATTATTCAAATAAATAAATAAATGTCTATCTCTATGTATAAGTGCAGAATTGGACGGAAACAAATCAAAATGTCCATGCATGGGTCACTTCATACAATACAGGAGTATGAGGTGCATGCATCCGTTTTTTAATTGATTAAAACACTATTTATGCGTCAGTTACTACGTGCACTGCACTGCACGCATGCGTGGCTCTTAATGTATAGATCCAATGGCTACTGCAGTCTGATAGAGTATATCCAACGGCTAAGTTAATTTAGATGATGTGGCTTAAGGAGAAGCGAGAGAATTCCTATTAGTGGGGGCTAGCTATTTAGATATAGTAGATTCTTGTGGTTGGCACGTCAGCTTTCTTTTAGCGTTAATGAGAGAATATATAAGAAGGCCAAGGAGTTTTTGTTTTTGTTTTTTCAAGAACAGGTCAAGGAGTTGTTTCTGAAACAAACAAGAGACAATTTTTGTTTACACCTAGAAACCAACAACTTTAGATGGAAACTATTAGTACTTAGTTATTTCTATGTACGGTACTTTATCAGAGTGCAATTCGAGCAATATATACCTTTTTAGAAAATAGAAAAAAACACGCAACGAGTTACTAACCGTGAACACTTTTATGAAGGCAAATAAAGGCTTGCAGCTAAGTTTACTTAAGGATTAACAAGGATTGAGTGTATTTCAACTGAATATAAGGGTCAAAAGTGTTATAAGACAAGCATCATAACCTCCTTTTCTCGAGCTCATTCATCATGATACAAATTTTGTGGCCATACAGTGCAAACATCAAGAGGTAACAAGAAAATGTATCTTTTTGAAAAACAGTGTTTCCACACGACGCCATCATTTGGGGAACTACGGTCTACCAAAGTCATTGCACACCCACCAACGCGCGCGGACCACCGAACCGGGCACCGATGCACCCTGGCTAAGCCAATCCTCCATTTAGGAGTGACGTGGGTCACGAGCAAAGATTGCCCGATCCTGAGCCGAACCTTGAGTGATCATGAGAAGGGAGGGGGCGGGAAAAGGGTAGGCAAGAGTTCCCTGTGCGTCATTGGTGGCGGTTGCGACATAACCAAATGTTGTACTTTTGGAAGTACCGGCTCTTAGAGCTATGATGTCGGTAGTGCGGGTCTTGGCAAAAGACCATCTGGCTAGGTCATCCATAGAAGTTTTCTTTTTCTTTTTTCCAGAAAAAGTCATGAATAGTAGTTGGAATATTGTGCTGAAAGTTGACCTAAGCTAATATATAAGCAAAGTACGATACCCGAATTCCCAACTGAGTGTCTTAGTATATGGTCCCTGTGAGGTTTTCCTGAGAAGATGTCAACAAGTAGGAGGCCTTGGTTTGTCGTCGTGTTGCGGCTTCTAGTATTCCTACAGCTCATCATTGTGCACGCCGGCCCCACAATCTGTAAGCAAGCATCTTAATTGTATGAATTTAATATACTCATGTGTAATATTGATATGTATCAATATTACCGGCCCATTTTACTTTGTGTGGTGTATAGTTTCACCATCAGTCGACTCTCCTGTGTAAATATTATGTACTTTGCTATTTTGTCAAGCTATTATTAAAGGTGAATACTTATCGATTATATAGTCTTTTTTGCAAGCTAATGATTATATTTGTTGTGTAAATGTGACACTTTGAGTCAATAAAACTCCATTTATATTTACCCAAATAACTAATCGTCAAGCTTGGGTTCAGGAGGATACAAAGCTTGCCATCATGAACCATGAGCTGATCTGTCTAGAAGTTTTAGATCTGTACCTGTTAAATCATATTGTAGTATACGTGAATAATTGGTAGGTTATTTGTGGAATTACATTTGGGTAATTCTGAAATTTCAATGATACCTTAAAACTAAGTTTAGACGGAGTGTAATTCAACTCTAGGGCTATATAGGCGTACTCAAGATCAAAATTAAACTGAAATGGGACCATATCAGACATAAGGCATTAGCCATTTCCATGGTGCCCAAGGAACATATTTGAACTGAGCCAAGTTTGCTGGAAAGCCAGCCTTAAACATACTAATATCGAATATGGTATCCTTTTTGTGGGGATAAATGGAAATAAGAGGTAGAAGCTTTGCTTTGGAACTTGAGTTTGTACGAAAGATCCAAAAAAAGGTTCATGTGTCATAGCTTCTCCTGTTGTCTGGTCCAATAATAGAAATGAATAAGTTTTGGGTATTGGTAGTAGGTTTATGTTCATATTTTTAAATCTATTATTGTAGGTATCAAACTCTATTAGTAAATTTAAATAGTACACCATTCATTTCAATACACGGTGCATATAGAATTTCTCAAACTTTGTAAATTTGGTCAAGCCAACTTGCTCAAACTTCAGAAAGTATGACTAAGAACACAATCTATATGCACTATATTTGGCATTGTGTAATGCATTATATATGCTTAGATTTTGAAATCTTCTGTTAGATGGAGTATAGTTTACCTCACCGATGAAGAGATCAACGTTTATAACTGGTGAAGTACACATATATGTCATTGTCTTAATCTATTCTTTCCAATCTATGTGCAGGCAACTATCTTCATCGAGAAAATTGTCGCCGTAAATAAACCATGAACTGAAGTACGGAAAACGTGTGCATGCTTGATTTGTTGGGTTAGATACATAATCGTCATATAGATTGTTCGATTTCCCAAGAAATGAAATGAAGTTGGAAAAAAGTGTACCACTGGGAATGAAGGTTTGGCCAGCTCTCTCGGAGTAACTTCAAGATCACCAAGATTATGTAATCATATTGTTGGCTCATCAAAAAGTTTAATGTCGCCCGTGCATTTTGACGTAAATGTAGCTAAAATTTTGAATATTTCAATACGATCACAATGATCCAGACAAGTGAATTTCTGAAATGCACGGTTTTTTAGATACATTTTTTACAATGCAAGGCAGGAGCTCGAGTGATTTCATGAAGATAGAAAAAGGCAAAAGAAAAAATACGTAGTGGTCCCGTTTATAATTAACACTAGGCCCAAAATCATGACCAAGGAAAAAAGAACACCACCCCACATGCTGCCAAACAGACCACCACCCCCTAACACAACCTCTACCCCATAGTGATTTTGCATGATGTCTTCATGGAAAATTGCACCGAGGAGCCGTCTTCGCTGACACCGACCCCCGTTGGCCACAAAGCTTTCAACCAGCCCTGCCCAAGATCACCCCACCAAACCTCGGGTAAAAATCTGGCCATACCAACAGCCATCACTGCTTTGGCTCCGACCAGGCACGACCAGTGATGAGGGAAGTACTCTTCATCAATGCATCCAAGGAGAGGAAGGATGCCGGGGACAACTCTCATCACTGACAACAACTGCCATTGAATCCAAATCTTTCTCCGAAAGCCTAGTATGTCATCATCTCCACAAGCCCTTGGGAGTGACCTTTGTGAGGGGTAACCCCTAATTAGTGATTTCGGGGTTCTTCCACACAAATGACTAGAGAGGGCGATGTTAAAAGGTCGGTCCTTCTTACAAAGCAATGTATTAGAACCCGGTGTTGGGAACCCTCTATAATTTTACCGATTGTTCTATTTTCTTTGCATGTTTATTTGTCATTTAAATCAAAATTTAAGAATTGTTCAGATTTTTTCGGAAATGTAAACATATTCATAAAATTCTTTGTAAATTTAGATAAATATTCACAATTTTAAAAGATTTTCCTTTTAAAAAGTTGCAAATTTGAAAACATGTTTGCATTTTCAATAAATGTTCCAAAATTGGAAGTAATGATTGTCTTTTAAAAACTGTTTTGCAAATTTGATACAAATATTACATTAATTTTTTTACCAAATTTGAAAAAGTGTTCACACTTCCAAAAATTGTTAGCGATGGTAAAATGTTCTATTTTTTTGAAAATGTGTAAGTTTATAAACAAAATGATCGCAAATCTGGAAAAATGATTGCATTTAAAAAAATGTACGTCTCTTCAAGGAAAAGAAACAGAAAAACAAATACTATAAAACTGGCAAGTATCCGGAGTTGCTACATACCCTGGTCACTTGACGTAACATGGGCCTGCCCAGCCGGAAGGCGCCAGTGCGCCTGTACGGGAGAGCTCCTCCATGGCGCCTTTAGCGCCCGTTACCCAAGCCAGCGCCCGCTGAGTCGCTTGCATGGGCCTGGCCCAGCAACGCTCGCTGGCTGCCGCTCCTCGTTCGCTAGCTGCTGCTGCTCGTTCGCTGGCTGCTGCGTCTCCTGCTGTTCGCTCGCTAGCTGCGTCGCTTGCTCAAAAAAAAAAACTGCCTGCTCGATCACTTTTTTTCTTCGCTCAAAAAAATGCTACAATATGTACTGCTTTTCTTGGAAAATGAACTGGTTTGCTACAGTATGTACTCTGGTCCTTTGAAAAAAGTTCATCGAATTCCTAAAAGTTCACCGAATTCGAACAAAAGTTCAACGAGTTCAAAAAAGTTCATCGAATTCGGAAAAAGTTCACCGAATTCAGAAAAAAGTTCACAAAATTCGCAAAAAAATTCACTGAATTCAGAAAAAGTTCACCAAATTTTAAAAAAGTTCATCAGATTTAAAAACGTTCATCAAATTTTCGAAAAAATCATCAAAATTCAAGAAAAAGTTCATCGATTTGCAGAAATATTCGTGAAGGAAAAAAGTTTCAGGAATTTAAAAAAAGAAAGAAAAATGGAAAAGAAAAAGAACTAAAAGAAAGGAAAACAAGCTAACAGTCACATGAATGTTATGGTTGGTTGGTCGTGGCGTCTTACTCTAAATCAACTGGTCGCGGGTTCAAGACCCAGCTCTGGCGGGTAATTCCTAAACGGCGCCCTCAGCGCCCGTTTACAGCCATTTCCCAATCCGGCGCATACCCCTCAAGCGACCTGGGCTCGGCCCATCTTCTCATTTTCTTTTCCTGCTTTTATTCCGCAAAAAAGAAAACGCCTGAAGAGGGATTCGAACCTACGACGTCTTCGCTGATTCCAAGCACCACTTACCAACCCGCCATAGAGATCAGATGTGGCTAATTGCATCTTGTACGTTCTTTTGTTCTTTCCTCCTTTTTTTTTCTTGTTCCTTTCTTTTCAAGGTTTAGTACGTTTTTTTTTCTCTTTTGCTAAATGCGTGAACTATTTTTCAAAATCGATGAACTCTTCTTGAAAGTTGATGAACTATTTTCAAATTTGATGAACTTTTTTCAAATTTGATGAACTTTTTTCGAATTTGATGAAATTTTCTCAAATTTGATGAACCTATTTCAAATTCGATGAACTTTATTTTCAAACTCAATAAACTTTTTTCAAACTTAATGAACATTTTTTCAATTTCAATCAACTATTTTTCAAACTCGATGTTTTTTTTGGAACTCGGTGAGCTCCTTTTCAAATTCATTGAAGTTTTTGTTTCTTTTTCGTGTATTATACACAGTTCATTCCATATTTATATACAAAAATGTTCATCGTATATTTAATAAAATGTTCAACATATTTAAGAAAATGTTCGTTGGGTATATTAAAATTGTTTAACATATATTCACAACAACGTTCAATGCATTTTTATAAATTGTTCAGCGTATGCCACAAAAATGTTCAATGTGTATTTAAATATTTGTTCAGCATACATAAAAAAATGTTCAGTGTGTATTTAAAAACTGTTCAGCGTTTATCACAAAATGTGCAATGTATATTTAAAAATCGTTCATCTTTTGAAATTTCAACTTTTTTGTTCATTTTTCCCTAAATGTTGATGTTTTTAAAAGTTTGATCACCTTTTTTGTTCATTTAGTCGCTAGTTCCAAGTTGGTGTGGTGGTTAACCATACTCGTACGTTACAATTACGGCGCGAGTTCGATCCTGCAGCTCGCTTCTTTTTGGCTTAATTTTTCTGCGTTGCCCGCCAGCGAACGAAGTAATGCTGGGCCGGCCCAGTAGAAGCACCTTCAATTGCCGGTAATCAAAACCGGCGCTGAGAGCGCCGGTTAGGAGCTCCCGCTCTGGCGCATTTTTTGCAGGTTTAGAAAACAGAAAAAAAAAAGTAAAAACTGGGCCGGCCCAACGTGGTGAGGGGGGTATGCGCCCTTTAGTGGAAAGACCTGTAGCGGGCGCTAAAGGCGCCAAATAGGATTTAGCGGTGTACGGACTGCGCGTCCTTCTAATTAGCGCTTCAGGCGCTCATGCAGAACCCCTCTTGTGGCGGCCCAACAAACTTTCGTTGCTTCGCACAACAGCAATCCAGCTTCCTTCTCTCGGCCAGATGTTGCCACGTCAGCTATTTATTGGTCAACCATTTGACCATTGACTATACGAACATATATTTGTAAAAAGGTCACTTATTTCATAAATGTTCACAAACTGAAAAAAATTTGATCGTATTTGTAAAAATGTTAACGGATTTTGAAAAAAAAAACATTGAACTTGAAAATAGTTCATCGAATTTGAAGAGAAGTTCATCAATTTTTCAAAAAATCATCGTATTTGAAAAGTTTTCATTGAATTTGGAAAAAAATAGGACATATCGAGCTCCACAAATTAGCTAGAACCACTAGTGCAGAACCGGCCTTTAGTGCCGGTTCGTAACGGCCTTTAGTGCCGGTTCACCAACCGGCACTAAAGAGTGGGGACTAAAGCCCCCCCCCCCTCCCCTTTAGTACCGGTTCGTCACGAACCAGCGCTAAAGTGCCACCGCGTGACACGAGCCAGGCCCGGGTGCGCGTAGGGCATTAGTACCGGTTGGTAACACCAACCGGTACTAAATATTTGGGCGGATTTTTTGATTTATTTTCCATTTAATTTTTTTTGTTTGCTGGTATTTTACGATACTACAAATTGTACAC